>NC_056477.1:25000-362500 GCF_008729295.1 Plectropomus leopardus | reverse complement strand
ATTTCTATTTAAAAAAAAAAAAAAGTGGAGAAATCAAGGGACAACTTCAGAAGAAATGACTCAAAAATTTGCAAGATTATTAGAAAGTTCAAGAAAAAAAGCAAAACACACACACACAACAAAAACCCAAAACAGAAAGTAAAACTGAGGAGAAATTAAAAAAGATAAAATAAAAAATGAAATGACCGAGGATTAAAAAGTCCTTAAAGAGTAAAAATAATTCTGTAGCACAATTTTAAATGAATTTAATTTTTTAATTTTTTCCCTAGCTATCTTTTTTTTTTTTTCAATATATTTTTCTAAATTAACTAAATTATTGGGACATTTCTTGGCAAGTTACTTATTGCCTTTTGAATCAAATTGAGGCAATTTGCCCGGTTTCAAAGGGTTAATACACTGTGGGAATATTATTTCCCTCTCATGAACCTACAAGGACCCGTGTGTCCGTCCTCTCTCTCCCTGCACGCTTCCCCTCATCCCGGAGCAGGTACTCCACCTCGTGCAGTCATGTGATTATATTCCATATCATAGCGACCAGACGCAGCTGAAATGTTGGGAAACTGCTCTGGTGCATACGGGGCTTTAGAGGACAGAACGGAGACAGTCTGGACGGATAAAGTCAACCCCATCACTTCAAAAATGTGACACACTGGCGGCACCAACATATGGCCAATCACCTTTGGCTGAACAGCGGCAGCTGCTGCTGATGAACTCTTGTGTATGACAGACTACAACTAAGAGCAACAAAAACAGCTCCTGTACTGAGTTCTGTTTAGAAAATGACATTTTAATGACGGGAAAAGCGCAGATGTTACTGTCGGCCCCCGACTGTGGACTGAATGCAGCAGCGTTTACAGTCGGTGGTGGATGGGACGGTTGGACACCACATCCTGTTGAACATATTTTTATGACTTCAGATCACGTTCTCACTCCAAACTTATCAAATATGTCCGCTGTGTCGGTGATTTTGGCGTACGAGCATGACTCCAAAACCCACCTTTCACGTCCAGTCAGAACCCAGCTGGATGGCGTCAGATAAGAACCGGCTCCGACAGAATCGGTTGATATATATTAAAAATATTTAATATATATCAGAAATTTTAAAATTGTCAACTTTGTCAAAGTGAACTCTCTGTTGCCCAGAGGTGTTTGGATGGTAAATTTCTTAAAGAGAGGATAATTTTTCTCACTCTTATCATGAACAGTCAGCGGTGCACATTGGCTCTGTCGTGGGAGGTTTGGTAAGTGCTTGGCAATTAGACATAAGTGCTGTTTGCTGATAGTGGCAGATTACTGCTGCTGGAACCAAGACTGCTCACCGTCTGTCAAATTATCTGCAGAAAAGGTGGTTGAGGCAGCAAATTCTCCTCAAAACGCAGACTGGTGTGCCTTATTTGCCACATATTTGTGTAAATAATCCTTTCAGCAGAGTGTGTCGCAGTTGTGGACCTTCACATAACTGTATACTGTGTGTAGCATTCACTGAAGGCTGATCAACAAAGGACTTGCAGAGCTCAATGTTATTCCACAAAGCTTTGATAAAACGTAATCTCATGCCACTCAATTCCTGCTTTTGAAAGCCGTGAAACATTTGTGACCCAGAACTTTCTTCTTTACTCGTCCTTGTTCCATTCATCCTTCACGTTAAAAAAGAGTTTATTTAGGCTGTGATCGCTGAGATGGTATAAATGTATTTATTATAAAAACCTAACTACTGCAGGAGATAGAGCGAATGCTTTTGCAGCAACAATTTCATTGAGATAATTTTTTCATTGATTTAACCAGAGGTGTAGAAGTGCTTTTGGAAAAAAGAATACAAATTCATATACTTTTTTTTTTTTTTAATCTGGTGTATCATCACTTTGGTGTTGTTTTAAGATTCCTTTTAACAATCACTTAACCCCGTGAACACTGAGCAAAATGGTGCTTTTCTTTCAAAAAAATGGGAATAAAAAGGCAATGAGCCACTTGATAAGAAGTGCACCACAAATGGAAAAAAGTAAGTAAAAATACAAAATTATTCTTTAAAAAAGCAAAGGTATAATGTCTAGGGGAAAAGAAAAACAACTAAGGAAATAACAATTTTTTTAACTGTCTTTATTCTTTTTTTAAACTAATTTTTAAGGTAATTTTATTGTATTTTTCTACTAATTTTACTAATTTCTTGGTATTTTTGGGCCATTTCTCCTTTCACTGCTCATTGCCTTCTTCCCCTGTTTTTAAAGAATACAAGCCAGGTTTCAAAGGGTTAAGGGCTTAGAGATCTAATCATAAATAAAGCTTATGTTACATCACAGACACAATAAAAACATATGGTCAAATTTGTCATATTGACATTTAAGGTGTGCTGATTGGTTAAAAATGTCAACTCTTGCATTGCAACTTTTGAAACCTGGATCGACGTCACTATTGCAGAGTTTTGAATGAGTTTCAATGGCACTTTTTTGCACTTAATTTTGTGCAGGGCTGTAAAGTACTTAAACCTTTGAAATCTGAGCAAATTTGTGAAATTTCATTCATAAACATTATCATTATTAGTAGTAGTAGTAGTAGTAATATTATAACCATGAATATTCAAACTTCAGGAAATTAGTAGATTAGAGTAAAAAGTTAGGGAAACATGTCTAATGAAAAAAGAAAAAAATATTAGTTAAAGAAATTATCATAATTACATATCTGAAATTACAAAATTATTCAAATTCATCAGGTACTTTTTCTAGGTCTTTTTTTTTTTTTTTTTTAAATCATTTCGTCTTCTGTTACTCGTTGCCATTCTCTCATATTTTTGAAAGAAATCGAGCCAATTTGTACAGGTTTTTAAGGCATTAATGACAGCGTTGTAAAAATGTTTTGGCACTCGGATAAACTGCATAGACAGTTGTAAAAGCACTGGACAGGAGGATAGCATCAAAGTTTATGTTCACTCATCACACGGCATGAAATAAAACATGTCCTGAACATCCTCCTAAACAGCGTCAGCGTGTAGCGGGGCTTGTTTGACACGCTGATTCTCGAGAAGGTCACGCAGATAAGACTGAGCAGTGCATGTTAACAAGAAGACAGACGGGTGACGCAGCGTGACATGGCGAGCCACTTTCTGCTGACACAGACAACATGGCCACACTTGACATTTTCCAGGTGAGATAATTTCTAAGCCCTGGCAGTGCAGATAGTATCTCAGGGATATGCCACGTAGCAGAGAGCAGCACGGCTCGGCTGCTGAGTAAGGCTGCGACTGTGAGGAGCTGAAGCTGTTTTTGAAGATACATTCATTCTAATTCCTTCAGGAAACACCGGCGTGTTTATATGCACACAGCATTTTAAACACCGACTCACATCCTGCTTAAGGCCATTTCAGGATATTTTGGGGTACTGACTGAACCAAAAATTACAGTTATTAGCATGGAAAGAAAATGATGTACAGCAGAATGAGGAATTAAAAATATCAGCATGTGCAGGTTTCTCAGCGTTTACTGCAAAAGTGTTCCTGGAATAAAATGAATAAATGTGATTCTTTACAAAATTCTAGGTCATCTGCACATAACCTTTCTTATATGTTCTTTTGATAGCGTGATATTTTTAACTTTGTGAACACACGCGACGTTGCACTCATCCTGAAATTTTTATGCGTTGTCATAATGTGTTTGTTCACTTTTGCGTCTGTAGGGTTTTGTTTTAATCACTTGCCAATTTCATAATTAATGTTGTTTTGTACCTGAGGAAACGGAGCATAATGAAACAGGGATCCTTAATAAACTAAACACATCATCATGCAGCAGCTTGTTAAACAGCAATCCGTTTGATATTACAAGTAAAATGTAAAGTGTCACAGCGTGCATACAGGACAAAAAATGAGTTCAGAAATAGGTTTCAGAAAGCCTATTCTCAGTCTGAAGTCATCAAATAGTGCCACTTTTGCTGTGATCTTGGCGTAACATCCCGATGCCAAAAGCCACCTTTCACGTCTACATGATACACTGCTGAATGGCGTCAGATGAGAACTTGACAGAACTTTTTGTGATGCTATGATACGCCGGCAGTCAGCCAGAGGCACCTACTGCAGCAACGTGACACACGGGTGGGCGGGGTCAGCTGAGAATGAAGCTGGATAAAAACCTAAAGCGTCCACACGTTACGCCACTGGACAGCATCAGGTTGAAACGCTGCTGGTAACACCATAACATAAGAAGCATCAATGCTCTATAGCGTTGGCGGGAGGGGCGGTGGATGGATGAACAAACCCCAGATCATCAAAAACTGAGTGCTTTTGGCGTATGACCCCGGCACCAAAAGCCAACTTTAGCGTCCATATGACACACAACCGGAAGGTGATGAGAGCGGAGCCGGACAGAACTGGTCGTGTACATGACATCGGGCCGAAATGCTGCAGGTAATGATGAAATGCAAAATGTAAGGGGCGCCGGAGGGTTGGTGAAATGACCCAACAAACCCCGGACTTTTATGCAGGAGTCCTGTGTTCACTTCCTATTTGAATGTGATGTTTTTTCTACACCTTACAATGTTCCTCCTTCTCTTAGTTCTAACCTTCAGTGGTAACGTGCATTTGTTGACGTCCCGGCGGCTTTTGTTGCCTAAAGATAACCTCGTGCAGCGGGACCCACCATGTGCTCGTGTTGACATCACGTTAGGCATCCTGGAACAGCAACAGCAGACAGAGAAGGATGTCTGGAGCGTAATATGTAGACGTGAAGGTCCACTGCAAAGCAAATATGCGACGACTTGAGATTAGAGTTGGAGCTACGGATACTGTGTTCACGTGTTTGTGTCATATGACTTTATCAGGAAGCGCATCACTATCATCTCATACGTTCTTTCACACACACACAAATGAGGGTCATCTTTAGTGTTCAGACTATTATCCATCCTTTTATTTTCTACCTCATTCAGGCTTATTTCATCTCCTCCCTACTTTATCTCCTTTCTCTGCTCCTCTCTTTCATCTCATTTATAATCTCTTCCTCCTCCTCTTTTTCCCTCCACCCACCCTCTCTGCTTCCTCCTTTCTTGCCCCCGTCATTCAGAGCCACAATGCCGCTGTGCTTGTTTGAGAACAGCAGACGATCGTCTGTTATCTGTCTGTTCAACAAGGCGCTCCCGTTGTGCATTTCTCTCTCCTCGCCTTCACCTCACACAGGAGGAAGGAGGGACAGAGGGATGATTAGACGGAGGAGAGAAGCCTTGAACAAAGATAGTTGGAGGTACAGAGATGGGGAGAGAGGGGCGTAAAGACGGGGAGGATGAGTGAAAATCACACAGAGTGAGAGCTCCCCCGTCTCTCCATCTTTCAGTCTGTTTCATCAGTTGATTGCTCCTATCAGACAGATTGAAGGAGGCTCCATCTCTCTGTCTGACCGTCTCAATAACGCTGCCGCAACTTGATTAGCTTTTCATCACCAACTGCCGCTTTCCTATCATTTCTTCTTTTTTTTCTGCTGTAGCTCTTATTTAAGCAGGCGAGCTGCCAACGATAACATTATTATTTAAACCGCCACCGTGGGTAAAACTAGGGCTGCAGCAAAACACTCACAGAGTGACACACCTGAGGAGGGACAAACAGTCTCACTGCAGTCAGCTTCAATCTGTTTTCATTACACCTTTGTTACCTATTAGCTGTTTTATATGAAGGAAAACATGTTGCAATATGTGAGAGTTGGCAGAATTTGTGTGTTTAAATTTTCAGTGATTTCCCAACAGGTTCTCATCCCAAGTCGTCACGTCGCAGCTTTGCAGCTTTCCACATCCAAATATTATGTTTTAGGTATCCTTGTGCGTCTGCTCTTTACATTACAGGATGCCATTACTGTTATGTTAAGAAATGCACATGGTGGGATGACGCTACATGCGGTTATGTTTCGGCAACAACAGCAAATGCAAAAGAGAATTTGCAGATCTCCTAACGTCATCATAGGCAAATCCTCTTTTTGATGAAGTTAAGTCAGAGTAACTCAGTTTATGAAAGTTGCAAACGCTTTCAAAGAATAAGTTATTCTTACTTATCATTTTTAAGTTGCAACAATTTCACAAAATTAAGTAAACACAACAACATTTTAAGTAAACTTAACATTTAAATATAAACTAAATACACCTTAAGTTAATAGTTTCATTCAATTACTTTTGTCAAGGCAATCGGTTTCCTTTGTTTTTTTAAAGTAAGATCAAATTGTCAGTTTTTATAGTGTATTGGCTGTTAACTTAAACTTATGTGCTCTACACCGACTTAATGATGCAAAACGTAGTTAAAAACTGTGTGTGCTGAAAAAAATCAAGAAGGAAGCACTTTAAGCCCGGCCTCATCTTTGCATCTGTGGCAATATTTTGTATAATTTCCTTCATTCCAGCCAGTCAGCATCAGTGCACTGCCAACCAGCCAGCAGGTAGCCAATTATATGGTCACCTGTGGAGGAAGCGCCTCACCTAAGTAGCTAAAATTTGGACGGTCATCCACTTAGCTGACCTTTAGTGGATTTCAAAGCTTTTTTCCTAAAAGTGCATATTCATGGCTCATATTTGGGAGAATAAAGTCTGTCATCCTGCTGACCCAGACAGCTCATCCACAGCCTTAACTATCATGGTGGACTTTAAATCCGTTACATGCTAATTTATCTTAAGTTCATATCTGCCAGGAGGACCATTAGTGTCTGTTAAATAGAAACACACACCTTTTTTACAAGTCCTAATCAAATAAACAGCTCCCATTAGGAAAAAACAAGACAGCACATCAGCCAGCCAAAAATCATAAAAGAAATCTCCTCCTCGAATTAAAAGTGTCTTTCTCCACTTATGTGTTTGATTTCAGTGACTCGTCCCGTCAGCCAAACTGATCTGCGATACTGAGCAATGAAATATCTCCAGCCACACGTTAAAACTTCATTTCCAGTCATATATATTAGGAATTCAACAAGAGTGCCACCAAATTCCATATTAATAATAATCACATCATCCAGGGAGCCCGCAGTGACTTATGATGTTAGAGATGATTTACGCTGCAGTTTATTGCCACAAGTGAGCTGTGTGTGTGTGTGTGTGTGTGTGTGTGTGTGTGAGAGAGAGAGAGAGAGAGAGAGAGAGAGAGAGAGAGCCCGGTGCGTCCTACACTCCACTCTAAACAACTATGTAGTCAAATCTCTACAGACACACACGGATTTATTGTTGACAGGAGCTTTACATTAGGAATGTGTTCCCAGCAGCAGACGTGTGAGAGACAGAAGACAAATTGAACTCCAGTATGTGAGAGCGACCCAAAGTGACAAAGAGAAAGTGAGGATGAGGGACTATTTTTCCTATTTTAAAGGGACATTTTTCAGATTTTCAACCAGCTTTGTATCAAAACAGTGTGGGTAACATGGGTAACAACAGAAGCATGCTTTAGATTACTGTTAACTGTAATACTGTCCGGCCGGCTGCCATAGTTTCACACAGACCAGTCCACATCACATCAGGCGCAGTGCATTCTGGTAGTTGTAGGTTTTCTACCTCTTGAGCTAAAATATCCCCTTTCTCTGTTTTCTCTGGTTATGAGCACTGATTTTAAAAGTATTTGCATCTCTGTACTGCAGAGAGTTTATCTGAGGACTTTCTTTATTTTGGTGAAATCTTTCTTGAAGCAGAGTTGTGAATTGATCCCAAACACATCCAGGAGCTCCTGTACGATCAAAATGCATGCAGAAATGTATGTTAAAAAAAGAGTGAGTTTGTTTGACTTTTGGTAAAAATACTACAGTTCTCCAAAATTCAAACTAACCCTTTGAATTAAATGTATTAATACGAATGCTGTGAAAAAGAAATACCGTTTTATTAAAGCTGTGTTGGTGTATCCTCAATACTTTGAAGATGAAGCACTTCCTGCCAAGTTGTATATAAATGCTGGTGACCTTGGTTGTAATGCTGGATAATCTCTGCTCCGTGTGTGCCTGCATGTGCGTGTGTTACTTTCCACACGTTTATATGTGCATGTATGCTCCTTCATACAGACGTCCCCATGCACGTCTTTGTGTTTGCATGCGTACAGTATGTGTTACATTTGTGCACGTGCCAGTGTGTGTAAACGTGCGCATGGCGGCCACATCTATCACGCAGTCCAGAGAGCTACAGAGTGTGAAATCAACTTTGACATTCATGGCTCTAACCTCCCAAGGCCATCCTAAAGCGGAACACTTAGAGTGGAGTGTCACTTTTCAGACAGAGAATAATAGCCGAGTCGAGTCCGCGCTTTGAAGACGACTTTTCATTCTCCCACTGACTCTTATTCATTTTGACCTAGCCTATGGAAATAATGGGCTAAATACTCTTATCTTTCTTCTTCTCTACTGTCTCACACTGTGTCTCTGCAGTCCTCTCTCTTTTGCATGCCGTCTCGCTCTCGCTGTGTCAATGTTCTGCAGAAAAGTCCTCATGTCATAATGATGAGGGGGAGTTAAGATATGCAGCAGAAATGAAAAGAGAAACAGTCTGTCGTCTTAACTGCGGGTGGCGCGGGTATTTTATTTCCCTGCAGCTTGGACATTCATTTTATGCAAAATATAGAGAAAAATAAAGATGACTTGAGTCTCTATTAGCAGACTTAAAATGCACACAAAAGGCTCCTGAATGTCAACCAACTAAATGTGAGGGAACAAGAGTTATTATAGGACTGCTTTTTTACAGGGAGAGCTGTAATCATTCCCCAGAGTCGGCTAATGTTCATCATGTTTCATGCCAGGGGCGGTTCTAGGATTTGAGGACATGTGGGGCTTAGCCTAGACCTCTATTGAGGGTCTTGAGGATCTTCGATTTTGATGAACAAGCTCTATTTGAATGCACTCTGGCACCTCATTTTCCCTGAAAAACGTTTTTTAATTAGTGATGCGGGCTTGTTATCATTATAAGGGAATGTTTGTTTGTTAATGTTATAATAACAATAATAATAATTGTCGAAATGACACCATAAACTAACATGTAAAAAACATATATATACATTTTGGGATTTTCACATACCCAATTGTCCTTGAACATATCGTGAAAAAGGATCAAGAAAAATAAAGAACCATCCCTTATGCCTAGTCTTATTTTGTAAACTATATATTTATATATATATATATATATATATATATATATATATATATATATATATATATATATATATATATATATATATATATATATATATGTAAAAGAAGGATGATGATATATAAATAAATTAATGAATAAATAAATAAATGGACATCTGACACCTGTAGCAACCGAAAGACCAGCTTTGAGTTGAAGTTGAACGTTCTGCCCTCCTTAAAAACCAAGCCGTCAAACCGAGACCTTACAATCTTTTTTGTCCATCCTTCTTTCTATCTCTCATGTCAGCTTCCTCTTTGTTGTTCCATCGTTATTTGGCACATTTTATGTCTCTGACTTCCTGACTTTCTGTCATCGACATGGCCCCTTTGGTTTGTTTCTGGTTGGGGACAAAGAAAGTTCTCTGTAGTTTGACTTTATTGGTTTAAGTTTACAAAGCCATCTCACTGTGTCTCTGCTCTTTTTTAAAACCAACTTTTGTGCCTGAATGTCTCCAGACTCAGTGAACTTGATGAGACAGACGTCTGGCTATGCAAGATTAGGTTTCGTGTTCATTCAGGCATTCGATTGTGTGCAAGACTGTTTGTCATGCAGAGTGCTTAGGAGAAGTATGGCATGTCCTGTTTGGGCAGAGCGGAGCCCCAAGAGCCCTGAGTAAGGACAATCCTGCACACAACGGGAGAAAAATAAGCTGAGTGTGTTTTGGCTTCAGATGACAATGTTTTCTGATGCTTCAGACTCGATTTCATGATGACGATTGTTCAATAATTTACTTGTGTTTACTATAACCCTGTTAACCTGAATATTTCCTGTAAGCTGTGGTTGAGGTGGGTGAAAAACGGTTCTTTTTGACCGAGACATTGCTGCTTTTCCAGTGGGGTTGTACCCCAAAACTCGGGTATTTTAAGACAGAAAATGACCACAATGTTTTTTTGTGCCAAAACCTGGTTATTCCTTTGAAATGTTAGCAATTTGTTTTGATTTATTTTAAAAACATGGGCAAAAAGCAACAAGCAAGTTAACAAGACATGGCCTAAAAATAGAGAAAAATCTGGAAAAAAAAAAAAGGTTAGAAGAAAATTACATGAAAATAAGCACAAGAGTTAAAAAAAAAACCTTAAATGTGCAAGATGTGCATTATTATACATTATTGTAATTATAAATAAAACACAGTTTCCTTGCATTGTTTTGGATATTTTTCTAATAATTCGCCCCCTTTTTTAAATACTGATTTTTGGGTAATTTTCTTGTCGCTGTTTTTTCGGACATCTCTTGCCTCGTTGTTCCCTGCCTCTTTTCTCAGTGGTTTTGAAGGAAATAAAATTCAATTTGCTCAGGGTTCAAAGGGTCCAGGTTTCAAGATTTGCTGCATAATAATGTACAATTGTAAAAAAAAAAAAAAAAAGACTTTTTTTCTGGCTTTGACTTTTTAGTTTTGAATCCAGACATAATATAATAAATACAAAGCAACCCCAGAGAACACACCTCCACACAGGGTATTAAAAACTTCTCTAGTTTCAGTTTTTAATCTGCTTCTGGATCCACATCTGCATCATCAGAGGATACATGTGTCCCTTTTCATCACAGCAAGTGAAGAACTGTAAAATGTTTTAAAATCTCCTAACTTGCACTGTTAACAGATCCCTGTTTTTTTGGCTCTTTACCAAAAACTAATCACATATCCTTTGGCATGTGGCCAACACACATCCAAGACACCTTTTATTAAATTTTCTTTTTTTTTTTTTTTTTGGAGATGCTGCTAACAAAAAAAAAACACATAAAAACACATGACCTGCTTGGTAATAAAGACTGCCGGGGTTTATTACCATCTGAATCGCATGCAGCAGTTCGAACCATACTTCCGGCTCTGACTTTACAACAGAGGGTTAAACGATCAATGTGAGACACGGGATGCATACGTGTCTGCAGAATGTTTTCATGACTTAATGAGGAAGAAGAAAAATGGGCGATTCTTTCAGATAATGTATTCCTTTAACCTTTGGTGACCTGGAAAAGACGGGTTTAGTATGCACGGGCCTCTGCAGAAACTATTATGTCTCCATTGTTTTCTCTGTTTTGACAATCGGAGGTTTGAACTGCCGACCTTCAGGTCTCGCTCTTCAAACAGAGACTTGTTTGTTATTTTTGTTGAGACTTGCTGTATTACATGGAGAGTTTACTGTGAACTTTTTCATTATGGAATTTGCTTTTCTTCTTGTCGAATAACTATTGAATTTATTTTACTTGAGGATATTGGTTTCACCTACAGAGTGTATTTATTGAGTGTCTTCAATGCACTTTACTCAAAAACAATTCCCAGTGAGAATCACTGTATTTTTTATTGTGAATTAGAAAAAGGTTGGGGGTCCAGATTTAGGCTGCGGGCTGTAAGTTGAGTATCACTGAGGTCGGATGTGTGCTCTTAAGATAAAGAGAGAGAAACTTTTGTTTTTTTGCCTGGACAGTGACACATATAGTGATTGTGTATGTGTGTGTGTGTGTGTGTGTGTGTTTTTTGTGCATTTGATGATTGGTTGTAGACAGTTTATAGTCTCCTGATCCCTTTTCTCTTCAACAATGTGGAGACGGAGAAAGACACTGAGAGCAGTAGGGCCATGAGCCAGGTAAAGCTACAAAGCTGAAGAGAGAAAACATCATCTTTTTTGCACGTTTTTTAAACTTTTGTCTCATTAAATAATCCTGTTCCATAGATTTTGCCAGGAAAACCACAAGAATGTGACTATTTTCTGTTGGCAGGAAATCTGGAGAGAAGAAAAGTTCCCAGAAAATCCTAAAATTTCACAATGTCTTCACTCCATTTAGTCACACATTGCCTTTTCTCATTCCCACACTTCCACTTTATGTGATAACTGTGTTAAAGTAGTCTTTTTACAGCCTACTCTTACAGCAGAGAAAGATTAGAAAAGAAAGAAAAGCCGTATGAATTAGTATACGTATGAATTAAAAGTCCCGTGTATGTTTCACTCACTCCATCCCATGTCATGCTGACTTTTCTCTCTTTATATGCTCGGTTTGACATCGTCTCATTCAGACACTAAAGGGTGGCCTGTGCGTCTGCCGCTAACAACGCTGCCATATTTCACACCCTGGGAATGAGAACATACAGATTATACACAGAATATTGCAAGAAGATAATTTGTTTTTTCGATAAAATTATGAGCTGTGAAGACGCTCAGCGCTGATTGTGTTCTCATCTTTAAGTTAACGCAGCCAATGAGGTTTTTCCAATTTGAGCGTATTATTAATACTAATGAAATAGCCACATTTAATATGAATTTTCAGAGACTTTTGTATTGATCATTGGATCTTGTAATTTTTTTGTGGCACGTGTGACCGCATGTCTGTGCAATAAAAGCCAGTAAATGAGAGAATCGCTTTGTGTCGGCACGAGGTGATGAGATGAGGAGCTCTGCCCGCCGTCGACGGAGCTGCTAGCATGTTTTGCAGAGTTTGATTTCGCTATCGTCGCACAGATAAAACTATGCATACACCTGTAGACCAAGCAGGTGGCCAGCGAAAGTTAAGGAGCAGCGCGTGGTTAAGGCAACAAGAAGTAAATCATTCGAACATGTTAATTGTGGCTAAATGGGACTACAGTGTTTGTTGGAGACGTCGTCACACCAGACACAAAAAACTACTAATGAAACTAGCGACTGATCATTAGCTAGATCAGGTCGCTGTAACGGGAGAGAGTTTTGTAGAAAATTAAGCGCGTTAAATCAAATCAGAAGTTGAACGATTCGCGGTGATGACGTCTACGCAGTGCGACCACGATGTAGTTGGTTCATAGCCTAACAGCTTTTTGCTTCTGCCGATTTCATTTACACTTCAAAACACACAAAAGTTGTGTTCATCTGTGAGGATTATCATGCTGAACAAAACCTGTAAGTCTCACAAACTTGTGTTGATCACAGAGATGATTTTGTGTGATAATCGAAAATCCCATTCAAAAATCCCTTCAGGTTTTTGAAGAGAGAACCAGTGCATGCTACAAAAATACGTCATCCCTTCAACACTTGTATCAGCATTTCCGGTCTTTAAATAAATTCCACGAGACCGTGCTGGTTGATTCAGACTAACCTCACCGAGCACATTAGGTTTGTATCAGCGGCCTCCACTCTCACTAACTCAGCAGTCACATATCATTTGCTTTCATTCATTCCTCCTCTCTCTCTCCCTCTCATTCTCTCGGCATCCACCTCCTGACAAAGTGTGTTTCTGCTCCTCCATATGACTTTCCTCCCTCTTCTTCTCCCTGTCAGTGAGAACTGATCTTATATACAGCAATATGCTGACGAAAATCTCTGCAGAGCACAACATAAAAGGGAGTGTGAGCATGAAAGAGCGCAGAGAGACAGAAGGAGAGTGGGAGTGTGCTCTAACAATACAGCGCTTTATTAAAATGTCAAACACAAAGGACTACAGAAAAAAGGGATATTACTGGTACCAAAAGCATATTAGGCAGAAGTAGATTTCTTGGAAGGAAAAATGTCAGTGGAACTCAATTTACTCTAACCTCAGACATTGAAGCGGACTGCTGCGCTCAGTCGCCACGCTTAAAACAAAGGTTAGAAAACGAACTAAATAAAAACAGGGAGCAAGACTGGATCTAGTTAACCCAACATTTTGTTGATCTGCAGAGGGTCAAACTCAGATGCTTTAATTGTTCTCCACGTCTATGTTATGGATCAGATGTAGATGCTTTAGTGATGCTACACTATCAAGCGGCAAAAAGTGAAATCAGTAATCTGCAAAGAAAAACTGGCATCAACAAGCCAAAATGCAATTTCGAATTTGGATTATGAAGAGGCGTTTCACAATTAGTCACCAAACACATGTTCAACAAAAACAAGGCAAAATAAACGTCCTGCTGAAATCAGCATTCTTAAACGTCTCCTTCAGAAGAAAGAGATTTACTCACATGTTTTATGATATCTAAAAGCAGCATCTTGGTCTCTTTAGTGTGTTTCTTCTGAAGCCAATTATCTTTGTATTTACTGGGTCTTCACCAGTTCCCACTGTGCAGGATTCCTCTGAGGGTCAATAGATGCTTTCACAACAAAAAAGTCACAGAAAAAAAGACCTTTTAAAACAACCAGTGTTTCAGTAAACGCTCGAAAAGATGTTTTTTTTCTCCGGCTGGATGTCTTTTTATAGCTCAAAGTTTTGCATTTAATTCAGGCGATATTGCAACACAAATACAATGTTTTCTGTTACTGACCTTGGCCTTTGAACAGTAAATCATAGTTTCTGCTGCTTCTGTTTATCTCTTTAGCGCCGAACACAGAGACGCATCACTAAAAAAGCATCGCCAGAAAAAACGTTGTTTCCTGATGGTACAGCCCGCCTGTCGGGCGTGCATAACAGTTCAAACATTTTAAACTTTTCTGCTAAAGATGTGGATTCACAGCGCTCGTTAATGTCATTTTGGGCAACATGCACACATGGTGTTTTACCAGATGAACTTCCAAGGTGTTTTTGGAGCAGTCACACAACCGTTCTCCGTGTGATCACACCTTTAGGGAGGTATTTTCTTCCTGTTGTCATTCCCAGGTCATCAAATACTGACGCTCTGTCTGTCATGCCTCTTGGTGTCGAGCAGCGGTTACACTGCCTGTTCAAGGCGGGAAAATCACGCCGTTATATCGCCTCGCCGATCTGTATATAACGTCCCATCGTGGACAAGACAAAGTGGTCTCGCCTCTGAGCTGGGAACACTTTTGATCTCTGTAGCTAATTTCAACATCGATGACAACTGTACAAGGGGCGAATAAACGGACGAACGAACGAAACAATTTGATTTTGGTTACATGCATGACGAGAAACAGATTTTTTCACACTTTGTTTTTTTGTTTTTCAATCAATAACCAAATAAGGAATTGGCTTTAGGCTTATTTTTGCCTATCCGATATTAACCAAAGGATAACCCAGAATAACAGCAACACCAAAGAAACAAAATAAATAATAAAAAAAATAATCCCATCAAACTCTAAACTGTTTATTCTTTCACACTATAATCAGTCCCGTTTTTGTTAATTATTCCTGTTAGTTTCTGTACTTATTTCTACTTATTTCTGTCCTTCTGCAGCTGCAACAACCAAATGTCCCTGCTGGGGATCAATAAAACTGCATCTGATCTTATGTGTATTTTATGTTTCTAAATTAATAAAGAAACTAAACCAGTACATTTAATAGTTTATATAATAGTATAATAATAGCGTCATGCATTAAAGGGACCACAGACAGCAGGCTATTGAAATGTGCTTTGAAATTAAATAAATAAATGAATGAATAACTAAAAATGATTTGCTTTCAGCTCTAACAAAGTTCCCTCTTCAGCTCTGTCAAAGACGTCATTGATCATGTGTGAGAAGCTTTACATCTTCAGCGAAGCCGTTTCTTCTCTCAGACACAACTTAAGATGCTCGTTACCAAACCGGATTCATTGCCCTTATCTTTTTTATTTGACGAGTGAAAATAATTGACTCTGTCGTCACTCTCATTTGTGTGGAGGAACATTATCTCCACATGCTTTAACATGCTCTTTTTGTAAAAATTCTGTGACACGAGGCGAGAAAAAAAGACGCTGGAGGCGGTCAGCGAGAAACGGAGCTCTTCCATCGCCGCGGCGGCAGATAAAGTAATTAACCCAGATACAGTTGGTTCTGCTGGCGGTTCATTTTCCAGGTATTCCTACCAGCCCGCGCTTTCCACCGCCATGGTTACAGAGGAAGTAATTAACAGACATACAGAGGGAATACGACTATATTAGATCCTGGATGAGTGCTCCTCTGGGACAGTTTGTTCTCGTTCTTTCACTCGCTTTTCTTTTCTGCGCACACACACACACATAAACTTTCTCCGTCTTCCACCTCTAGTCCTCCTATCTTTCCCTTTCGGTCGCCGTCTTCTCTTCCTTATCTCCTGGTTTCCCTCCCTCTTTCCATCCTCCTCTCTCTCTTCCCCGCCTCGGGCCATCCTCTAACTGCTATGATGACTTCATTTTCTGGGCTGAGGGGAACTTTCTTTATTAGCCAGTCTTAATGGTTCTTTACGATGGCCTAGATACGACAGTCAGTCTCCAGCACGCGCTGCCTGTGAGGCTGTATTTAACACGACTGTCAGTCTGACACGTCCACAAGTGTTCGACTGAAAAAGGCGTCTTTGCACTTTTTCCACACGTTTTTCAGGAGTTGTATAGCTATTTTCTGGACTTTCTGTCGACTCAAAGCACTTTCACTCTACATGCCGCATTCACCCATTCACACACACATTCACACACTGGTGGCGGAGGCTTTCGTACAAGGTGCCACTCGCTACTCAGTAATTATTCGCACGCACTCACACTCCAATGATGCAACATCGGGAGCACTTTGGGGCTCGGTATCTCGTCCGAGGATACCTGGACATGTTGGAGGAGCCGGGGATCGAACCACTGACCTTCTGCTTTGATGACCCGCTCTACCTCTGAGCCACAGCAGCTTCTTTTTCGTTATTATCTTTCCTTTTTCTTTCAATAAAATGGCGGCACAACTGATGTTTGTGCTTTTTTGCTGTGTGTTTTTATGTTTGTTGGCTCGGCCGCTAAATTGCGTGTCTGAAATGTCTTTTTTGATCTCAGGGATTTGATATTGTTTGATTTTATTGTATTAATAGTTGTTTTTAGTATATTTATTACTGCCTTTTTAATTGCACAGAACCGTCACTCAAATGCACGGTAAGGAGCTGGTGAGAAACAGCGTTTGATGGTTCATCCTGGTTCCCTCACCTCTCTCTCTCACTGCGTACGAGCGAGCATTAGCCTGACAAGTCCGTAAGTGGTTGTGTCTGAATGCAGGCAGGCAGCTCAAGGATCGACTTCCTCATTCACTCCTGGAAGTGTTGCTCAGTTTCCGTTCTTCTTCGCCTCGTTCTTTCTCACCCACATTCATTATCTGTCATCCGTCTCCATTCAGAGTCACGCTCCATTATACAAGACCTACAAGACTGTATTTAACTTGGATATTAGGGCTGTCAAGTCCAGCGCTGGCTACATGAACGGCAACAGAAGATGGAGTTCCTCTCGCCTTTAGTGATTCTCTGTTTCCTACGGAGGAGGATTTCACCCAGAATAAACATTTACAGATTTTTTTTTTTTAAACTTCAGACTAAACTCAAATGGTACAAAAAAAAAAGTGAATTAAATATTGAAATGACAAAGTGGTATCATCAAAACTACTACTACTTGGTGACTTAAAGCGAAAACTAAGATGGAAATTAGTACAGAAAAGACATTTTCTACTTATTTTCTAGCCTTATTTTTTTTTTTAGATTTTTACTTATCAACAACTATTTTTATTTATTTATTCATTTATTTGTTCTCCCTTTTCACATGACTGAAAAGTCTACATGGTCATCTGGTTGTATTTTGGTTTTGTAAGTTCACATAAATCAGTGAAAAAAAAAATATTATAAATAGTATCTATATATACACTCGGGCAACATACTGTTGCCTGAAACTTTACCAGTCCTGTTTGAGCGCGTTTTTATCGGACACCGTCTAGCCTTGTCAATGTGGAAGGTGGCTTTGGCGTCATACTCGTGAACCAAAAGCCCTAACGGAGTGGACGTATTCGACAAGTTCAGAGTGATAACGAACTGATATTGCATACAGTATATTCTGTTTGCAACCGATGCAACAGTGATTGGGGCAACAAGTGTTTTAAAGATTAATCGTTTCCCAAAACCGACAATCATCAGAACTGAATCTGGTTGGTGGATCAGCAATCAAAGTTACTCTGACAAAAGACATCGTGCAGGATTATTTGTCTGTCGCAGCACAAACCTCAGAGTACCAGGTCGACTGATTAACACCTCTGGCAGTATAAGGGAAACATAAGCCTAAAAAGATTTGGACTTCCTGCAAGCCTTTTCCTGTCCCTGCTGTCCTCTCCATGTATCTCTTTAATGTGTTTCACAAATATTAACCTGCCAGCACCACAAGTGTCAAAATCTCTACAAATACAACCAGACTTGTTCCTCTCAGCTTCCTTTCTTCACTTCCATTACACTCGTCTCCCTCTCTTTCTGTCTTCTCTCTGCCCGAGGCTGCTTTTAATTCTTAATAAGTCCAAAAGAGCGGCTTTTGAAGCAATGAGACATAAAGCAGACTTCCTTTGGCGGCAAATTACTGCTCCTTTATTGATTTTTAAGGTCTCTGGTCTTTACTTGTACACAGTGTGCACTGTAAAGGGTGAGGAAAAAGGAAATGACAGCATTAGAGGAGGATACACTTTAGTAGTGGCCTATATCTAGATATCTTAGACCAGTGATACTCAATTAACAGCCCGCGGGCCAAATCTGGCCCCCGACCTCAGCCTTTTTTAATTTACAATAAAAATGAAGTGATTCTACTGGGGCGTTTCTGTATATATAAGGTGCCAGAGTACACGAAGCAGCATCAAAATAGAGTTTGCTTTTAGAAAAAGTGTCAGTGGATGAAAACGCAATAAAGACAGAGCTAAGCCCCTAATGTACAAAAATCTAGAAATATGCTAAAATCCTAGAAGCCACCTAAAGTCCTAGAAATGTCCTGAAGTCCTTGTACTGATCTAAGTCAGAGAAACGTACTAAAATCTGAGAAACATCCTAAAATTTGAGAAATGTCCTAAAATCCGAATGTCTTAGAAACATAGAATTTTCCTAAATCCCAGAAATGTGCTAAAATCCAAAAACTCCCAGGGTGTGAAATATGGCGGTGTTGTTAGTAGCAGATGCACAGGCCACCCTTTAGTGTCTGTATGAGACAATGTCAAACCGAGCATATAAAGAGAGAAAAGTCAGCATGACATGGGATGGAGTGAGTGAAACAACTTTTCTAATCTTTCTCTGCTGTAAGAGTAGGCTGTAAAAAGACTACTTTAACACAGTTATCACATAAAGTGGAAGTGTGGGAATGAGAAAGAAGGCAATGTGTTACTAAATGGAGTTAAAACATTGTGAAATTTTAGGATTTTCTGGGAACTTTTCTTCTCTCCAGATTTCCCGCCAACAGAAAATAGTCACATTCTTGTGGTTTTCCTGGTAAAATCTAATCCTGGTTATAGTCTGTGTGTAAAGCTCATTAGACAGAGGACCTCTGGCTCACAGAGGTGGCAACATCTAATCTTAAAAATCTTTTTCTAATTCACAATAAAAATACAGTAATTCTCACTCAGATTTTTTTTTGTACTTGTAGTATTCATAAGATAAAATCAAAACTAGCACCAGTGGAGGATCCCATGCACCCAGTGACAGAAGTCCTATCTAAGCCCATAATGTCCCAAAATCGTAGAAAAATGTCATAAAATCTGAGAAATGTCAACATATTCTAGAAACATTCTAAAATCCTCCAAATGTCCCAAATCCCACAGCATACATTGGGTTGTTGCAACTGGCTCCGGTCATTTCGAGTATTTCATCAAACAGCTGTTCTCGGGCAAAGACGATGAGAATTCTCGTTTTTCTGGCTTTCTGACTTTAATTGACCATCAAAATCTTTGACATTGTGGGAAAATATGTTTTTTAAATTGCCAAAATAAAAATAGCATGGCAGATGGGAGAAGTTGATTAGATGAATGAGGGTTAAAAAATCTCCAGTCGCCTTTTAAAAAAACACAGAAAGTGTCATCAGAGGTTTGTCCTGGTCCTCCGTGAGGGTACAAACTTTTCTGCTAAAAGTCAAAGAACAAATGACCTTTGGGGAACGGTTCCCGAGAGGAGCTGAGCAGCGCTGACTTCTCTGATTCTCCTCATTGACATCCACAGATTTTTTTGACCTTGCATCTTCAATAATTCAGCCTCCCAGCGTGCTGTATTGATGAAGCTGCCACTTAGAAATAAAGATTTGTGGTTTCCTTCAGCAACTGCTCGTTATCACCTTCTCATCCCAGCTGAGCAGATATGTCGCTCTGCATAATAAGAAAAGCAGCAGAGAGCAACAATTTCAACAACACGCATCGGAGTGAGTACAGTAGAGAAAACAAAATACTGTTAGACTTCAAATAAAAGCCTCGTCCCAAATAAATGCCCAGTCCCTTTTACCAGCCTGATGTGGCCACACATTTTGACAAATAAAGGCCTGTCTCAATTAGAGGCTCGGTCTGGTTAGTATGCAGATCATTTTTAGAGTTTTTAGGATGTATTAAAGCGGGTTTTTGGCGACATCCTGGAGTTTACGTTAGTTATCTGCTCGGATCACAAATACAGTATGTATATATGTTTACATTTGTGTCAATATGGACACGATACACACAATGTTAGCTTGGTAATGTTATCTACAATTCAATAATTCAGTTCATTTTACCGAAACCAAGAGCACCAAAGAAGAAAGGATAATACACAAGAGAGATGCTAAAATAAGATTAGTAGATGTAGAAGATTTTTTTTTTAAAGGAAAAATGTCAAAAAACTGTATTCACAATAATAAACTGTAATTAACAATAATAATAATAATAATAATAATTATTATTATTATTATTATTATTATTATTATTATTATTTTATTAAGGCTACATTTAAAGTTTTTTTATAGAATTATTTGAATTTTAAAGATTTTTTAAAGTCTTTTCTTGCTTTGTTTTATTTTTGATATTATTATTTTTATTTTATTTTTGGTTTTTTTGGCAATTTTTCAGGTAATTTGACTTTTATTCAGGTCATTTCTTCTTTTTTTGCTCTTCTTTTTTGTTCTTCCCATTTTTTAAAATAAATAAATAATAGAAGCCAATTTTATGTTTTCAAAGGGTAAATTGGTAAATAATTCGATTGTATTTCCCATCTTTGCCGAGCAACAGTTTTGTGTGCAGGGAAATAAAACCTTGACAGTTGTGTTTGCAGTGTACTGAAATACTTAAAAATAAACATCACTTTGTTGACACGAAACAAAAAAAACTGAGCAATCTTCCATTTTCCACAAAACACATCTGCTGTTGCAAAGTATGAAGGTAAATTTCAGGAAAAAATAGCGTTGGAATATACAGTAACACCAAATGGCCTGTTAAAAGTTTCCTCCTTCACTGATTTATTAAGACTTAAGGAACCAAACATGAAGCCTCGCTATTTCATCCTCGCCTTAATCCTCCGCTTTAACACACACAATGTATTCATCATAAAGTCCGAACACAAAAGCTGGATTGTCTAAAAACAGCCACCCTTTTCTGACTCCTCTGTCTGCTCTCTGCACTCGAGGGGACAGTTTGACCACACAACATGAACACACTCCCTCTGTGTGTGTGTGTGTGTGTGTGTGTGTGTGTGTGTGTGTGTGTGTGTGTGTGTGTGTGTGTGTGTGCCAGAGGTCCTCTGTCTAATGAGCTTCACACACAGACTATAGCTGCGCTCAACACATGACTTCACACAAAGCGCTCCACATTCACAGGCTTTTACCCAGAATAGAGAGAAGACAGAAAGAGAAAAAGACGGAAAAGTAAGTGTGAGATGAGTCTCCTGGTTAATTGTCCATTGCCCTGGGACTCCGGCTCGACCCACGGCTCATTAGCCCAGAGTTTCAACCTCCACTGACACACAGAGATGATTGCTGCATTTCATCCCCAATCTGCAGCTTTTTACAAAGTCATTTATGTAATTAAATATTACCAGTTGTTGTTTTATCATCCAGTGATTAGACCCCACGGCTGAAATGCTTAAAACCCAGTAAAGAAAAAAAAAAAAAATCACTGATGCCAGTGAGGAAATTAACTGGTGTGTCTCAGTGAAAATGACTTTGTGTGAAGTTTCAGTGGCTCATTAAAGACTGAATGAGTGATGGGTCTCCCTCAGTGACAATTTGACTTCACAATAGCTTTTTAATAATGTATAAATACTCAGTGGGCTTGTGTCTTTTCACACACCGTGCATAGACTTCTGTAAACATGTGAATGAGTTAAAATCAGGGACCAATTCATCAGATCTAACAACTGTTTAACATTCAACATATATCTGAAACTGTAAAATCTGACAAAACATATCCCACTTAACAATACAAATGGATGAAACTGATGCGTTGAAAAGGGTACAATACAAGTACGAGTCTAAAGTAGGGCTGGGCGATATGCTTTTAAATATTATCACAATATTTTAAGGTTATATCCCGATACACAATATATATCGCAATGTTTTTAAATGTCCTTTAAACTAATCATAAACTACTAAAATTAAAAAAAAAAAAAGAATGAACTGCAGTTACAATTAAATTAAATAAGGTAGCCACTGTCAAATAATAACGTTGAATTCACTACTGATAAAATAACATTTAAAGAAATATGGTAAAGATATTTAAAGTACTTTTATAATGAAATTTATTTAATTGCCTTTCTTCTTAAGAAAAATATGGCAAGAAGACATTGAGCAATTCAACAGGAAATGGCCCAAACATTAGCAGTAATTAGTGGAACAATAAATGAAAATAACCTGAAAATAAGCCAAAAAATAAAATAAAATTAAATTAAATTAAAATCAAAATATATCTCAGTTACCTTGAGAAAGTGCTAAAAGTAAAATACACTTTTTTATTCCTTCTCTGCATAATTTCAAATACACAATTACAGGAAATATGAATAAAGTTTTATGGACATTTTTCACATTTTTTTAAGCTAATTTCAAGTCAATTTCTTATCACCTTTTACTTTTTATTTATTTATTTATCATTTTTTAATTTCTTGCCAACTGTCTCATTGCCTTTTTCCATTGTTTTCAAAAGAAATCAAACCAATATTCTCACATCCCACAAGTTTAAATGCTTGTGAAAAGGTTTCAGCTTCCAAAGGGTTAAACTTACACGACTCAACATGAGTGAGCTGACGGCAGCACAAAGTCTCTTAAGGACAAAGAAGACATAATGTTATGGGGATCGAACCTGGGACCTTTTCCGTGTTCGAATGGTCTCTCTTATGTCTTTTCCACCCTTCTACTGCAAATGTTATATGTGCATTAAATATTGTTACATGACATTTAGCACGACATTTTCTGTTGAATAATTAAGTACCGCCAGTCCATAAATCCTAAGCGAGCCGGGCCCGCTCCGCAGTATAACTCTGTGGCAGTATTACGGCCCTGCTGACCAAAGGCTTCTCCGACTGGTTAATGAATTAAGTGATGTAAGCCGAAACGGAAAAATAAAAAATCATAGCTGGTGCCGTAGCTCATAGTGGCGTTCTCTACTATAACTGGCCATCCTTTGGTTTTATGAGTCCATAAAAAAGTTTAAAATAATGGCAGAGGAGAGGTGGCAGGTCAGTTAGGAGGAGAGAGGTAAAAGGTTAAAAAAGGGCAGACAGAAGTGGAGGAGAAAGAGGAGGTGGTGGAAAAGAGAAGGTAGAAGGGAATTATGGCAAATCATTCCTTCATTTTCTGCTCTGTCTCTCGCTGAAAGAAGATGAGCTGGTGATTTACGTCGGTGAAAAGCAGAGGGAACAAAGCGCACGAGATGGTGAGTACATTAGCACGGATCATTCTGAGAGCTCATTTTCAAAAGCTCAAGGGCATCACGACAGCATCCACACTGAAGTAACTCGCAACACAGCAGGCAGCAGGTGCTGAGATTCTCTGTAAATTTAAACATCGTCAAAAAAAATAAAGTAGGTTGTAGTAACAGCTACGTGTTAATGTGCTTGATTAGTAAATAAATATGACACTTCTGTTAGTGAAGAATTAAGGAGGTTTTTACCTTGAGCCAAATTGTCCGCATAGGTCGTTTCCTCTCCAAAAAAAGCAGACCAGGTGATTTAAATGGGTGAGGAAACTGAAGAAAAGTAGTTTTCTGGTAAAAAAAAAAATAAAAATCTGTTTTTCCAGTACTGCACTGCAAACTATCGCGGATACACAAATTTCCCTTTCTTGAGCCAGAGAAGATATAAATGGCTCATTCCTCTTATTTTCAGTTGACTATACATGAAGTTCATATATTATATTGCATTTCTGCCAATATACCCTCCTACCTGACTGTGGCGGCTCTGATGGAGGTGAGATGATCCACTCTGACAAGTGAGATTATAGATAACAAAACACTGTTCAAAGAAGCTTCTCAGTGATGATCCCTTCCTGTAATCCATTAGTTACGGTACTACAAGGTTTATCTTCAACACACTTTGACTGTTTTTTTTATTCTGCATTTGCCATTTGTAAATTAAAAAAATAAAATAAACAAAAATGACAAATTTTGTGGAGCAAACTGCAAAACATGTCCTCTTTCCTTTTGTAACATTTCAGATTTTGCCGGTTCATACCTCCATTAGCCACAAACATCAGAGAATAGGGGTTTTGTTTTGCAGCCTCTTCACATTCTTCCTCTTTACAAACAACTTTACAAAAAACTATTTAATGTGGCTCAAAACTTCGTTCCCGTGCTTTTTTATTTCTTTGTTTCTTTGCATCCTTTCTTTCAATGTTTACACTAAGGACGTGTTATTAATATTATTATATTCTCGTGCTACCTCCAGCAGCATGAAAACATTAGTCAAGCCTTTTTGAAGCCTGTGTTTTAGTGTGTAGAATAAGTCGCCTCCTTCTGAAGACACACACACACACACACACACACACACACACACACACACACACACACACACACAGAGGAAATCTGCCTTTTGTTCTTTGTTCACTTTTATCTAATGATAACACAACAACAGGGGAGGATTCAGTATCAGATTCCACTGTCTTTTATCTGGATTAGGGATTAAAAGATTACAGCAAACATGAATACATAATCTGATTAAGCTATTTCATTATTACATTTACAAACCCCACACTGTACGCATATTGTTGTGCTATTGTGCATCGAGTGCAGCCGGTCAAACATCTCTCAGAGCTTCCAAAATTGCTACATCAGTACTGATGAAACAGATAATGCTAATTACTTCTTCCTCTTTTCTTCCTGCAATATGGGTGATATTTCACCAATCTGTACTCTCCACGTCAGTACACCATAATTCATACAAAATACTTTAAAAGAACTAGATATAATCTAAAGTCTCCCTCAGATGTTTACAGTTGCAGCATCTTTCGCAATCACACGCATAAAATCTTTCTGCCTGAAGCTGAGAAAGCAGCCTTTTTGGACCCTCATCCATTCATACGGCCCCATCAGACAGCACCACTTTTCCATCTTGCATGTTTTTTTTTCTTTGCAATGCATCCATCCAATCACATCCCCTTACATACCTTAAAATGTGCATAAATATGCACCTGCTTTGGCTCTGCTTTGAGGTGAGAGGCTGTCCACATATAATACATTGGTGACTAGGAAACAGAGATCCACGTGGGTCCATGAGACTCTCAGAAAGTGAAGAAACCACAGTGAGGACCAGCGTGCTCTCAGTCGTCACGTGTTGCCACTTCATAGATGACTTCTAAGTCTACATATTACACATTAGGTGTCCCTCTCGTCTGCTGTTGACGCTCAAGGATGCCGCGACACGTTTGATCGATCCATCGCCCTCTAGGGACCTTTGTGCTCCTTATATTACGTCTTTACCGGCATTGTTTCAACATGTCCTGCTGCAAATCATGTGGACATGACCGATTCTGTCCAGCCGTGTTTTTAACTGACGTTGCCTGTCCGCGTATCATGCCGCCGTGTCAGGTGTCCTCCGGCCATCTGGCTGTTCAGCTGCATATTATAATATTACGAGCGGTGGCTTTTTGGTGTCAGGATCTCATGTTTTATAGTGTCATCACTGCAAAGATGGCAGAATTCAACAACTGTGGAAAGAGAATGAGCTGGGACAATGTTTGGGGTCAAGGCTTATTTTAGGATGAGTTGGGGACATTTTGATAATCTGTTGTCAATCATCGGGCTAAAGGTAAAAAGGTACGAAAGACGTTAAGACTACAGTTTTTCATGCGGCTTACCCAGAAAAATGTTAAAAGTGAAAGTTAGCTAAAAGCAAACTATAGACTCTGCTCTGCAAACTTGTTGTTTTTGCTACCAAATACGACTCGTCTCTTCATTCATCTGATTTAATAAGGTTTTTTTTTTTTTTTTTTTTTTTTTCATTAAGTGTTTTTTAGCTCAGTGTTGAAGTCTTTTTAACTTGAAGCGTTCAGGGCGCCCCTGCAAAAACACAAGGCTCTTAGAGCAGAAAAAGTACGAGCCGCTCTCGAAGCAAACAAGACACTTCATTCTCATCGAAAACAATTAAAAAATAAAACGCTGTCTGCTCGAAGCCTAAGAAGGTCGTCACTATGCTGCATTAACTCGCCTGTTAGTCCGTTAAGAACAACACGCCTCCACCTTTTGGCTTTAACGGGGTAAAGACCTTATCTAACCCGCACTTTCAAAAGAAACCGTCTTCAATGGCAAATTTCGGTTATCACGCAATCTCAACAACATTACACACTCTGCTAGACTCGGATTGAAAGGTCATTTCACTCCACTCCACAATGGACGGTTTGCTGAAAGTCAAGAAAGCACTTTAAGAAAGGATAAACAAACTTTGGATCCCATCTGAGGCAAAAAGGAATTCTTCATCAAACCTTGAGAGGCTTGGAAACTTCACTTCACCTCTCACTCTTACTTTAGCTGCTGGCTCTTTGTTATTTCTTCCTGTTTGTTTTGGCCTCTCTTTCTTTCTTCCTCTCTCTTGTTCTAACTCTTTCTCAGGCACACTCTCTCTACTGTTTGTTTCTCTCTGTTGTCAAAGTAATTCCCCCCCAAATCTACCTGGCCTCTTTCCCACCTCTGTGACTGACTACACACTCTCTCACTCTAACACACACACACACACACACACACACACACACACACACACACACACACACACACACACACACACACATCTATCTGATTGTGTGTGTGTGCCAATAGCAGTCGCCTCAGCCCTGTCTCTTTTTGCCAAATGCTGCAAAATATAAGGTGCAACTACAACATACAATTACATATGCAAATAGACAAAGTGTCACTCAATTAGCAAAAATCACTTGCTGAGAAGTGATCTGTTAGTACTCTCGAGTACAAAACATCAGCTGCTTTGCAGTTTTCTCTTTCTGTATTCTCACAATAACTGACACAGGAAATGTGACTAATAATGTAATAGAGTATGCTAACTGTGTTCAATTCACAGGTGATGATGGGATGTCTGCATCTGTTTTGCTTTGTGTTGTTTTTTTCTTATTTTTTGCAATGCACTAACGAAAAAAAAAAAAAAACGGCAAAAAGTCCAATAAAACAACCAGTTTGGCAAAAAAGAAATCGGTAAACAGTGATAAGAACATAACATGTTTATTATTTTGTTATTTAAAAAATTTTATATATATATATATATATATATATATATATATATATATATATATATATATATATATATTATTTTATAAAATAAAAAAAGCCATTGATTTAAAATATTTTTAAATGTAGAAATATAAACAACAAATTTCTTAACACTCCATAAACCATTTGAACTGTGCACATTATTCAGTTTTAGAGGAATATGTTAATTTTTGTGCAAAGGTGGATTAATTATTCATTTCTTAATAGTGAATGTTCCAGGTATTATAGTTTATTTTAGATCTGTATATACACAACAATGCAAAACTCCACCTCCAGCAGCCATTATGGGAAAAATATCAGGTGTAATTATGATGTAATACTACGTTTGCACAGCATGTAAGGAAGCAGAAGGTCATAGTGTGATGATGGAAAAGACAGAGGCCTTAGCTCTCTGCTGCAAAAAGCGTGAATGCTTTTGCTATTGTTGTTCCTAATTTAGAGCTATTTAAACAGAATAATGTAAACAACGACTTCCTGCGCTCCAATTTTAAATGGTTAAAAAAAAAGTAGAAGTGAATGCTAGATATGCCACAAAATATGAGTCACCAAATTGCAAAACCGCTAACATGTAATTCAGCACATAATGGACCATTATGATAAAGATACAGACGTGTTGCTTTTATGTCATTTTCTCCATCCAGATTTCCTCCATCTCCGTCTCTCAGAGAGAAGGCCACGAAATGCTCCAGAGCGGCGACACCGCTGCTTCACAATGACCGAACCGGTCCTGTAACACAAAATGTTGACGTCTGCAAAGCAAGAGACACCTGCAGCATGTGTGTGATGCTTTGCTGGATGGCCTTGAAATGATTAAAAAAAACTATTTTTGATGATGCACAGAAAAAGCTGTTTAACTCAGATAAATTTGGTGATTCACCTTTTTTAGTTAAATGATAAATATTCAAACCTTCGAAACCAAGCAAATTGGTTTGATTTCTTTCAAATAGAGGGGAAACATGCAAAAAATAACTTGGCAAAAGATCCCCTGAAAATTACAAGAAATTGAAAAAAAGTGACAAGAAAATGACCTGAAAATTAGTTAAATTATTAGAATTATTATTTTATATTCTATTTAGCTTTGGAAAAGGACAGACAAAAGTTTTAGTATATCATTTTGGGGAAAATATCAAGAATTGCAGATGTTACCAAAAAAAGACCCAGCTTTGTCACTAATGCTGCAATCTTCACCTCAGAATTCGAAGATATGATATATCCTTTTCGTCAAATCTGATTTATTCATTTATTCTTATTAGATGTGAGCAGTGTCGACCATGATCGGATGTATCGGATTAATAATGAAACCCCTGTTATGGAAATAACAACATTAACAGGAGTGCATTTCTTATGATCAAGCCGTTCACTTTCAGCCGTGGTGACAGTTGCAGTGCTCAGTCACAGTGCATGTAAACGATGTGATCTGATTGGCCCTTAATTTAAGTCCCTCCACACACTAGCTGTTTTATCCCTAACACCAACAATATACTCAGTAAGTCACTGCACAAAAACTATGTGTATTCAATATTTAATCCAGAGGGGATGATTGAATCTATAGTTTAGTTAGAAGCCATATTTTTGAAGAAAACAGGAATTTACTTCATATTTTTTGGGGAAAGAATTGATTCTCTAAAAGCAATAACCTCCCAGCGGTAAAATCATTTGTGTTCCAAGAGAAAAAATACGTGAATAACGGATGGGGAAAAAAAAAAAAAAAACTACAGAGAGGCTGGCCAAGACAAAATTGCAGTGTGTAAGCACAGCCTAAAAAGCTTCTTATTCAGAATAAATGCATACAGGACGACTACAACTCTGATCTAACATCAGTGTTTGCTGATAGCACCGGCACAAGATATATAACACTACTCACCAGGTTATATTCCTGCAGCCTTACTGGCAGCTCACTGCTACCATCGCCAGCTCTCTGAGTGTGTTTTTTGTGTGTACCTCATACATCATGTTAAGAGGCTATTTCTATAGATCCAGCCTCACTGTGGCACCATGTCTAACCCTAATCACCCTCCGTCTCTGACTGTCTGTCTCTGGATGTCCTTCTCCCTCGCTCTTTTCCTACCTCCCTCTGACTCTCTGACGCAAATAATGGCACCAGTCGAGTGCCTGTGTCTGTTGAAATTACCTCACCAGCCATTACCTTTCCCAGAGTCCTCCTAACCAACCCTATTTCAGCAATCCCAAGCCTGCCAGAGAGGCTTCGAAAAGTTCTCTGCACACGCAGCTGAAGTCATTGGATGTGCTTTAGCCTGAACCCCAAATACTCATTACGCTAACACTCTATCATTAAGCACGTTGTCCGACGTTATTAATCTCGGAGGAGCCTTAAAAAGGCTTTTACTGGGAAAGAAAGCGAGCCAGCTGCAATCTTTTAGACGCTACACAGTCTGAATGTCAGTATATCACCGCTGGGAAGGTGGCGAAGAAAACAAGCCGTAAATGAAGGCCTCCTGTCAGAGATCATCATAAAGCATCACAACCACAAATAAAACTACATTCAATTAGATTTCCTGATATACGTCTCTAAAGGCTGCAGCTCACGGGTGTTTAAACTATGCGCTGAGATGGTTTACAGTCTGTGATGTAGATGGGCAGTCCCTCTCTCACACAGTTAACGTTAAACTGTCACAGCCAGCTCTGCAGCTGCGTTTCCGGTTCAGTTCAGTTTAGTTCAATATGCAATTTTTGCATTTCCATTGTGAAAGTTGTGGATGGTTGCAATAGAACTGATCTGTACCATCACAATTTTTCTGTCACCCCTCTTTTGGGTACCTGACCCCGTTCTCACTCCAAACTCATCAAATACGTCCACTCTGTCGGTGCTTTTGCCGTTCAACAGCGCCCAACCTCGATGCAGCTGGACAGCGTCAGATTTATTTATTTAAAAAGGGACACTTTAAATGAATGCACATTCAAACAAATGTAAATGCACCTGAGTTAGCTGCTAGTCCCTTGCCTGATGTTAAAAGGCATCCGAAAAATAACAGTTTGTACAATGTTTAATTGCATTGTCATCCCACCACGTGTGTTTGTTGACATCATGGTTATGGCATCGCGGAGCGTAATCAACACGTGCACAGGGATATGTAACTCACCATACCTCGGCGCAGAAGTCCACTGTCAAAGCTGCAGCATGTGACGTGTTGGGATGACAACATATTTATTACTCAATACATGAGTTGATGACATTAATCCATCAACACGCCTTAAATTTTACTATGACAACTTGACTGTTTTATCTGTTTGTAATGAGTGCATCTTCAAGCGTTTAAAATTTTTATTAAAAAGATTCTCTAAGCTTAATATTGGTGAGCACTGTCAACACCGAACTCCTGCTGCCGCCTGACAAGGAGTCAATAAACAAGCCCACTATTTTTATAATATCCCATAGGACGGCACTTTCTGCAGCCTGTTCTTTTTTGTTCTGAAAATGTCACAATGCAGCCACGTTCTGTGGACGACAAACAGGGAGCAGACTTCTCTCTGTATCACAGGTGAAGAAGGAAACACAGCAATAGGCTGGACGGAGCAGTGACGGACAACAACCCCTCCTACATTTAAAATGACTGTCTGCGGTGGAAACACTAAACAGATCCGGGTCTAGCTAAATGTCTGTAGAAGTTACTTTTGCTTCTAAAGGTATAATACTGAAAGTTTTTGGTAAAAACACAGCTTTAGATGTGGTCACAACTGATAGCAAGATTAAAACCGAGGCAGTCATATTATTTGGATTTTAAAAACATCATTTATTTGGTTTTATGTCAAGCAGATGTCTACCAAATGTTTATTTTTCAGCCTGGTTTTAACCTCTGTATCTGGACGTCTTTTGACCTGCAAATCACTAAAACCTTGCTTATCATTCTGCAGCAGATGTGGAACGCGTTGAGTACAAATCCTCCTCCTCCTCCTCCTCCTCCAGTCCTGTCTCTGCCCTTCAGATATGAACGCTGCACATCGCTGGGTTGCATTCAAGGTCCACCCCCTCCTGCAGGAGTGATGAGATGGATATGACACTGCGAGTTCACGGGGTCAAGGCTTGCTTGGCTGTGTCTGTGGATAACAACAACCTGCGCTCAACATTTGTTCTACTGGAGCGCTATCAACTTTCTAATGTGATCTGATGTGATATGACGATAGCTGTCTTATTTCTGAACATCCTTGTCTCTTGTTCTTTCCCATCTGTCACTCTGTTCCCCTGCAGATTATTAGCAGGCTCTTACACAAACCTTTGTCTGCTGTTACACAAACTGCTGCTATTTATCAGCTGACTCATACAAGAGGAAAATGTTCAAACTGAAGCACATTTTTGGGTAAAAAAACAAATAAGAACTAAACTGTGTCTTCATTAAAGTGTTGAGGACAAATCTTCACAACAGGTTTAGTGCTCCTTGGCACAGAGTCCCCAAGTTTAAAGACAATGTACTTCTTGTTGCTAGGAAACATTGGACAAATCCTTGCTTTTGTACCATATTACCAACCCAATCGTTTTAATGTACCGGACACGAAATTTTACCATTAAAATAACAGACCTGTACATAGCATGTGGTTGGATTTAAGCACAAAAAAACACTTGGTTATGATTAGGAAAGACCATCTTTTGGCTCAAAATCACAGTTTTAGGGACACAATCCCTCTTGGAAATTCAGTCTTTTTCTTGGTAAAAACAACCTCTTTTTGTTGCACAATTGCATTAGAAAATGCAGTGATGTTTCTGTAGAACAATTCCAGCAAAAACCATCCATCGCTTTTTAAAGCATTAACCCGACAGAAAATGCAGAATGTTTCTGTAAAAAAACACAACCTTTTTTCCTTGCAATAACCCCCTCAAAAAAAAAAATACAACAGCTTTTCGTCACACTATCGCTGTTGGAAAAACGGCGACAGGTCACAAAAAACTGGTTTCAGACTGTAGTCTGCAGCTTGGCAGGTATCTCACCTCACCATCCACCTCCAGAAAACAAAGTCAGCTCATCCACCAGCCCGTTCTCACTCTTAACTCGTCAGATAAACTCTGTCAGAGGTTTTGGCGTAAGTGCATGAGTGGGAGGAGAGGGTCCCACAAAACCTGGACTTTGCTGATCATCCCAGAGTGTAAACAACAGATACAGAGGGCAGAAGTCCACTGACAAAGCTTCAACTTGTGACGAGTTGGGATGAGAACGTGTTGCAAACACTTTAGTAACGTTATTATTACGTTACGTTATTATGGTATTTCCACCCTCTGCACCACTAAGTCCCTCTATTGCACCATTTCTTTAGTTTCCCTCTCTGTCCCTGTCTACCTTCTCTCCTCCTCCTCTTTGCTCTCCCAAACAGGAATTTTCAGTTTCTCTTTACGGTAATCACATGTTGACTTTGACTCCCTGATGCACAGCAGACATTTCCTTCTCTGACTCCGGGACCGAATCAAAACATGGACATAGCATTGCAAAATGTCATAAAATATATTGGCATCAAAGGCAAAATAAACCAGTTGACCTTTAGGAGTTGTGAGCTTTCTGAAAGGCACTGATGGCATTAAGATGTGTTTATGTTGCCCGAGAGGAGGCTCTGCTCCAAACTTTTCTTCACTCCGGCATTTCACAACAAAGTCAACAGCAGATAGAAATGGGCTGTGAAGCTCTGACAGGCTAATTGGTAAAAGTAAACACTCCCCTGCTTTCTTTTCCTCTCATCTCTCCCTCTATCCTGCGCTCGCCTTTCTTTTGTTTGCACTTAACTTTGCACAACAAGGACCCGAGCTCAGGATTTCTCAATTTCAACAGAATCAACAACGAAAACAGATGGACTGTGAAGTGATGTTAGGCCAGCTCCACTAAAACATCACTTTTCTCGATTCCACAGCTCTCTTGTCCTCTCGTTCGTCTGTTAAGACTTATTTGCATCACGCTCTGCACAATGAGCTACATTCAAAACAGACATATTCAAAATTTCTGCGATTCACCATTGTTAAAAATATGCAGCTCGGCTGCTGTTAAGCAATAACAACAAAAAGTGCACACTCATCTTTCATCACCTCTCCCACTCCTTTCCCACCCTGCGCTCCCCACTCTCCTGTTAGTCAGAATAAACTCATCTTCCTCCCCGTCTCTCCTTCCCTCTCTGTCCTCGCCTCAGAATGTGCAGTAAATATCATGACAACTTCATTTCACAACAGCAGACTGTGTTTCCTCTGTGCTAATACCAGCTGCAGAAAAATAAACGCCATCTGAAACATCGGCACACGCCATCAACACATGATCCTGATGCTCCATATAATGCGCAGTTAAATACCACCACATTATACTTCAAATTCTAACTGAACTGTGTCAACTGTTTTCACTGCATGTAACACACATGTTGATTTACACTGCAGTGGAAACTGTATAGAAGAATTTAAAGTCTTGCCTCTTTTTGCTTTGCGCTCCAATTACTGTTGAGCAAGCTTGGAGGACAGCCGAACCTCCAACACATTCTCATCCCATGTCATCACATGTTGCAGTTTTGTCAGTGGATTTCCGCGTCTACATATTACGCTCTAGGTATGCATGTGGTTATGTTCGGCCTGTTCTCACTGCAAACTCGTTAAATAGCACCACTCTATAATTGCTTTTGGTGAGTGTGATGCCAAAGGCTACCTTCTTCGTCCAACCAGAACGTGGCTGGTCAGCGTCAGATGAGAACGTGCTCACAGAGTCGATGGCGTTGTTATTATACACTGGCAGATGGCCGGATGGCAATGGGGGCGTCAACATGTAACGTGCACGGGTGGCACCATTTGGAAATGCGTGCTGGTAATAACGTAATATAAGGAGCACGAGTGCGCTCATAGGGCAGGAGGAGAAGTTGCTTCCCATGTGCATGCGTGTTTTATTTTGAATTTTTCTCTCTACACCATGACTTTGTTGCCTAATTCTAAGCACTGTGACAGTCATGTGATGCTGTGTAAACATGAGGACCGTGCTGCTTCATCCCACCATGTGCGTTTGTTAACATAACCATAACGGCGTCCCACAGTATAAACAGCAGACACAGAAGGATACCTTAAATGTTTATAGGTAGACGCAAAGGTCACTGACAGAGCGGCACCATGTGACAAGTTGGCCTATTAAACCACCGCGAATGTGGTCCATCATACAGCGACAAAATGTGGCCTTTGGCGTTGAGATCTTGCTCTGAAATTGCTGTAAAAGTGGCGGCATTTGATGACTTCGGAATCAAAACAGGCTGGGTATAAAACACACAAATATGTGTATTTGTTGTGCAGAAACTGCAATGCCGACATTATTTTTCTGCTGACTGCGCTGGATACCCGTTTCCTTCAAACGGCTGTAAATTCATCTGAATAAACAGAGGCCTTCAGTTTATGCTCCTAACTGTCACAGATTACAGAGGTGGATAAGAATCAGCCATTAATCTTTATTCTGTCTGTCTGGCATCAATGCTGCAATCTGAATGTCTGTGTTTTCTGTCAGCTGGTTGAAAAATGTACAAAACATGAATACAGTGATTTGTGTCCTTTTAGGGAATTTCCCCTGGGTGTGTATTCACCAAATAAAATAACCAAAAACATGATGGAACAAGAGTGTGCTGAGCAGATGACCAGCGGGCCGGGCCAGATGCATTTATTCTTGGCACAAAGACTGCAGAGCGAGGCAGGGACGCTCACTGACTCAAACGCTCTCTTCCCAGACGGTTTACAGGCTTTCTGCTTCGCTCTGTTGTTGATATTTTCCATTTCTGCAATAACAGAGTTTGCCTTATAACTTCATTAGCTTCATCTCGTTTCAGAAGAGACCGTTTTTGTTTTCATCTCAGTGAAATGAGCTAAAGTAGCCCGCAGTCTGTGATACAATATCATAAAAAGAAATGATACAATATCATAAAACTTTATAGGGCCATTTTGTGGAAATGGACAATCGTTGCTTTATACGGCAAAAAGATATGGCTGCAGCTACTTCAAGAGAAACTTTGAAATATATTTCACACACAGAGTCTTCATGATCCCTCCATGCTGCTTCTGCCCTGCACTCACTGCCGCGGCCGCAGCCTCCGCGTGTTTCTCACAGAGCTCAACTGGAAGAATCAAACTAAATCTTTTTTTCTTTTTTTTTTTGCAATGGCTACGTGCCAACTTTTCTTTTGTGCATTCTAGGAGATTAACAGTAAACAAAATGAGATATTTTTTAAAAAATCAAGTGAATTTCACTGAGCCTTTCTACCAGCAGCTTCTTACAGATGGAGGACGTCTTATTACAATCAAGATCTCTCTTTGAGGATTTTCTTCAGAAGATTTGGAGCCTGATTTTCGTGGCTGGCTGATTTTTGAGACAGATATTGAGAAGGAGAAGAAAATCTAATTAGGACTAAACACCCAGCATTTGATTTTTGAGAAGTATCCGAACAATGATGAATTCTGCAAATTTCAAGGTTCATTTTTGGTTAGTTAGTATTTGCAAAAGTCAACCGAATGTCTTTGCAGTTTTATGTGAGGTGTGTAGGCATCGTTTAGTAACTCTGGGTTTAATGAGATATTTCTTAGGAATGAAAGAAATCAACATTTGTATGTTGGGAGATTTTGTGCTCACTCGGTATGAAGAGCAGTGGGCTGGTGATAAATATATGATAAAATATAACTATGGTACTAGAATTATGTTTATAATTGAACTAAAAAATCAAAGATTACAAAGATCATCCGGTGTTTCACCTCTGATGGTTGAAACTGGAGACTGGAACTAACTAACCAACATCACGTGTTGAAGGAGATTTATCAAACACTTATCTGGAAGGATCTAAATGGGATAACTCTTTATCAGTCCCATGGCCGGGGGGAATTTGCAATCTGGAATTTAGAAATTTAAAAACAAAATTCAAAAGGGAAATAAATAAATCTAATAGTTTTCTGCTGCTGCTATTCAAATCTTGTATGATAGAGCAGTGATGGAAAAATGGATGTCCAAACAATCCACAGACGATAAATGTCCCTATTTGTCACCAGTGTTTGGTTTGTCTGTTCTGGGCTACTGTAGAAACATGGCGGTGCAACATGGCGTTCTCCACAGACGAGAGCCCGCTCCCTATGTAGATATAAACGGCTCATTCGAAGATAATGTATAAACAATCCTTATTTTCAGCTGACTTTACACTAAAGAAAAGATACATTCCAATATTCAACTTCTGCCGTTATTTTTCACCTAAGTCACACACACTGGAGCTTTAACATGCAGTGACACAATCACGTGCACAGTCGCACACATTTAACATACTCGCACAAACTCTTTGACACGACAAAGAAAAAGGACACACACACACACACACACACACACCACACAAAACACACACACACACAAGTAATTTTACAAAACACTGAGCCTGCACTGTGAGAGACAACTAAGCATATTAAGCAGGGAGAAAGAAAGCAAGACGGAAAGACAGACAGACAGACAGGCAGAGACTCAGACAGCTGGAGAGAGAAGGGGGTGATGTGTGAAAAGAAAGACAGCTGGGGAATAGCAAAGTGAGAGGGGGATAAAGAAAAAAAAAAAAAAACCCGACAGCCGTCAATCACTCTGTGTGTCTGCGGAGACGGATTGAAATTCTGATCAGATCCCCAAACACACACCTGAATAAAAGGAGGGAGACTGAGCGCTCTGTGTGTGTATCTCTGCATATTTTGTTGTGTTTTTGAGCATGTGTGTTTGTCTTGTCAGCATGTGTGTGTACTCTGTGTGTACGTGTCCGTGTTTGTTTGTGTGTATGAGTTCATATTCTGTACATGTGCAGCATCAATGCTCACATCATGTGTGCAGATGTTTTATGGACTTCATGTGTGTGTTTAAATGAACATTGATGTTACCTACGAACATTTTTAGGATTATTTCACAGCATGTTTGTGCATATTCATGTTTGTGTCAGTGGATCTGTGTGTGTGTGTGTGTGTGTGTGTGTGTGTGTGTGTGTGTGTGTGTGTGTGTATAAACACTGGGGTTCCAGAGCATACATAGATTCAACAACACATTAGTCCCCGGTTGGGTCAAAATGTCAATATTCACCATTCACACAAACAGTAAACCTCGGTGCGCCAAACCAGCGGGGAATGGAGGTCAGTCCCAGTTTTTTAAAGGTTACTTTATATGGCATTTATTTTTTTCTATAAGAGACGATGGATATGAGGAAAAACTGCAAAATAGAGAGGTTGAGAAATGGAGAATGCCATGCCATATAGCTCGTGAGCTCAGGTTAAAAACATCACAAATACAGTCTATAAACCTTTTTTTTACACTGTTTTATATTAACTCTGGGTCAGTGTATTACTACTTTTACCTTTGTGCATGACTTTGCCATTTTTTATCTTATATTTCTTGTCATCATCATTGATGATTTTCATTCCTTTATTTTTTTCTTTGTGCAATTACATAACAATTATTGTAATGCCATTTTATTTAGAGAGGGACAGCGTGCAACCAACCATTAACCCTATATTAAACAAGGAGAGATGCATTGTATCAGAATTTAACAAAGCTGCTATTTTTCGCCTGTAGTCCCTGGACAGGTAGGTACAACAAATAAATTAATGACAGAATTTGATTAAATTACAAAACACAACACACACAGTACAAAACATCAGTTCATAAAATTTCACAAACATTATCATCCACATATCCCACCCAGCTAATCATGAAAATTATCAAACGACAAATAACAGTTACATTGCTCTGTTGGCGCTGCATTATACTGTGTAATATTATTGTGATCGTGGATCGTATATTAGAGCATCTGAAAGCATCATAAGAAAAGTGAATAAAAGGGTTAACTGAAGAATTTGGGTTCAGGATTACTTATGTGGATATGCAAGAGCGGGATAGCAACCACTACAAAAGTCTGCAGAGTGACTGGAGTGAACTTTTGGTTTATGTGGTAAGAACATCATCTACCAGCCTAAAATTTTAAGCTGACTGTGTCCTTGAGGAGGGAGCTCTGAGTTTCCAAAATTCTACCAAAAAGACAGGAAGGTCCTGTTAGTGTCTCTGTGTCAAGGCTTCTAGTCTCTAATGTGCACTGAAATATGGACCCAGAAATGCAAAACCAAACTGGAAACACCTGATTTCTTAGCTGACATACTCAGGGAAAAGGAAAAGTTCACGATGCACTAAACCCTGACAGTTCTTCTGACGCTGAGTCACAGCGTTATTTTACCAAAGCTTCGTGATGGAAGAAAACGCCTCCATTTAACACGTTTTCTATGTAGGAATAGAGTTGATCGTGATATAGGGTGGTTTGTGGACGTGATCGCTGCGTTTGACATTGTTCACAGTACTATAATTGTCAACTTTCATATTACAGTATTTCATAATCCTGGTATATATCGCCAGAACTAGACTTCGGTCTCTTTTTTACAGTGATTTAAAAAATAAAATAAAATCTGTATTTTCACTCAGAAAACTAAACAGTAAATGAATCTTTGTGGTGGCAATCCCATCACTGCTCCCCTCCCGGCCTGTTGATGGCTCCATATCTATTGTGAGTGATGGGACAAAATCACTGATGACTCAAAACTAAATCAGCCAAATTATATCTGTATATCTATCTGTTGTGCCACTCAATTGAGTTTTTGATTTGATTTTTGCAACCCGCTGCCTCCCTCATGCACTCTCTTTGTCTCTCTAGCACATTTTAATATATTTGAATTTTCTCCCCCGCTATCTCTCCCTTCGCCTCGCTCTCCCTGCGTCTTTGAGACAGATAAAGCCTGGTGCTTTTCGATTGGGGCGTAATGGATGATTTTGCTGAGTGGAAAATGACGGGTTATTTCCTTGAAGTCTATCACGGCGGCAGTAACAGTGGTTTCTAAGTCAGCAGGGCTCAGTGGAACAGAGGAGGGATCCAGGTGATTTTGTTTAGTCTGTCTTTGATGCAACAGGGGGGATGATTTGAGGAGTTTCGTTGCTGCGTTTCTCTCATTGTTTTTTGGTGATCTAATTCACCATCTCTCTGTGTGTTATTTTGCTCCTTTTTGTTTTGAAATTTTCAAAGACAATAATCTAAACAATGTGGCTCCCTTTGCAAGACCCTAATTTGCTTAATTAAAAGAGGATGTCACTTAGACATCAATCTACGGTTTGTTACTCTGTCAACCTACCCCGCAACAAAAAAAACAACATAATTTTGAGGGACAGTGAGGAGAGGAGTGAACAAATAATAAGAGTTTGGGATTTATAAGCCCTACTGGAAGATTACAGGAGCAGCAGGAGCTTATGTAGCATATGTTAGGATATTTTGCTTTACTGACATAATAGGCGGCATAGTAGAAAGTTACATGATGTGGTTGACTGGTAGTGTGAGGAAACACAAGGTGCTTTGCAATTATGGTCCTTGAGGTCCACAGTTTTGCTCCCTCTTGACAGATAAAGAGCCATTAAGTGTCATTTCTGAGTGGCAAAGCTTCATCAAATTGTGTTGCGAAGAACTTCAGACAAAAGCAATTTTTAACCGACAGAGACCACTGCTGTATAGCGACTTAAGTGGAAGCAAATGTTTGAATATGAAATTGTGTCCTTGTGGTATTTGTTCTGCTATGTTTATCCCTATAAAAAAAACTAATCAGCATCAGCTAAACTGGGAAAGTAGATGTGTGAGAAGAAGCTCGACCAGGATATCCAGAGATTATAGCAACGTATAGAAAATTAAGAGTGTCATACGTTACTGCATTGATAAGACAGTGGGTACATTTACAGGCACACTATTATTCTGAATATGAAAATATTCCACATTTGACATTGGTCATGTAAAAAGCATACTCCGTTGCAATATTCCAAATTTGACATGAACACGTTTGATATGCCAACATGTTCTCATCCCAAGTCGTCAGATATGGCCACTTTGCTGTGGGCTACCACGTCTACGTATTGCACTTTAGGTATCATCCTGCATCTGCTGTTGATGTTCCGGGATGCTGCAACAAACACCGGGATGTCAACAAAAGCACATGGGTGGGTTTGGACAACAATAGCAAGTAGTTAGGATGAGGAAAAAAACTTCATGGTTTGGCTCTACATTCATACGGGAAGAGAACACCGAGCTCCCGGGTGAAGGTCCGTGGTTAGTTGGACTCATCCACCTTGATGCACCTTATTTTACATCGTTACAGACAGCATTTCAACCTGATGCTGTTCATATATCACATCGGCATATCACATGGCCACAACAGCTTCCATCTAGCTGTTTTATCAACTGATGCCACTGTGGGGGACAGGCAGCACATCATAACACTGCGAAAGATTTTCCCCAGCGGCATATCATACAGCCATGAAAGTCAGCTTTTGGAGTCTGTATCTTATGTCAAAATCTGTGACAAAAGCCAGTATTTGATGACTTCAGAGGGGAAATTCTTTGGACATGTATACAGCACATTCAGAATATAAATTACATTTTAGTTTATGTTAATCAGAGTGTGCACAGCTGTATGTAAACATCTTAGCACAAATATCTTTTTCATAAAAATAACAAAATCTGGATTATTTTCTGCATGCAAACTTGGTGTATTTAACTTGCAAACACAATGTTCTGAGATGTAAAGAAAGTTTTTACCAACCCAAGTGCAAACCAGCATTTCAAAGTTCAAGTTCAAGTGTCAACGACCAGACAGCTGAATCTTTGAGTCACTGCAGAGCTGTGCTGAGAAGCAGCTTTGAAGTGGCTTCCATCTGCCACTCAAAATTACCTTCTTTCAGAGAAAGTTTTTCCTTGTGCTTTATCATCAAAATGTTGAAAAGTCCTTCACTGCCCAGAAAGTCTTTTCACCTTTCAACAACACATAAATATACGGAAAACCTGCACAGCTATTTGTGAGGCCTAACTATGGCAAAGACTGGGAAATTCGGACAAATAACACATCAAGGACACGGGATGTGGAGAGTTTAGAGAGAGCGAGGCTAGAGGAGAATTGAGACAGAGACAAGTGGGGGATCAGGGCTGATGGGCCGAAGGAGGTGTGGGGAGGGACAGTCAGACATGGAGGGAGAATTATTTAATTTAATTCTCACCTGGGTGGATAAATGGTCTCCCACACCATCAGTCGGCAGGCAGTCATTCAATTTGGGCGTCAGCTGTGTGTCCGTCACTACCTCAACCTAACAATCAGTAATTATATGCAGACTTTTGCAGCTGAAAAGCCACAGATTACAATTAAAACCATAATCGACTTAAAAATTGTAACTCGTAACTATTTTTTAAATTGCAACACCAACAAATTATAGTCAATAAAGAGATTACAGATTACATTTCTGGAAGTTTAACTCAGCCACATGAGCTACACAGCTCACATGAAATAGTCCATCTTGCCTGCAACATGAAGCGTCTGGACGTGTCTGCTGCAGCGAAAATTGATGGATAGATAACTCTGAATTGGTTGCATAAGCCTTTTATTTCAACGGTATAAATCACACAAACCCAACTGTCTTTTTCTGTGGCAGACACAGATGTATTTATTCTCCTCTGGGTTTTGTTTCTCAGCAGAAGGTCATACCTGCCAAACATCCTTCAGCTACTTGATTTGCTAAAGAAAAAATATCTGCCAGCTCCACACCATATTTGTTTGTTTGTTTGTTTGTTTTGTTTCGTTTTTTTTTTTTAATAAAAATTGGAATAGTAGCCATGGAAATGGTCCGAAATCCTGCATCAATCCTGAACCAGTCCACAATATTCGTAGCACCCTTTGGAAAGAGTATATTCAACCAGTTCTCATTCTGAAGTCATCAGATACCACCACATTTCCAGTGCTATCGGCGTAAGGTCCCGACTTTAAAAGCCATCTTTCATGTCTGCATGATACGTCAGCTGAGAACACAATCAGACTGAACCGTTCAAGGTGCTTTTCAACGCTGCTGGAAAGCGCCTGCGGTAAGGGGCATGGTACGCAGACGGGCAGCATCAGTTGACAATGCAGCCAGACAGAACTTGTCAGGTCTACATAACACGCCGACAGACGGCGTCAGGTTAAAATGCTGACAGTGAATGTAGGTGATGTCGACTGATGATGGATTTTACTATAAAGTATTTTAGTATAAAGATGAATTTTGATATAAAGAATCTTGATATATAATGTCTTTAGAAACTGAGATATGACGATGGATGTTGTACCATGGCCTGGATATCACTGTTTTTCTTTCCCTGTGCACTTTTTCTATGTATTTTCTATGTGATTTGTGTAATTATTGATTGTCAATTGTTTTACAACCCTTAAGGTGCGATCACACCAAGATGCATGGCACCAGGCGGGACCGCTCAAAAAATGTCTTGAAAGCGCATCTGCAAAAACAGCTGGGAGTGTCTGTGGACTGGGGCTGCTAGTGCGTGGCCAAAAAACTGACCCTGACGAGTGGTGTGACTCTGGGCCTTGAGTGAAAAAGTTTAAAATATTTTAACTTTGATGCACACCCAAAACCCGCCAGAAAGGAGCGCCCGACAGGCGTGCTGTACCAGAGGGAAACAATGGTTTTGCTGGTAATGCTTTTCCAACAACACAATGCTGTTTTTACCCAAACATAACCATGTGTAGTGTAATCCCGTCATGTGCTTATGTTGACATTATGGTTGCAGCATAAACTTAGAACACAAGCAGCAGATGTAGATCTAGAATATAATATGTAGACAAGTAAATCAATTGCAAAGCGGCAACATGTGCCGACATTGGAACATGTTAATATATCTTCTGTTGTGTGTTTTCATTGAAAATTTGGTCTTTAATTTTTTTTGTTAAACTTGTTTATACTTGTAGACACCTTGTAGCCGGAGGTCACTGAGGGGGGATAACGAATGCCTCTCAGGGACCCTGGACGTTAAAATTTGTATGGTGAAGTAGCTCAACCTGTGGTGGCCCTTCAGGTCAAAAGCCACATGGAAACCTTGAATCTGGAAAAAGTAAACTTTATAGGTGTTGTAAATGTTTAAGGAACGCATTAATTTTTCATGTGTCTGAGGGTGATCGCTGCATAAAAACATAGGCAGAGAGGAGAAGATAGAATGAGAAAGAGGACGGAGAGTAAGTCTGTTGTGCTTGTGATTGTCACCCTCACTTCTCACGTTAGATTAAATTATTTTGTATCTTTAATCGTGTTTTGGAATTTTTTTTCTGTGCTTCATTCACTTTTTACATGGCTCTTTTTTTTTTAAAAAAAAATTCTTGAAAGTGTACAGGCGTGCAAGTTTAAGTTAGAAACAGTGTGTGTTTTTTTACAAGTGCTCTCCTCACACTAATATTTGTCACATGCCTTGTAGCACGAGTGTGTGTGTCATTGCTGCAGTGCACGCATCTGTTCCACTGTGTGTGTGTGTGTGTGTGTGTGTGTGTGTGTGTGTGTGTGTGCGTGTGTGTTTGGTGTTGGTCTTGAGCATGTGTGTCTGCATGTTTGTGTCACGGGATGTTAATTTTGTGGCTTGCAAGCCGGCTAATGATCTGCCAGTTGCAGTGACAGACATGTGGTCACACTCGAACAGACAGCATGTTGTTGTGTGTATGCGTGCATACATGCTTCTGTGACCATGTTTGTGTGTCCGTTTTACACCGGTGATCATGTTAGAGGAGCGATTTAGGACCCTGTAATTCTGCAACTATTTATTAGTGTTTTCTTTCTCTAAGATGCACACACACACACTTACTCACACGCCCTAAGTCAAACGGAGACAGATAATCAAACACTATTACGGTCCTCTCTCATGTACCCCCTGAATCTTTAGATCAACTTTATTGCTGCAACCATTTACAGAATGGTGACATCGATGAAAAGAAATGGCCACTGTACTTTCCACATAATTACAACTGTGTGGGTGCATGTGTGTGTGCATGTGTGTGTGCGTGTGTGTGTGTGTGTGTGTGTGTGTGTGTGCAGGACTGGATAGCTAAGTCCTAACAGCCCAGTCATCAGGAGAAAATGTTGGCGTTGTACTGTTCTGCAAACCACTCACATGTTACATTTACATTAGTTTCACATGCATCATATCAGCCTTTATGAAGTGATGTAGTACATGCGCTGACTTCGTCGTCATATGGACGACAATTAGGCGAGATGCTTGCTCACAGTCACAACAAACATCCAGTTTCCTGACATAAATCCACAACAAGCCAAATTCAAATGGGGATTTCATGCAGTCGCCGGATTTCCAAACATAATTGTAGCTGTAGTCTGCACCCACAGTGCAATAAAAGCACCATAAAACAGCAAATTCAATTATGTCAACATAAATAGGTTTCATTCAATCAACTTGCAGATAATTTGTGATGCAGATTTATTCCGTTATTGCCCGGTGGCCTGGAGGAACGCACGACTCTTACATTGTGCAGAACAGCTCTGTGGGTGCGCACTGAGACGTGTTTATTTATTATTTTACCATTTATTATTTTACCATTTTTTCTTACTGTCTGGAAGTGATCCCTCCTCTGACCCACCAGAATTAACACCTTTTGTCACTTTCTCCCATGCTGCTTTTTTTTTCTGTTAGGTACAGTCGCACTGAATAAACAAAACGATAACTTTTTGTTGGATTGAACCTAATCTCTTCTTTTCTTCGCTATTTTTGCCATTACTCCGGTGAGAAAAATAATATAAAATAAATCACATGTATTTAAAGAGATATGTCCTTACCATATATGGTTAATCAGATGACCCCAAACGTGCACGGGCATGGTGGTTAAGTGTAAGTAGGACTTATCAACACTAATTACACTATGATGTGGGTACGACCGACGTCTGCATGTTTGATAAATACAGGGTTTTTTTGTACTTATGCACATTCTAAATTTTATCCGTGAGATAGAATTTAGATCCTTTTGTACAAGCGGTTGATAAATGAGGGCCCAGGACACTGAGCATTGCATAACCCTAACCCCACTGCATTGATTATGTTGCTCAGTCCTTTGTTATCTGCATTTTATCCAAAACATGATCTTTCCATAACCATAACCGAGTGGTTTTTGTGCCTAAACCAAACCACACGTTAACCACAGCGTTGTTGAAACATTAAGAAACATTAGGTTTAAACGTATCTGCAACATGATAACAAACACATGTAATGTATCTGAGATTTCTAAAAAATGTACAATGCCAACATTTTTCTGGCAGTTCTTTTTAGCCTTAAAGTCAACACTCACAAACATCTGCTGAAACTACAGCAACATTTTCATACGTGTATGTGCTTGATGTCTATTTATATTTGTGTGTGTGCGTGAGCGTGTGTGTGAATTGCTGATCATGTGGACATTTAATCTGCTCGTGATGGAGAAGGATTGATTTGCTGGATAGATTTTCCTCAGTTGAACATCACTGCAAACACACACACACACACAGAAATATGTCATCATGGATGGGAAATGGATTGGCTGTGGCCCTGTTAACCCTTCACCTCGAGGAAGTATATGAAGTGTATAGAAATGCTCAGAAGTATGGTTTTTTTTTAGAAAACACTACTCAGATTGTAGAGAAACGTAGCTGAGAGAAAATATGAAGAGAACGTGTTTTTGTTTGGAGTCACTGCAGGTCGTTCCAGCTTGTTACTGCTACAACAGTGCAAGTTTGACCTAAACACAGTAGCTCCACTAATCAGAGAAGAAATCCTGGATCAGTCAGGACTGTGAGGAATGAGAATTTACAGGTTCATTATCTTACCACCATTACCAAAACCAAAGTTGCCTCTTTAAAGCCCTGAAAAATGCATCTTGATATCCACAGCATCTCCAGTCTTTGAATTCACCCTGTTGTGTGCTGAGAACTGAGTTTTTCCCAAAAGGAGAAAACATCAAAAGCCAATCAGAGCCACGCTGGCTGTTCTGATTGGTGTCACATTGAAGAAGCTGACCGTCAGAACAAACTGCGTCTGTCTGGGGAAAAAGTCACATGTTCATCTCCATATCAGAGGAAGTGGTGCATCAACTGTTATCTTAATCAAGTTATAAAACTGCTCATCAGGAGATTTAGTTTAACAATATCCGCACGCTTCCGGCATGTGAAATTAAATATTCAGTTTGAACTTAATGATGATAATTAAAGTTAAATGGTTGACTGCAACAGCCATCAGATTGTATTTGTACTTGTATTTCAGGATTGTATTGTTCTGTTATATGTCTGTAGTTCTTTACTTCTAAAGGTGCATTATGTAAAATCCTGACTTAATTTTAGTTTAAAACATTCAACAAAATGAATGAGCCTTATCAAAAGAGTGTGAATAAATCGCACCTCTGACATTTTGTCCAAGATACCTATGGATGTACTGCAGAGACATTCACTGCTAAGCAGCCAGGGGCCATGGATGTATTATAGTGACATCTGGATAAAGCTGTGGGGGCGGGGCCTCGTTCATTCCTATGAGAGCTGCTCCTTGGCGCATGAAGCACAGAGAGCCTCTTTTCCGGGTTCAGAAATGTGTAAAATACCCGGATCTACCGGCCCATAGAGCGTGCGTAGTAGAGATTAACAGCAGACGAACGTGGCCAAGCGCGGCCGAGTGGTTAACTCCCGCCGGCGAAGTGACCGACTTCCAGATTAGCACAACGGCTGGCTTGAATAGCTCTCTAAAAAATGTAATCTTGCGGCTTTACATTCAGACATGAATAGAAGACATTTCGCGGGTTTTGATGTTCACAACAGACGTCTCTTTCCCCATGTTAGACAATGGAGAAGGAAAAGTCTTTCTGGGCCAGTGTGCATCACGTGAGCGACTCAAACGTTACAATTCGATGTTCGTATTCTTGCTCTGCTGTTTGTTTACAATCATATAATTTCACTGACTGCATGTTTTCTTCTTTTTTCTAAGACTTGCACATTTCAGGCTGCTGTTTGTTCCCATTTCCAACCATGAGTCAATGTTGTTGTTTTTAAGCATGACACAATCATTCCCTAACCACACGTCAACAGTAGCATTTCAGCGTGTCTACTACATAATAATGTACAAGTGTAAAATATCTGTGGTTTGCAGAAAATTACGATGCCAACATTTGTTTCTGGTGACTGCGTTGATGCATGAGTACAATGCATTCATTCTGTGTGTACAGTGTATATTTTCTATGTGAAGAAAGCAGGATGTATCATTTAGAAAAAGAAAATATGGGATTTGCACAGAGACAGCAACAAATCTTAAAGGCTTTGTTGGTCTATTTTTGAGATTGCTGGTGAAGCTGGAAATCATTGGGTGTGAAGCTGTGAATAACTGTAGGTGTGAGGCTTAAATGACGCCCACCGGCTCTGTTCTCAATATCTGAGCTTGTGTTTCACAAAGAAGGTGCACTGTACATCATTTCATGTGGATTGAAAGATACTTGTTTCATCTCATGGATGAGATTAAAGTATCTGTTGCTCGACAAACCCGCAGAGCACGGCAGAAGGAAAATGTGTCGAGCGAAGACAAGGGACAGAGTTCAGTGACGCAGTATCAAAGTTGACATCACATAAAGCTCCAAAATGTCCAGATTTAAGAATTTAAAATCACTCAAGTGGATGAGACAGTCCAGTTTTCAGACACTGACAGTATTATTTTCTTGTGGAAGTTTACCAGATATCTGTCCTGGTGACAGGAGGAATTTCTTGTGGTGTTATCAAAACACAACCTTTCATTGAAGCGCCCCGCAGTGATAACACTGAGATTTAAAGGTCATTAAAAGTTTGACCATATCAGCTGTTTGGCAGTTTCACAAAAATTTTGCGCAATTGTGCATCTACCACTGCAAAGAGTTATTCACTCTGTAGTTTACTGACAGAAAATACAGAATTTATTTTTAAAAATCACTGTAAAAAAGAGACAGAAGTCAGTTTGCATCAATATATTTAGTCTTTAAGGTGAAATGAAGTTGACAATTATCGTACCGTATACATTTGCTATATATCTAAGATATTGGGGAGAAAAATGCAACTGGACGAAGAATCTAATTTTAGTTATTTTCAAAAGGGAGGCTTTTGCACATACTTTTGTTTAAAAAAATGTTTTCAAGTGTTAATTATAGTGCTGAAACATTTGTTAAACCAAAACTAACCTTCTGTTTTCATTCCCATGAGGGTGATTCTGACTGATAGCTACCTAATAACTAATATCTTATATACCTTAAAAACTCAATATTTTCTGAGAAAGTTGTCGTACTGTGAAAATCTCAAACTGTTGCAATCCGAGACAGAGGAGACAAGTGTGTGCAGAGGCTCATATAGCCAAACTCAAACCAAATACAAACAGGAAATGTCAAAACAGCATCAAAACCTGCAACTATCGTGGCAGAAAATTGTAAAACAACAAAATGCAGAGGCTAGTGTTTCAAGGAAAAGACAAATCTGTGGAGGTACTTTCTAAATGCCAAAGAAGATGCACCAACATTAACGGGAAACGTCATAACAACTCCCACCCTCAGATAAGTGCACCTCACCAGAGCCTAGAGGTTTGTATCTGATCGAAACAACGCACTCTTATTTTTCAATCGCTTCATGTCCTTCATAGCACATGCCTCACACCAGAAGACACTTTATCTCCTCCACACAGAACATCTTGTTTTCTCTATAACCTTGTCTTGAATAGAGCAGGATAAGCACTCTCAGCAACAAGCAACACATGAGAGAGAGAGAACAGAGAGAGGAGGAGAAGTGACAGTTAGTATTCACATTAACACTCAATGCTGCCCGTATGGCTGTCTGTACACAGTAAATCTGTACAGCTGCTGAGTGTTTACAGGGCTGTTGTGTCAAGAGAAGGAGCTGCAGGTGAAACAAGGTAAAAAAAGAGTGTACATTACAATAAGTCGACACATACACAAGGGTCTTTTGATCTGCCCGTTACAGCACTATGGTAAAGGTTTGGTTAGAGTTTGGCACAAACAACATTTGCTTGCAGCTAAGAAAACATTATGTTTTGGCTTAAAGGGATAGGTCACCCAAATCTGAGAATTCAAAAAGTCATTATCTCCTCACACTCATGCCGATAGAAAGTTGGCTGAAGTTTTTTTTTAGTCCATAAAACACTGAAGAAGGTTCATGTGGAAAAAGTGTTGCACTCATTTCCCAAAGAGTTCAAGCAAATGGTGACCATGATTCAAATGTTTGAAAAAAACCACACATAATCAAACCACACAATGTCTCCATACTGCTCATCCGAAGTAATCCAAGTGTCTTGAAGCCCCAACGATCCAAATTGTTTTGAAAAACATCAGCTGCGTCATGTTTTTAGCCTTGTTGTTACTTAATTGTTCATAAAATTTTTTAAAAGTTGGCACATAAATTATTCAATAAAGGCGAACGTGTTAAATCTAAAAAAAAATTTTAAAAATCATTGAAATTCTGTTATTTTAGCCCAGATACATTACAAAACAGCAATTAACACAATTTCCAAAATATTAAATGTGCCTGCCTATTTAAGGGCCTATTTTGCCTATTTTAGTTGTAAAGACTGTGGAGAATAGTTGCAGGATGGACGCTGAAAAAAAAGTTATGTGTCAGTTTGTTGGTGGTATTTCTAAAAGCTCTTTGAGTGTTGGCATGTTTAGGTGAACCTCCCACAGAAGTTTGCACATATTTTACTTAAATTTCACATCCTGCTTCCTATTTATCAGCATACTGAAAAACCCAGTGGAGCAGAGAGAAGTTGGTGCGACTCTACATGTGGGCGTATATGATAAAAGATAAAGAGAACCAGAGAGAGAAAAGTTTCTGAGAATCACCTGGGAGTGTAAACTATGAAAAGCGAGAGAATAAGGCTGGAAAAACTCATCACCTCTTATGGTGTGCTATTATAAAGTCTTTCACTTGGGATGATGTCCTTAATGGGACAATAAATCTTTATCTCTCTGTGTGTCTTAGAGTTTACAGTAAAATAAAATAACTTGTGCCACCTATGTTTCCTGGCTACTTTATTTATGTACCTAAACATCATCAGCTGAGCTCGTCTCCAACAGCCGAACATCATCATCAAGGCCACATCTCAAAGATTTCAGCTGCTGTTCTGGTTTCTCTCCATCAAGACATTAACGTTCATTTTACCTCAAAAAAAGGTTAAAAATAGATTCACTACAATGCCAATAAAACAAGGTCACCAGTATACCACACAAGTTAAAGAGAGTTTGCTAGATTTTATAAGGGCAGTAATATACGCTCAGTTAGCAATAAATAGGAAATACTGTTCCTATATAAAATTGTGAGAGAAGCTGTAAAGAGAAGAGAGCAGGAGGACAAAAGGATGAGAGCTTTATCTCTCAGCCACCTGACTGGTGATGTAACTTCAATGTTCATGAAAAAGCTGAGTTTGAGTCACCAAAAAAAAAAAAAAAGCAAGTAATCTCGACCAAGACCAAGACCTCCCCTCACTGCAAGACAGTGATGTCATGAAAACAATATTTCATCAAAAACAAACTGTATCTTTTATCACTTAGCCAACTTTGCAGGCTGCTATCATACTCAGTGCACCTGAAAATGTGATGCACCAGAATTTTTATATAACCCGGGCAATTGCAAAGGCTGCAGCACGACATCTATTGCACATCTGTCCGTCCTGGAAACAGGATATCTCCTCAGTGGCTCTTCCTCAGGTTTCTAACATTTTTTCCCCCGTTATTGGAGGGGTCTTTTTGGGAGTTTTTCCTCAGTTGATGTGAGGGTCTAAGGACGGAGGGATGTCGTATGCAGTAAAGCCCTCTGAGGCAAACTGTTATTTGATTTGTGCTTTATAAATAAAATTTACTCGACTTGAAAATGACGTGCATATTCGTAGAATATCATAGAAAAGGTTCTATGAGGATATGTTGCACTGGGCCAACTTTGCAGGCTGTTCTTATGCACTGTTTGTACATATACCTACAAAATGTAATGCACCAGAATTTGTTAATTGCCTGTGTAATCAGGAAGGCTGCGATCATGTAAAAAAAATGCACTGACGGGAGTAAAGATGGAACTAGTTTAAGAGCAATAAGGTTGGTGTGGTGGATGAGTCAAACAAACACAGGACTGTCACCCGAGAGACCATTTTCTGTGTGAAACCACTAAACTGTGAGTTATTTTAAATCATCACAGTATTGCTTTTCCTAAATCTAACCTACATAACTATACGTTGAGTAATTAACTTCACATTGCCATTTGTGGAGCCCTAATACTTTAGCTTTGTTTGTTTAAAATATGATTGGAAAAAATATCCACCATGGGTGTTCATAACCATGTGAACTCTGAGTCATAAGACACATCCTCACCATGTTTCTTTTTCCCAAAATCTAACCACAGTAAGGACTTTACGTTAAGGACATAACATCATTCATAGGACCCTAATTCTTGGGAATCTTATGAACTGTTGTATGTGCATTTTCAAAGATTATCATACAAACCGTTCTATGAAGATACATCACCTTGAACCAAATTTGGACTCTTCTCATGAACTGTTTGTACATGTACTTACAAAATGTCATGAACTATAATCATATGTAACCTGCGTATTTGGGAAGGACGCAATCATGTAAAAGTACACTGATGAGAGTAAAGATGGAAGTAGTATAGTGAGTAAAACTCTGTGCTAGAAGGAAAGTTGGGGTGGTGAATGGGTCAAACAAACACAGGACTTTCACCCAGGAGACTGTAGTTCATATTCAAAAGTTCAATATTTCTTTTTCAAAACCCAACCTATGTAACTTTACGTTTACATGACAACACTATTGGCAGGTATCATAAAAACAGCTGCACAAGGACACAATGAACTCATCATGAATCATCCTTTGATGGTCATGAGAAAACAATAAAAAGGACGGAGACGTTTAGCCATGAGAATGTGGAAGCTCATTAAAAAAAAGACATAAATAATGAAGACCAACAGAAATAAAGCATAAAGCCTTCATAACTGAATGTGCACCCACCCAAGCATTACAAGGCTGTTGAAATGTAATTAGATTGGATGTTTGTAATAATGGAGCGGTTAATACCCAATTGTTCAATTTTAATGATAAATACGCAATTGCATTGCTGAAGCTAAAATATATATTTTTTTTTTAGCATTGTGCACAAATAAAGAGTTAATCTTTTTAATGTAGTACACAAGTATTTTTGGAGGGGGGTAGAAGAAATATGGCCATTTTCAGCTGCCGAAACAAGGCAAAAAGCTATGAGGAAAAGGCATAACTCTTTTCCTTGATTTTCCTTATTTCTTGATTTATTGATAGCTCTAATGTACCTTCCAGGTCCCGTGTTTAAAACCAAGAGCTCGGCCCTCTCCTCTACTCTAATCTCCCCCCCTGCCATCACATCTCCTCCGTCCTCCCCCTTTCTGTCCTCCCTTCCTCTCTACTCTCTATTAAATTTTAATATGAAGAATAGAGGGCCCATTCAGGATATGTAATCTCCATGTTTTAATAATGGGGAGGTTCACAACATACATTTAATCATAGCACACACGCACTCACAGCCGGATCCCCATAGTCGCCATGAAATGAACTATTTTACAAAAAGTACTGCAAAACTGTCGACCCGGTGAGATAAGAGGTGTGTTCAGCTTTCTTTGGAGCAAGTGCTCACTAAGCTGCTGACAAACAGTTTGTATTTTACTCAATTTTGGGGGGATTTGTCGGAGAGAGCTGGGAATTATCCGTAAAAGACGGGATGAAATATTCTCTCAAACACTGTTTTTGTCAGTAGGATTTGATGCTTTCCTCCACAACCGCAGTGATTTGTGATTTAGGCTGATCGCACAGGTGTGATTTACATGCAAATCTGGACGTCAGTTATCTACCTGACTCCCCCTGATAAGTCACCAGAAGAAAATGATGGCATTGTACCAAGGCGAGATGTCTGCCAAGTTGTAGACCACTGTTTGAAACCAACAAACAACAAAACTGAATGATTGGTTTGGTATCTTTTTAGCCACTAAACAGGTGCATTTTAGTGAATCATCACTCATCAGTCATCATAGTTGTTGTTTTTTTTTGACAAGGAAAAGTATCACAAGAAGTGTTTGTTTTTTACTGACACATTTCTGCTTTACCAGCATGGATTGTGCTCCTAAATCCACCTTTTAAAAACCAAATCATGATCTTTTCCTGACCGAAACCAGTGTTTTTAGGGCCTAACCACACAATAAACTATATATTCATTTAACCCGTTAACACCTGGAGCAACATCAATTTTCTTGTGCTTCTTCACAAGTCTTTTTATGAGCATTTAAACCTCTGAAATTGAGAAAATTGGTTTGATTTCTTCTAAAAACATAAAAAATATACTGAGCAATTTGGCAAAAAAAAAAAAAAAAAAGTTCCACAAACTATAAAAAAAAAAAAACTGGTAAAAGATGACAAAAAGCTCTTAGGGAAAATGTCCAGAAAACTATATTTGTTATTCTCTTAAATATATTTTTAAAATTTACAGTGAAACAGAAAAAAACACACTTACTTGAGGTAATTTTCCTTCTTAAAATTTATTTTTTGCTTTTGTTCTTATTTTTAGATAATTTATTGTAATATTTCACTATTGTATTTTCCTATTTATTGGGCCATTTTTGTTAAGGTACTCATTGCTCTCTTTTCATGTTTGCGAAATAAATCCAGCCAATTTGCTTAGGTAGCCTTTCATGGGCTTTTAAAACTCTGAAACCTGAGAATTGGTTTGATTTCTTTTAAAAACAAGGGGAAACAATGTCCTTAAAAACTAAAAAACAAAAACGATGAAAAAATGTCCAGTAAACCAAATTTATTATTCAATTAATTATATACTGAGCACTGTATCAATGTCATTTTCTTGGTTTTTCTTTTTCTTTTTTCTTGTACGTTTCTTTTTTTATTAAACTTTTTACTAATTTCTTGCTATTTTTTGAGGCATTTTTAGTTATGTCAATTGTCACCCTCCCACCATGTTTAGAAATAAAGCCAATTTGCTCAAGAATAAAGGGGTTCAAGGTAAAGTTTCAACAAATCTGTGCAAATGTAATGTATCCATGGTTTGCAGCAATGTGAGACATCAACAATTTCTCTGGTGATCGGGCGGCAACAAACAGCAGAGCTCCACTGCATCTCAACAAGATTAAAAAGGAAATGATGATACCAATGTTAATCACAGCAATTGTTTCTTATTCTCCCTTCGTTCACATTGATATCCCTCTATTGTTCTGTTATTACCTCAGCCTCCATCCCTCCGTCCTCTGTGTTTGTTTCTCCTGCATGTGTCCCTCTGCAGACCCCCTGCTACAGCTGATAGGTTCTCTATCTCTTTGCTCTCAGCTGGACGGAGACACATCAACGCTCCACTGAGCTTCAAGAAAGCCCTCTCCTCCTCCACCGGCTCCCTCCACGCCCGCATTTCTCAGTTTCTCTTCCTCCACCTCCCCTGATCTCTCTTATAGGTTGCCTCAGCGAGAGATGGCAGACAAGAGACCCCGCTGTGGTTACAATCCTGCAACCACTGTGTCTCTTTCTCTACTCTCTCTGAGGCTCTCTCATTCCCACCAAAAATGTGCAGATGGTAAACCAGAGTAGTGCAACACTTTCACAATATCAGAAAATAACAAATCATACTCAAATTATTCTGACTTCTAACTTGAAATGCAAATTATGGAGGGTTTGCATGGTCATAAAAAATCTGTAAATTTGTAAATATCAATTTCCGGGCCAAGAAAAAGGTTTGGAAAACTAAAATTCCCCTGAAGGGTTTGGAAAATTCATGGAATATTGTTTTCCAGACGTACGTCGATTTGCCAATTTAAAAGAAAACAAACCTGTTTGGAAGGCAAAATGTTAAAGAAAAACAGTCACCATTGTCAAAAAAAAAAAAAAAAAAAATCAACATTTTTTTCTTTAAGAATCATCAAACTAATTCAAAATATTTTAAAGAAAAATATTTTTTTTCTATTTAAAAATTACCCCAAAAAGAAAAAAAAGGCATCTTTACTTTATAAATCACTAAAAAAAAACTTCGAAGAAAAACAAATTGTCAACATTTCTTCTTTAATAATTGGCAATAAGGAGTCATTTAAAGAATGTATAGTCTTGAAAATGTGCCTCAAAGTCATGGAAAAGTCATGAAATTTATTATGAAAGCTGACACTGGAGCTTACAGATTTGACAAATTATGTTCAAAATTCAACAACACCTCCTTTCTGGTCAGATAATCTATAATAATGTTGTTAACGGTTTTAATAAGGAGTAAAATCATGACTGACCACATTAAGGTTTGTGGATTATCTGCATTTATATTTTTTGTTTTGATCTGACCCTTTAAACTTAATTGACAGCTGCTTTTATAAACACCACTATTCAACATTATTTTGGTACAGTTATTGTTTATTATTATTATTATTATTATTATTATTATTATTATTATTATTATTATTATTATTAAATTTACCATTGCATTTTTGACATCTTTCAAAAGTAAAAATGCTGATTGCTTCATGTTTCATTACTTTCCACTCCCCCCCCCCCCCCCCCCCCCCCCCCCCCCCTCCCCTCCCCTGGCCCTCCTCCCCTGTCATAGCATGTGAGGATGGGGTGGGCGTTAAAAGGCGAACGAGCAGCTTTAGCTCAGAGGGAGGGCTGAGCGACCCCGGAGAAAGGCGAGTAAGAAGATGAAAAAGCGAAAGTGGACGTCCCATTGTGACAGTTAATATATGTCCCAATATTCATTACATGTTCCTCCCCCCTCTCTCGCCTCCCCCTTGACCGCTCAACCTGGGTGGGATTTAAATTAAATGGCGTGTGCAGGTGTGCATGAGCGAAAGAGACAGCATGAGGCAGAGGAGGAGAATCAGATATCTGCCTTGTAAAGTCCTTATTAAAGTTTCTGCTTCATTACACAAGAGCGTTTCCATAGAGCCATGCAGAGATACTGAGACGCACGAGGCCGACGCTCATGCATGCAGTCATCAAGGACGACTATATATATATATATATATATATATATATATATATATATATATATATATATATATACACTGTATATGTGTGTGTTTCTATGTGAGCAGATGTACTGTACATGTCCGTCAGCATACCTCCAGGTGTGTGCTGCTGCCTTTAATCTCAAAGCACAGAGAAATACACCTGGCAGAAAAGCTGGATTTATGCTTCTGTGTCACCATGTGCAGAAGCTCAACATTAACATCCTCAAAAATGTAAAAACATTTCAGGACCTCGGAGATACCAGAAAACCTGTGATCGATCATCTCCGGCTGTTTTAATGAAGAAGACAGTAGAGAGCAAGTTAAAAGAAAGGTTTGCACACTGGTATCGCTCTGCACACAAAATGCACTTTTCAAAATCAAGCTTTAAAAAATATTATGTATCAATATTATTTTCTACTTTCATTGAGTTGATTTTTTCCCCATGTCCTACAGCCCGCTCCAGATTGAGGACATGTCCGGCAGCCTGCTCCATGGCGGACATGTGAACTGAAACCACTGCAAAAGTGTCAGGATTTGACGACTTCAGAATGACAATGACCTGGTTTTCCCCACATGCATATATATAATGCAGAAACAGTTAATGGTAAATATAACAGAGAGCATGTTAAAGAAATATCTGTAATTGTTAAACACATTTGTATTTATGAGTTAAAGTGGCAAACTAACGTCCAGTGTAAATACAATAAACCAGTCAGCAGGCATTTAAGACGGTGGTCATCGCGCATGTAAATACAGAACAGATCATTCTCAGTATAGATAATTCATAAAATGTGACATGGGAGCAGGTGGAAATAACATCGGCTAAGCTATTTAAAGTCTCATGTAGTGACCTAGTTTTGGAACAAAGATGGCTCACATGTGGACATCACAACTCGTGCCTCTGATGAAACTAACCACTCAGACATGACTCTGTTTAAACAGAGCTGAATCGAGGCTTCACGCAGCTGATAAAGCAGCACAGCTGACGTCCCAGTAACTAACAAACACCATTTGGCAGACACTTTTATACAAAGTGCTGTACACTCTCATAAATGCATCCACTCTCCAGCACCGGAGGCCCGGAGGGAGTCATCCTCCAAAAACCCCGTCAGTATGAGAGCCGCCTTTATCCACTGAGCTCAACATGATTCAGTCAAACTGCTGAAATAAAAAAAAACAAAAAAAACATTTCAAAATAAATCTATCAAATTGTTTTTTTGTCCTAACAATGTAAACAAAAGTTTATTTTATTTTATTATTTTTATTTATTTGTTTAAAGCCATAATAGCCATAAAAAAACACTATGCAATTATTTAATGCACTTTAAGAAATTACATGATCAGTGATCATGACTGTAATTAACACTGTGTTTTATTCGCCACATTGCCTCTTCACAGCTTATTGCACACAGCGATATCTGCTGAAGTTAATTGGTAGTTATGTATTTAAAGAAGAGCACAGAGCGGTGAACCTGGTGCTCTGATCTGATTAGAGCAGACTCCTAAATTTAGCAGCCGGGTCTGTTAATAGATGGAAAACGTGTTGACAACGAGCATATTTAAAGAGGCTTATTCAAACTGTGACGCATCAATTTTTTTATCCACTTTATGTTGTTTTAATGGTATGAAAACCACTATTTTTTGTCCTACTGTATGTTTTTTTCTATTTGATAAAACTGACTGTCAATGGGCACAAGTGAAAGTGTCTCTCACTTTTCCCTTGTGTGTTGAATCAACCTTTTTTATTCTCACATCATCCATTTAGAAAATCGATGAGCTCTGATGGCCCAAAAGGTTTCAATTTCTACTCCTCCCAAATAAAAGACATCAAAAACAACAAAGAAAGTATTTTTAAAGACCTACACCATCAAAAAATTCATCTTCATTTCTGAGCACAAGGACAGCTGATGTTGAGCTGCTTTTAAAAACCTGAAAAAACTGATTTTATTTCCTTTAAAAACACAGAAAGAAGCCAGTAGGCAAACAAAAAAATAACAGTAAAACAATAAAAGACAAGCAAGAACCCTAAAAAAGTTTAAAAAATTAAAGAAATGATTTTTTTTTTTTTTTTTAATTTCCTGAAATTATAACCTGGAAAAAAGCTAATATATCAATAAAATAAAATGTAACAAATCAAAAATAAAAAGATATGTTTTTTTCTGTAACATTATTTTAAACATATATTTATAATGATTATAAAAACACTTTCTGGACAATTTTCTATACTTATCTGGCATGACTCTGTCAACCCTTTTTAAAAACTAATTTTCAGTTTATTCTCTGGTCATTTTCTTTGTCACCTTGATCATTACATTTCCCCCCCATGTGCTCAGAGAAATCAAACCAATTTAGTCAAGTTTCAAAGGGTTAAACAGCTTGTGAAAGGCATCTAAAGGCAGCTCCAGAAAAATGATGTCCAACCAGGTTTTTAAAGGGTCAAACTCAGATTCTTAATCATCTATTTACATATTTCAAAGTCTTTATAATAACCTTGACTTGAATGATTTCGTTCTGCTCGCCAGCACACGTACAATGTCCTAAATTGTCTTCCTACCTAAACGCACAGACAATAGTCCAGTTAAACTTTCATTCAATCCATCTCTGCTGATCTACTTTTTTTTGTATTTTATGTCCTTGTTAGTGCTGTACAGTGGTGGAAAAACTCCTCAGGGGCATATAGACATTGACAGTTTGTTGTGCTGAACACCATGGCAACAGTAAACAATGCAGCAGCCGTATAGAGGCGCTTTCAGTGGTCCAACGGCTAGAAAAAAAACAGTGTTATACAAGAGGAAGTGAGAGTCCATTTGTCTGTCACTTACAGCAAACATGTCCTTAATTATGCACAACGTTTAGCCTTAATGACATTTAAATGGGTGAATTATATAAAAATCCGACCTCTGCACAGTTGTCATGAATGTTGAAGACCATAACCTTTTTTTGGTACAAGGCTGTAAACATGTTTATTTCTGCTCTAAAGTTGAGCATTTAAAAAAGTTTTTTATGCTAAGTTTTTATGGGCCCCCAAAAAAAGAAAAGAAAATGCATGTATGGAAGTCACTTTGCATTTGATACATCAGTCGTTTATGGTTATCACTTGATCACAAAAGTTACTTTTTTTAGAAACAAACATAGATTTTGTTAATTGCAATTGAAACATTTCAACTGTTTTTTTTATTTTTGTAGTGCATTGCGGTGTGAAAAAAAACACAAAAAAGGCAAAAACATAAAAAAAACATAAAAACCTAAAAATTAAACAAAACTGAAACTAACACCCACCAAATCGTTGCAGTTGTACTCGTATAAAGTCTTTGGTTATATAATATATAACAGAACATCATATTTTATAAACTCTTCTTACAATTTTTATGCAAAAAATGTTAATTTGTAATGTAACTAAAGCTGTCATATAAATGTAGTAAAAAGTAAATATTTTCCTCTGAAATGTAGTAAAAGTAAAATAAGATAGCATGGAAATGAAATACTCAAGTTAGGCACCTTGAACTCATACTTGAGTAAATGTACTCAGTTACATTTTGGACATGCCTCGCGGCTGATGTGCTGTGAAAGTGTCGGCGGTGTCGACACTTTCTGCCTCTGCTAAACTGCATGAAGAGCTCGCTGCTTTAAAAGTCTCCTCTGCCGGGGAGGCTCCTGTTCTGCAGGGCTCCCATTAAGAACACAACTATTATATCTGTGTTGTTGTTGGAAGTTATAAATCAGCAGCTCTGAATAATTTACCAGCACGGAGGAGGAGGAGGAGAGAGATGAGAGATTTAAAGGTACGACACAGAGAACGGAGAGCTCTCATTTGTTTGTCTCTCTCTCTCTTTCAGCCTCTATCCTCCCTTTTTCCCCTCACCGATCTCTGTCTGTGTCCCCATCTGTCTCCATATCCTCTGTTTCCCTCTGCGACGCACTCTGAGAAGGCCGCAACGCACACAAACACACACGCACGAACCTCTGTAGTGCTCGTGGAGTAATATATCACCACAGACGGGGATCTTATCGAGGCAAACTTTGATTTGTCACGTTTCGAGCTGCGGCGTTATCTTAATTATGTTCCCAGATGTTTGCAATTGACAAAGCTTATCTGCTGATGGAGATTTTTTTGATATCGGCGCTGTGATAAGGAGAAGGTGAAATGTGCAGTAACCTTTCTGTAAGTGGTTGCTTCCTATCTAAACAGCGCGAGGTGAGGGATCCCACACACCACGTTTTTTTTCTCGTGTTCTGCCCAAACCTTATATATCCAAAAGGTCAGCTGTTCAGGATCTGAATTTATTCTCAAACAGTCAGACCTTTTCCCCGCTGTTTACTCTCAGTGCAGCGGAAAGGTCTGGCTGAAGCTTTTCTCAAAACAGACTGACGGCCGACATAATCATCCAGATTTTTTTTGTTTTTGTTTTTTTCATACAAATCCAGATTTACGTACGCCAAAGGAGCCATGCTGGTATTAACACCCGCTGACGCGCCCACTGAACGTGGCACTAGAGAAGTGAATGACTGAAAAGCCTTGGATGTACATGTAGCATGAGGGCAACATGAAATGAACGGGTTGGGTAGTAATCACTCACGTCACGCCCTCCAGCTGGAGAGGAAATAAGGGTCACTTAGAAAAATAACATTAGACGATTAAGACGTCAGCAGCGAGTCCTAGTCATCATTTCATATTGTTCATTTTCCCATTTTGATTGTGAGAGCAAAACACATTTTCTGTGACATCATGAATGAGCATCTTGCACTGTCGGATTATTTTTTTCACAACCTCCCCCGTGTTTTTAATGATTGCGTTTGGTAAATACAGTTATGTATTATTTGCAGAATCCGAGGAAGCCCATGCTGGCGTGTTATTTTGTAAAAGAAGCAAACGACAATAACTTTCGCCACTGTGACCTCTCACATCCTGTCTTCATGTACTTCTCGTAAATATCGTCTTTATACTCTATTTACAACTTACGAGCACATGAACTTCCCTCTAAAGTCAGAATTAGGGGTGAGAAACTGGGATATTTTGATGACACCCCGGTTGCGAGTTGGGACATTTCAGGGCAGCAGAAATGTCAGAAAGCATGGAAACAGTGTCAACAACTGACGGTAAAAATAACATATTTCATTACTTTGTTCCTAGCAGCCATAATTTACTAATACTAGTGTCACATTTTAGTATCTGCATCTGTTAGATGTAGCAAGCAAGCAAACTGTGAACTCTTTATCATATCAGGCGAGTATACTAACATAAATAGAACCTTATTTTATAACACGGGTTTCCAACTTGACGTCATAAATACATAAACATGCCGACAAAAGTCAATGTTTGGTCAATTATAATAAACTTTTTATCAATTCACAAATTAAATATTTTTTTCATCAAATGTAAAGTGTAATATGGTATTAATATTAACTGCTGTCCATGTAGAATTGCCTAGATAGATATAAAAATATATATAATATATGAAAAATAAAATAATACATGAAAAATATAAATAAACTGGAAACAGCTGTCAGCCTCTCGTTTAAACTCTCTTAGCATTAAAATTAGCACCGACCTCAAAGCTCAAGAACACAACAAAGTGGTAGAAAAGACTAACTACGTAACTGAAGTACTTAAAGGTCCCGTGTGAAGGATTTGGGAGCATCATTTAGTTACAGACTAACAACTTTGCAAATGTCTGTGAACAAGAACTTGTCAGCATTTCACAAATACTTGGTAGAAATATTTTTTTTAATGAAAAAAAGTTAAATAATGCCTCCTTTCACTGGAAAATGTGTATCAATGTCCTTCATATTTTCATTAGCAGAGGTTCAACAGCTTTCCCTCAAGCGTCAAGTTACCCGGCGAAGGTTCTGAGGACTGAAAAACTAACGGGGCTGCCACTTAAGACTGCAGCCTCGGTTTCTGGCTTCTGAAGACCAGCATTAGTGGTTTGCCCCGGATGTTCCTCAGAGAGTACAGCTATTAAAATCAAAGCAGGTTTAATAGATCTATTTTGCCCTCTGATAGTTCGATATGAGGATCTAATGGCCTCCAAGAAAAGCTGCGATTCCAGCCTGAAACACAACACGTGTGGGGAATATTGTGTAGCAGCAGATTTTACCTTCAGGAAGTGACAACTAAATAACTCTGGCTTTAAAAAATGGAAGAGGGGCTCAGGGATGTTTTCCAGTTATTGAAGCAGCTACAAAGGGTTTGTAACTGGTTATGAAACAGTCTCGATTTTATACAATATTATATATATACATATATATATATTTTTTTTCGTGTATTATTATTTTATTTGCTAACCACTAGCAACTACTTTGTAAATCTCCCACGGTGGGCCGAACGCATAACACAATGTCAAAGCGTCGCACTTGTCCCACCCGTGGTTATGGCACATAAGGTGACAGTGTGCATTGAAACAAAAAAACAAAGAAAAAGCATAAAATAGAGCTTTTCTAAAAAAAAAAAAAAAAAGAGCTTTTCTAAAGAAAAATGGAGGATCCCTTGCATCCCACTGGAGAGGTCCGTGCTAAGCCCACATTGTCCTAAAATCCTAAAAACGCCCAATAGCCAAGAAAAACCCTCAAATTCTAGAAATACCCTAAATTCCTAAATCTCCTACACACCGGTCCTTTCAATAATCACACGTCTCAGCTTCCTTCCAAAAACACATAGTATCTTTACATAAAAGGTATCTTGTATGGTGGCAGATCTGATAACATCTATAAAGTCAGAATTAAAGCTGTGCACATACTGTATGTTTGACTACAGCACAAAACAACAAAACAACAAAACAACAATACAAAAAAACAACAATACAAATACAAAAAAACAACAAAACAACAAACAAAAAAAACAACAAACAACAAAACAACAATACAACAACAATACAACAAAACAACAATACAACAAAAAACAATACAACAATACAACAAAACAACAATACAACAAAAAAAACAACAATACAACAAAACAACAATACAACAAAAAATACAACAATACAACAAAACAACAATACAACAAAACAACAATACAAAAAACAACAAAACAACAATACAAAAAAACAACAACAAAACAAAACAACAATACAACAATACAAAAAAAAATACAACAATACAACAAAACAACAATACAACAAAAAATACAACAATACAACAAAACAACAATACAACAAAACAACAAAACAACAAAACAACAATACCACAATACAACAAAACATCAATACAACAATACAACAAAAAATACAAACAACAAAAAAAAACAACAATAAAACAAACAAAACAAAAAACAAACAAAAAAAATACAACAAAACAAAACAAAAAAACAACAAAACAACAATACAAAAAAAAACAAAACAACAAAAACAAAAAAAAAACAACAACACAACAAAAACAACAATACAACAAAAAAAAAAATACAACAAAAAATACAACAATACAACAAAACAACAAAACAAAAACAAAAAAAAAAAAAAAACAAAACAACAACAAAACAACAAAACAACAATACAACAAAATACAAAAAAACAACAATACAACAAAACAACAATACAACAAAAAATACAACAATACAAAAAAAACAAAAAACAATACAAAAAAACAACAACAACAAAACAACAAAACAACAAAACAACAATACAACAAAACAACAAAACAACAATACAAAAAAAAACAAACAACAACAAAACAACAAAACAAACAATTTTTTTCAAAACAACAAAACAACAATACAACAAAACAACAAAACAACAAAACAACAAAACAAACAATACAACTAGGGCTGGGCGATATGGAATAAAGTCAGAACTCTGAATAATTTTTTTTGACATGAGTCGATATCGATATGAAGATATCATAACCAGTGATGCATTTCTGTCAAACTTAAAGGTTCCCTTTGACCCTCAGTGAGATACCATAAGTGCACCATAATGATTATTTCAACCAATTCCGATAAACCGATCATTTCCAGCTTCTCGTGGCTGATAAGATACCAGTAATTCCTTTTTGTTTGTTTTTCATTACATGAGGGTATGAAAGGCTGAGATGTGGAGAGTACAGATGAATTTAATTTGTGCATTTTCATCAAAAAAACAACATTTCAGACAAAAAGCTTTAACTTTCAATATTTCGTTGACTCATCCCTCATACCTGATCTCCCTGTGCAGCCTTTGTTGATATATAAAAACGCCACCTTACTCTTTTTGGGGAACTCTAAGGTGGAACATGAATATATTGGTGGAGAAGCAGAGGCCAGAGCTCAAAACCAAAACCTGAAATTCAATAAAAACACCCTGGTCCCATCTCTTTTTTTTATCTGCAGGACTTCGGTTTGGTCAGGTGGGTGGACAGTATCGCCACTGCGGGGGTGGCCGTTTTGACAAGAGGATTATCCGTGAACTGGAGCCAACTTTTAAGCCTCTTCCTTTTTCCTATCTGTGTTGTGTCCTAAAGAGATAATCGCTTAATTAAATATTGATGATATTTCAAAAACGGAAGCTGGCAATCGGACTTCTGGAAGGGCAGAATGATTAGACCAGTGTTTACTGAGTCATAGCTGCTGCTCCCAAAGAAGATAGACAGGAGAGCTGGATGGATGGACAGACAGCTGGGAAAAAAGACGAGAAAAGATTAAATATAAAAGAAGTGGAAAAATCGAAAGAGGGATGAAAGTGCAGAGGACAAGAGAGATGCCTGTATTGTCAAATGAACCCAACCAGCTCAATAACTCTTTGAAACCTGACAGTATTGGCTTGATTTCTTAGTAGAATCAGAATCAGTAAAAGTTCACTGAAATTACCTGATTTTTTTTTTTAAAGAAAAAAAGCTTAAAAAGGGGCAATAGGACAGACAAATGTACTTAAAAATTATAATAATTCAGTAAAATAATTTTAAATATATACAATAATTAAATTTAGGGTTTTTTCCCTAACTTTTGTCATTTTTCCTTAATATTTTCCCCTAGCTTTTAAAAGAATAATTTTCCAAATTTATTTAATTACTGAAATTTGTGTCATGTTTAACAAGTTGCAATTTGTCTTTTTATTTCATGTTTCCAAAAGAAATTGTCAAATGCACCTAGCCAGCTAGTTTAACCCTTTGAAACCTGATAATATTGGCTTGATTACTTTTAAAAACATGAGAAGAGGGCAATGGGGAATGGAAGAAGAAATTACACAAAAAATAGCAAAAATACAGTAAAGGTTCAAGAAAAGTACCTGGGAAAAAATCAAAGAAAAAAAGCTTTAAAGGGGGCAACTAAGTTTTAGAAAAAGTGCTTAAAATTATAATAATTATGTAATGATAATAAAAATTATAATTATAATTTTAAATATGTATAATAATTATAAATACAGTTTTTTCCTTACCATTTTTTCATTTTCCCTAGCTTTTAAAAAAAATAGAAATATCTAAGTTTACTTTATTTCTTGCAATTTGTATTTTTTTTTACCAAGTTGCTCATTGTGTTATTTTCCATGTTTCTAAAATACATTATACCAATTTGCTCAAGATTTAAAGGTTTAAATACTTGTGAAAGTCGTCTTAAAGAAAAGTTCTGTCGCTGTTCTGTGGGTTTCAAAGGGTTACAGAAAACAATGATAAAATAATATCTAAAGCCACTGGCAGACTTATTTAGTGCTCTTAAAACCAAATGATTAATTCACAACTGTGTAGATATGAGTTCTGCTTTGTATCATATCCGATCATACATTTTTCATAAAGCAGCAATACCACGATGGGACGATTGGCTTTCCCCCACGGACACATGGGAGCCCTTTGGTCCATTAAAGTGTGTGTGTGTGTGTGTGTGTGTGTGTGTGTGTGTGTGTGTGTGTGTGTGTGCGTGTGTGTTTTGTGTGTCTATTGGAAAGGGATATTTGCTTTTAGAAAGGAAATCCAAGAGAAAGGGAGGTGCATGGTGCAGAATAAGTAAAAATATAACACACACACACACAGTAAAAGATGACTTACACACACACACACACACACACACACACACACACACACACACACACACACACACACAGAATAAGTCCATTTCCATCTGGTGATGTTTACTTTAGAAAGTGAGAGCGTCTGCTCCTGCAAGAGCGGAGGCAGAGGGAGGGAGGAATAAACGGCAGAGGGATAGTGATAACAGAGGGATGAAGCAACAGACTGATGGAAAAGTGAATATTCCTCTGGTAGAAATCTTTAGATTACACGCCTGGTTAGATTTCATCGCCCCCATAGGTATTTCTGTGTGAGTCTGTCTGTGTGTCTCACTATCTCCGTGTGCATGTACTCCAGTGATTTCCCTACAAGACAGGAACTACTTGGGGACATAAAAACACTTTGTAAATAAAATATGTGGTGTTTTATTGCATGTTGGTAATACATATGACATTTGGATCACCTGGTAGTAACATCAAGCGACCACATTATCTCCGTGTCTGCACACTGGGACAAATTCACCGGTGTTTATTTTACAGGAGGTTCACAGACTGCTTTGTGTGTCACTGTGTGACTAATATGGATGGAAAAATGACAAATTATCTCACAGTTTGCAGTTTACTGATTTATCTTGATTGTGATTCATTTGTATTTTAAATAGCAAATTATGAAACGTATCACTGCTAGAATGCACACAAAGTAATGACACAAAATACAAAAAACTGACATACAAAATCTGTGGGCCATTAAAACAGTGATACCCACCTTACAGCCCGCAGGTCAAATCTGGCCCCAGACAGGGCGCTGGGTGGCCCCCCCAACTATTTTTTAATCTACAGTAACGTAAAGTGATTTCACACTGGGAATTGTTTTTGTACTTTTAGTATCCATAAGGTGCCAGAGTGCATAAAACAGCATCAAAAAAGAGCCTGTCGATCAAAAAAGGGACAGTAGAGGATTCCCCAACACCCCTCATGTCCTAAAATCCTAAAAATGTGGTAAAATGCTAGAAACATCCGGAAATCCTGAAAATATTCTGATATCTAACAAATGTCCTAAAATCCTAGATATGTCTTAAAATTCTATAGAAACATCCTAAAGTCCTGGAAATTTCCTAAAATCTCCAAAATGCTTTGAAATCCTAGAAAGGCACTACAATCTAGAAACATCTGACAATCCAAGAAATGTCCTACAATTCAAGAAAAGTCCCAACATCCTTAAAATGTTCTAACATCTGATAAATGTCCTAATATCCTAGAAATTTAGAAATGTCTTAAAATTCCAGATATGTCCTAAATCATAGGAATGTCCTAGTTTTGGAAACATCCTCAAGTCCTAGAAAGGACCTTCATTTCGAGGAGGGCCTAGAAATGTCCGAAAATCAAAGAAATGTCCGAAAATCCATTAAATAGTCAAAAGTCAAGCAACAACCTAAAACCCTACAAACATCCTAAGATCCGAGAAACACGTATGAAGCTGCTGCCTTTGGCCTCCTATCATTTTGCAAAAAGTAAGCAAAGCACATTGAGTATCCCTGCAGTAGATGGTGAAACTGTTACTCAGTGCATCCAAAATATCTTGTCTGTGAATTAATCTTTATCCATCCACAGTTCACTGAGTGCACATGCTCATTTTCAGGAACACCCTGTTTCACATTTATCCATATTTATGGTGTATCTGGCAGCTACAGTGTTTTACTGTTAGCAAATGAGCAGCTGAAGGTTAACCGCCGTGTTCAGGGGAACCTGAACATTAGGCGCCGAGTCTATCATCCACTGCACCTGCCAAATGTTTCGAGGTTGCTCTGATGTTTTACCACAAAAGTTTGGATCAGTGCTGAGTTTTGACCCGAATGATGCCTTCGCCTTTAATACAATTTTTCAGTTAGTTTTACTTTTTAATACTCGTCTCCATGCAGACCTGGCAGCAGAAAGAAATCCGTGGGCAGGAATTTGATTTTCGTGAGTGGGCCCGATGTAAACGTGATAGGCAGAGCTGGCAACGTGAGTGTGTTGATCAGGGTTATAATAAAATCATAATTATGTGCATCAGTTAATGGTAGGTCAGTGGAAAAGCAGCCCACCCAAACGGCAGCCTGGGATACTGAACACAGCTGTTTTATAGGGCACTGCTAATATGTGGAGAAAACTGAAACAACTTAATATTTCTTTAAGATTGAACTATGCTATAATTAATGTGTCAATAGCAATGACAAAAATATATTATTATTATATTATTAATAATAATAATAATAATAAGCACTTGGTTATGGTTAGAAAAAGATCATGGTTATACTTGAAGTGCCACCTTTGGGTTGCACAATCCTGACAAGAAATGTAGTTATGGGAAACTACAGCAGTAAAACAACTTTTTTTTTTTTTTTTTTTTTTTTTTTGGGCACAAAAACAGTTGGAAACACAGTTCCAGACTGCTAAAAACAACCATATTTGATGGCTAAAAAAGCTGCTTTAAATGCAGCAATTTTGTCGTTTGTTGGTCTTGAACAGTAGTCGCATAAAGCACTATTTGGTGTGATTTTATGCACTCTCACACATTATTTGCACGCAAAACACACATATATGTCAACACAGAGAATCTTAAATCTGTACCTCTAAATCTCTCCTTTTTTTTTGACTTTCTAGAAATATGAAATATTATTTTGATTGGGAATTGTGATGTAAAACAAAAATGTCACACTCTCTACATTTCTCCTTTACTGTATCTTGTAACTTCAGCCCCATTTCCACTGCAAAAAACCTGCTAACATCTGGCTTTTTAATTCAGTTGGAAACTGTGCAAAAGGCATTCACACCTGGGTCAGATGACACTCTGATCAGCTTCAATGAAAATGCAACACCTGGGTGAACTCACTAATATCAGCTCCTTAACCATCGACATGAAATGATGCGCCAACACTAATCACTGTCCATTTCCTCCTAAGCAGCACCAAAACATCGATCCAAACTAGCCTGCAAAGAGCTTGCAAGAGAGAGACCAAATAAGTAGAGATCTATAAGGAGAACAAATTACCCTTAAGCTTTCACAGAACTCCATGCTGCTTTGTACCGTTTACCTGTCTTCCGGCCTGTCCTAAATGTGAAGAAAGAACAAAAAAAAAAAACAACACACAAACAGATAGGCATTTGCATCTGCTGTGGAGCCTAATTTTTGTGGTTATACCCATAAAAAAAAAGTGCGTGTATGCACTAATTTTGATGGTAAATGTGCACTTTCTGGTTGAGGGGAGTACACTCAGGGTTCAGTGTTTTAGCCCTAAAATCTTGGCAAACACTGATATCCCTAACAATAGTAACTGGGTGCACAGAGCAAAAGAGGAGATGGAGAGACGCAGTGCTGCTGCCAGAGGAGAGCTGCTGACAGAGTTTACTCCGATCAGCAAGTCGCTAGCATGCACATAAAAGTTGCTTAATAGCAAGAAAGTTGCTATGTTGTCAGCAGTGTGTGTACTTGAGCCAGTCCGACTTTGGGGATAGGGGCCCGTCCATGGCGAGCACAGGTGACTGAGTGAGCGGGCTGAGGCCCATTATGCCCATCTATGGGGCCCAATGTGTCTCCGTGGCAACTTTATCAAACACTTCAAAGGCTGTGGCCTCAGTATAAAGGATGGAAATCCATATTCCAGGCAGATATGCTGCTGAGTCAAGTGCAAATAAACTGAGCACTGATAAGACCGACACATTTATTATCTTCTCACAAAAATGACAAAATACACACATTTAAACTGAGGTTTTGACACAGTAAACAGTGAATAGGCAGGTTTTATCAACTTTCTGCTGAATCGCCTGCATTCAGCGCATCGACTAAATGACCATTCAGGAATTATGGCTTCAACAGGAAACGCTGCACTCTTCATTCTGCCTCTCTGTGCCCGAGGCAAGTCTTTTACCCCGCTGTGTTCTCCACATCCACAGCGATACATTTCTCAAGCTGCCAGGTAATGATCTGACATTCCTGCATTTACATTTCAGCTTTTCAGCCGACATTGTTGAAATGCAATAAGTGAAGACATTTCTATAAGTCAGCTTTGTCATTTTATGACTCTACAGTGAGAATATGGCTCTAATGCTCCTGGCATTAGTCTGGGCTTCGGTTGCTCTTATGCTCATACAAGATGCATTCTTTAAAGAAGTATTTCACTGATGTAAAGAAGGCCTTCATTTAAAACTTCTCCGTCTCTGCAGCAGAAAGACGCAAATACTTTTGTGATGGTTCTACGTGACCAAAGAAAACAGAATAAAAGCACACTTTTGCTCAAGAGTTAGGAAGCCTACAACTACCAGAATCCTATGCACATGACGTTATGTGAAATGGTCCGTGTGAAACAATGGCTGCCAGCCTCGTATTACAGTTTAACAGTAAACTAAAACATGTATCTGAAAACAACATCCGTAAATGTGTTGCTTAAAGCAAACCATCTTGACAAGTCTGCCTTGGTTGCCATGTGCTGTTGTGCAAACATAAGGACCGTGCAGCATCATCCCAGCATTTGTTGACATCACGGTAACAGCATCCCGGAGCGTAAACAGCTGACACAGAAGGATACCTAAAACGTGATAAGTGGACGCAGAAGGTCACTGACAGAGCGGCACCATGTGACCTGTTAGGATCAAAACCTGTTGGTTATACCGTGAAACCGTAATATTTACTGAGACGTACAGTGGAAATCTTATACTGCTGAAATTCTGGTGTCTTGATCAGCTGTAATCTCTTTGTGTCTGCAGAGGAGGCGGCATGGTGTACAAGCAATACAAAGATGCAGAAGCCTGCAGCCCCACGAGCACAATGATGCAAAATGATGTAAATGACATCATTTGAAGGTGTTTCACTGGTGGGGAGGGGGGATATCTTGGCACTGATTCGATGGAGGGAAGTTTATACAGTTCATGTGCACATACTACACACAATGTTTTGGTTTAAAATCAGCGAAGCATCACTCTAAGTGCCAACCAAACGGCCCGTGTCTGCCTGTCATTTTTAGCGACTTCGTAATAAGGATGTTCAGGCGACTACGATACGCTGCTGAAAAAGCTGAACAGAACAGCATTAAGAATGGGAGCAGGCACCGCAAGAAGTCAGCGTTTTTATCTCCCGGTTATAATAAATAGCTTTGAAAGAAAATCGTGCAATTCACAACAAAAAGGGATGTGATAAGAACAAGGTATGAGATTACAGAGGCCAACAAGACACCGTTATGAACAAGAAACTGGATCAAAGGTTTTTCCCTCAAAGACGGGAAAGCTAATTGTAAAATCACATAACAGGTGATGGGATTTAACCGATGCATAATGCAGACATACTGTGCAATACCAGAGGCTCGGCGCTAATGATGAGACCTGATTTAGATGTGAGAGGAATACCCACACCCACCCACCACACACACACACACACACACACACACACACACACCACCCTACCCCCAAGACAGTGCTATGAGCAAAACACTGGATAAAAGCTTGCTTTTATGAAGATAAGGGAACTTGCTGAGAGCAAAGCAAGATAAAAGGCTCTGGGAGATAACAGCTGTGTAATATGTGTGACTGTTTCTTAATGGAAGTGATGACTCATCAGCGTTGGGGAGCGAGGGATTACATGTAAAAGGATTATACCAATCTGAGTATTGAAAAAAAAAAAACAGTTACTGAAATAAGCACAGCAATCAGATTATAATTATTTGTTGTGACCTTTGTTCGATAGTATTTAGTGGAAATAATGAGTCATCCGGGTTGGGGGAGCGACAGATTTAATGGGACAGGATTTTTAATAATAACAGAAAGACACGGGCTGACTGACGTGCTTTGATGAGCAACAAAACCACGTTACGATTCTGTGTGGCACGCCGACTGCAGAGGTGCTTAATTACAGTCGCTAATGTATATTAAATAGTAGTTTAAGTGCTAATTACTGAGATAATTTAGCAAGTACCCCCACGGGGTTCATTAATCTTTTATTCTCACTTTTTCGGTGGTTTTTGTGCTTTAAATTGGCTTAAATCTCTCAGAGCGGATCTCTGTATCTCCTGTGTTAAGAAAATCCTTAAACTAAAAACTTGCTTAAATCTAATAGTATTAACTTTTGATCATTCTACACCACTCGAAATTGTTTTCATTAATGTGCCAGCAGTTCTTTAAGGTTTACTTTTTTGCTGTTTTAAACTTTGTGCTCTAGTTGCGAGAAGGAAAAGTTGGCATTGTATATTTCTGCAAACCATGAAGTTACATTTGCACATTACAGGGTTCATTTGTTGATTTAGAAAATCCTGGAAAAGTCATGGACTTTGCAAATAGCAATTTCCAGGCCAACAAAGTTGCCTAAAATTTTAAATGAAAGGGAAAAAAAATCCCTTTTTTTTCTTTAAAAGTTACCAAAAAGACAAAAATCTGCCAGAAAAAATCAATGGTTGGTCTTGAATTTGCCTCAAAGTCATGGAAAAGTCTAGAAACATATGGGTAAAAAAGTCTATGAACACAGACATTAATAAATGAGCTCACGTTGTCATGTGGAGGTTTAGGGGAAGGTTGGTGGTGTGACACCTAAAGGAGATGCATGCCAACCTTCAGACCACTGCTCAAGTTATGCTAGGATAATGCCCCCAAATCAGGTATTTTAAGGCAAAACATGATCTTTTTAAGTACAACAAGTGTTTTTTGTGCCTAAACCAAACCACAGATTAACAAAAGCATTGTCAAAGTCAATGTATCTGCAAATCTGTGGTTTACAGAAACAAAAACTGGTGACTAGGTTATCACGGGAGCTCAGTGGCCTGGGACCAGCGCCACAAACAACGTTATGGACATTATGTGAGTCCTGCATATACTTTCACACTGCAGAGACGCCAAGGAAATAATGTTGAAAAAGCTGTTGACAGCCTGTATGATAGTGCTAGTTATCATGCAAGTGGTCCATGAAAGTAGCAATCCAAGTGACTGCATTTATCTGGCAGCAAACAGATCGAAAGACAAAACAATAACAGAAGAACGACGAGAGTGAAACCTAATATGCCTCAAAAAAGAGAGAGACATTGAGAGAGAGAGAAAGAGACAAAATGATAATATTGGTACTGCAGTATTGGACTTCACTTAATCCCCATCATGTGTTAATGTCACTGTGATGGTGTTGTGCACTGCAATTACCTCCCACTCATACATCGTACCGACAGACAGGGACAAGAGCAGATGCTGCTGCTATGAAGACGGATCACTGAGGCCTCACTATGTCCTCCCTGAGCTGAGATGCTGGGACATACAGAAAATGTGTATGTGTGTCTTTGCATGCATGTTGCCTTCTGGTGAGCATGTCTTGTTGTGTTTGTGAATGTGTATATGTGCAGGATGGGCATGCATCTTTGCAGGCTTGCAGATGTAGATTTGCTTGCCTGCACAGCTGTGTGCCCTTGTATTAATAATTTGAACTCAACCTATATGCACTAGAAATGTCTCTCTCTCTGTGTGTGTGTGTGTGTGTGTGTGTGTGTGTGTGTGTGTGTGTGTGTGTGTGTGTGTGTGTCCTATTGATCAGCCAGACTGCACCCGAGGCTCCGGATGGATGACCCTCCATTAGGCTGTCTGTCTCCCAGGAAAGAACACCTCTGCCTGGGGAGAATATGATGCTCTGGCCCTGAGGTGCTGCAGGCCTGGAGGTCTGGGTTTTACTCCACTGCTTTCACCTACCTCCCATCCAGAGAGAAGATTTTAGAAAATCCTCTAGCTGACAGCATATAAATTGAATTACACAAAAAAAAAAAAACTGGATAAGGAAAATTGTCTGGTGAAAAAGCGCCTGCAGATGTTGTAACTGAATTAAAGAGACAGTAGTTTATCCAAAACAAGCAGGCATGTTGAACTATTCTGCAAAAACTGTTAATTTTAAAGGATTCACTTTGAGTTTCTATTCTATTCCTACATTATCAAACAACCCAATCTCAAATGTTTCTGCAAACCACAGACTCATTTCATTTGAATGCTGCACGAAAGGCAAGCAATGACTTCCGGGGAAAAAAAAAAAAAACACACTGCATTTTGGGACCCTATCCCAGCCAGAAAAGAAAACAACTTTTCGTGTGTTGGTAGGTGTCGCACCAAGGTGACACGCCATCCACCATCCCCTCCCCTCCTGATGACAAAGCACACTATACTATACCATATGATATGTTGCTTTACAAATGTTGATATGATACATCTGAAACATGCAAATGTAATGTATCAGTAGTTTGCAGAAACGTACAATGCCAACATTTCTCTGTGGTGACTGGCGCATATCATATTTATATTTACATGAACTATTGCTCCGACTACCTGTTTGCAATATTGTATGTTGTATATTGTACATTTGTGTGTTTTTGATGTTATCATAGCCATATCTTCCCATAGAAACAATGACATTTAGCACACACTGGATACGCTGCACATACAGAGGAGGAAGTCTGGGTACAGTAGGTGGGATGTGCGACTTTTAGGAGTGAAAGTGATACAATTGCTGTTTGTCTTGTCATGGCACAGGTAGGTGTCTAGGGAAATAAATCTGCGTGAAGCCCTCAGGCCAAAGACTCACAAAGGATGCAAACAATCAAAACGCCCAATGATCACTATTTTTCTGTGACAGTCTGAGGCATTTATGGGCTCCTACCAAGGGGATAAAATATTGGTGCATCCTAAAGTGGCGACTCACTGTCAGCGTGCAATATTTTTCAGGTATAAATATGATGAACTTCATTATTATTTCAGTAGCAAACACAAACAAAACCAACCACTCTGACTTGTCAAACATTACATGCAGCTCTACATCCATCATACTGTAAAGAGTCTACTGTATTATCCATTTTGTCGATGCAAATCGCCGTCTGAAAAAGGGCTTATGATGCACGAGGCTTCATTTCCATCGGGCGGATCCGCCAGGAGCCCAGCTGGGCGCCTCAGCAAAACTCCTCGCATGTGTAACCACTGCCGCTTCGGGGACTTTTTCCACTCTTGCATTTCACACCCTTTTGCTCTGTTCCAGAAACCACCCATGTCTTTTTAAACTGTTTAAACACACGAGTCTCCATCTCGTCGCTTCCTCATCTCAGCTCCATCTTTTCTCTCATCCCTCACTCGTTGCTGTCATCTCCCACCCCGACCCCCCCACCCGCCAGTCTGTCACCCCATTCTCACCCCTTACAGCTGCCACGCTGTTATGTAACTTTTCACCTTTCTTACTGCAATTATAACAGCTTTCCTTCATTTTATCATTAATAATATATTACAAAAAACACCTTTTTTTAATTTAACTCTGATACCTCTTTACGTTAACCCTTTGAAAAAAGCAAATTAGTTTGATTTCATAAAAAAAAAAACACGGCGAGAAGGCAATGAGCAACTTAAGAAGACATGGCCAAAATTTATCGAGAAATTTGTAAAAAAAAAAAACAAACAAAAAAAAAACGGTCTGAGTAAACTACCCGATAATCCTCCCTTTTTTAAAAACACATTTCATATATATATATATATATATACATACACACAATCAAGGATCCCCTTGATCATGGTCTTTGTTGTTCTGATGCTGTGGTCCTGTCTGAGGCTGTGCCTGGGTCATGGGCCTTGGTTGTGAAGATGCCATGATCCTGCTCGACGTGACCTTCTACTGCCATCATTTTGTGTCATACATCCACTATTGATATAAGCATGGGACTCTTTTCAACACCTACGATATTTGCACGTAACATCACATGCTATCATAGAGTGAATTTAGTAATTTTACGTCTATACGTCTTCACCATTGGTATATCTTATGGATACCATTATTGCGTATGCTGTAAAGCCCTCTGAGGCAAACTGGGTTTTGTGATAATGGGCTTTATAACTAAAACTGATAGATTTATTGATTAATAGATAGATAGATAGATAGATAGATAGATAGATAGATAGAGATATAAGATTATATTATATTTTTTGTCACTTTTTTCCTACTTTCTCACAATCTGAGAGACATTTCTTGCCAAGTCATTGCTTTATTTCCCTCCACGTCTGAGAAAGAAATCAAACACAACACTCATGTTTAGTATCTGACACAGCTCAAGGTTTCAAAGGGTTGAAGTCACTGTAACTCAGTTAATTTCCTAGAATTTCTAATTTCTGCAAAATTAATTAGCACTTTTTTTGTTAAAGCCTGCTTGTGCCTTTGAGGAAGGCTCACGACTTCTGTTCTCATTTTCTTTTTCTTCTTCTCAGCCATCGCCGTGCTCTGATTTTAGCACTTATGTCTTGTATTTTCCTGGGAAATGGAATCGACACGTTAGCTGAGAAAAATGTCACACACAGGCTGTGATACACAGGCAGCACTAAAGATTGTCTAAAAAACATGTCCTGTCCCGTTTTTCTTCTCACATTTAATCCAGAACTGGATGTACGAGTGATCGTTTTTTTAAAAAAAGGAATATGAAAATAACTGTTGTAAAAAAAATTCTTGACACAAACTGCCTTAACATACCTGTCAGAGAGAATGTTTTTTACGTAGTTGACCTTTCTCGTTAAATGGTTTCTCATTAAGCTGTTTTACTGCGAGTAAAGGCGTTGTGTAGAAAATATGTCACACATTTTAAGCCATAAAAAAAGGTTAAATTGCCAAAAGCAGCAGAGTATTCAGTGTTTGATATGCAACATTATTTTAGGCAGTCGAGCTGGAGGAATATTGGCAGCAATTTTGAAGCTCATTCTCTTTTCAGAGTGTGTTAAAGCTGTGAAAAATACAACATTAGGAAGCCGTGGAGACAGGTAACTTTGAGGTGACTTATGTAGGCCGCATGAACTAAAGTAGGTTTCAGATTAGTGGCAGATCCCCTACTGTAACACACAGATAGTGCAGTGACTGAATTTAGCTAATTATGGCTAAGGTATAAGACTCCTCAGAGAATAAACCTGTAAATAAACAGTCAAACCTAACCATCCATGACTTTGTTAGCTAATCTTGACCACTTTGATGGTCGGCGTTAAAAAAGAAGAAAAGAAAGAAAGGAAATGAGAAAGAAAGAAAGCTCTGCTGGAACTAATTTTTAACACAGAGCTGCTGTACAGAAATAACCAGTACTGTATGAAATTGTACAGAACTGAACTGATTTGAATTGTAACAACATGTGGAGAAAAATGCTGCTCTACTGGAAGTCAACAGTGCTCATTAGTTTCCTGCGGCCACATTTGGTTTCCTTGCTCTCTTATATTAATGTCTTTTTACCGATGTTGAGCTAGTGAGGGAGAGCGGGGGCCTTTTTTTCCACCCATGTGGTTCTCAGGACACTAAAGAGTCATGAATCATACATACTGCACATTAAGGGTCAAAAGCATGTCAAAGTATACTACAAATGTGTGGGTGAGGAAGTGTGGACATCAGGGGAAGGAGCGCAGGAACAAGAAAACAGACACATGGAGGCAATGACAGAAGAGCTGACCCTGTGGAGACAGAGGGCCGGAGGAGGGAGGGAGATTATTACAATATGTATGACACAAGCGAAGAGAGGGACCAAAGGAAAATGTGACATGTGGGAGGTAAAAAGCAACAACAGTTCGCTTGACCTTTGTGTGGAATCGAGCCACGAGTCGGTTTTATGGGTCACTGTCAAAGGGACTATTTCTTTGGTAGGAAGAACGGCGCCACATGGTTAAGATTTGGCGCAGTTTGGTTTAGGCAAGAAAGCAAGTGGTTAGATTTAGAAAAACAAACAGCATCATAGCAAACATTAGGGTTCCAGGTGAAAGTGGGAATGAGAAGGGGCTGGACTGGCGCTCTTTTGTACACAATAGCAACCACAAAAACAAATGTCACGTAGATGATGATGGTGATAATGAACTCAAAACACCCTAAATTTAGTCACTTTTCTGCTGTTTACACTCACTTCATACGTAAAACCTGCTTTGTGTTGGTTGGTATGGAGTCGGGACGCAGCTGTAGACTCTGCACAGTCAAACTTCCTCTCCCTCTTCTTCCTCTCTCCTCCTTCTCTCCACTCCACTCTTCTAATTTAGTCCCCCAAGAGTGATTCTCAAATGAAATTTCGGTTTGCAGAACACACTTGGTGGAAGTCTTGGATGTTTATAAAATCCAATATTGAATTCAATCTTGCCCAACAGCAGTGCGAAAGCATCGGCATCGCAGTTATTTTGACAGCGCTAATGGATATTTAGATGGAGGGAGGAGGGCTAAATGGATGCAGAGGCTGATTAGAGGGCACGATGAAGATGCGCAAAGGATTATGGATGGATGGGAGCGCGCGTGGTGTGCTGCGGCAGAGAGAAAGGGGTTAAGGAGTTAGGAAGGCAGCAGAGGAGAGGGAGGGCGAGGCAAAGGCGAAGACAAAGCTTTTTGCAACCTGCCACCAGAGACATCACAGTTTTTCTGCTCAGAGGGTTTTCACTCGTTAGGAAGAACGGCTTTGTGTGTGTGTGTGTGTGTGTGTGTGTGTGTGTGTGTGTGTGTGTGTGTGTGTGTGTGTGTGTGTGTGTGTGTGTGTGTGCGCGCACCCAGCTAAGCCTCAACATGTTAGCACCGCCGGGACTGTCTTACGCTCTCCTGTCCTCTCCAGCACTCTCCTCCCAGACTTATGTCTTTGTCTTTTCTTTAGATGTCACTTCTTGGTGTTTGGTGCCTTTTCCTTTCTTCAGTCCTTCTTATTTCTTCCTGAAATCCCTAAATTCCCTTTACAGCAGGGACACTCTTTCTTTACAGCAGGGACACTCTTTCTTTACAGCAGGGACACTCTTTCTTTACAGCAGGGACACTCTTTCTTTACAGCAGGGACACTCTTTCGTTACAGCAGGGACACTCTTTCTTTACAGCAGGGACACTCTTTCTTTACAGCAGGGACACTCTTTCTTTACAGCAGGGACACTCTTTCGTTACAGCAGGGACACTCTTTCTTTACAGCAGGGACACTCTTTCTTTACAGCAGGGACACTCAACCTGCTTTGTTGGGAGGCCACTTTTGCAAAATGACAGGTCAGTCACAGCAGCCAGTTTCATTTGTCTAGGATTTCAGGACATTTTTTGTATTTTAGGACATTTCTAGAATTGTGGGACTCTTCTCAGATTTTAGGACATTTTCAGGATCTCAGGATGTTTCTGTGATTGAGGGAAATTTTTTAGGACATTTTTTTTTTGAATTTCAAGACATTTCTGGTATTTCACAACGTTTGTACTTTCTTAGGACATTTCTAGGATTTTTGGTGTTTCTAGGATTTAGGACATTACTTGAATTTTAGGACATTTCTTTGGATTTTTGGATGTTTCTGGGGTTTAAGAATTTTTCTAGGATTTCAGGACATTTTTAGGATTTCAGGAAGTTCCTATGATTGTAAGACATTCTTCAGATTTAAGCACATTTCTAGGATTTAGGACATTACTTGAATTTTAGGACATTCCTCGGATTATAGGATATCTGTAGAATTAAAAGACATTTTTAAGATTTCAGGACGTGTCTGGGATTGTCGGACTTATTAGTATTTCAGGACATTAGGGGTCCAGCTGTCAGAGGGTGAGGGACATCCTCCACGGGGACTTCTTTTGATTATCAAGCTCTGTTTTTTGATGCTGTTTTATGCACTCTGGCACCTTATGTATACTAAAAGTACTGAAACATTTATTGTAATTGTGAATTAGAAAATGATTGGGGGCCACTCACGTCTTATCAAAGGCCAGATTTGGCCCGTGGGCTGTAAGTTGAGTATCACCACTTCCTAAGTTTTCCTTTCCTTTCAGTGTGCCCTTCCTCCTTTGAAAGATAGAGAAACCTCTTTTTTTTGTTGTTTTTTTTTTACTTGTACTGATGCCATTAGGTCCATATCCTGTCCCGTTGCACCTGAGTATCTCTGACAGGCCGTGAACACTCATAGAAAAGCTGTACTGTCAATAATGGATTAACCAACATGCAAAGAGGAGTGGGGTGTATAAGAGAGAGGATGGAGTAAATAAAAGAAGAGCGAGGTGTGTTTTTTCCCCAGTAATATCTGCCACTGTGTGTGCCGCAGGGAAGAGAGGGAAAAGAGCTTGATTGCACAGAAAGTGTTGAATATTGAATGTGTGAAAGGAAGAAGAGAGGTGGGAGAGAATATGTTTGTGTTTGACTTCCTCCTAAAGAAAACGTTGTCAGGTAACTGCCTCCAACAAGCTCTGTGTCACTCAGCCGGGACTATTTATCAATCATCAGAACCGCACAGAACGAGGAAGGATACCTGGACTCGGAGGGTCGCGGCACTTGAAGAGGCGGGAATGAGATGCACTGTGACAGGCAGACAGATGGATAGACATGCAGGCAGACATGGCACAAAATTGGTTGTTGGGAGGTAAAATTTACTCCGACGCGGGTCATATCAAACAGGGCATTGCGAAGACAAATTGCATTTTTCCAACCACCTCAGCCAGACTCGGGCAGGTTTAGTGCACCGAGCAGCCTGGTTTTATGAGAGAGATGAAGCTTTATACGAGAGATGAATCTCGACTCTGCTTCCAACGACTTCGCTGTGTCAAACTGCTTCTGCGGGTTATGGCAGAAGTGATCAATACTGGGAAAAGATAAAAAGAATATTGCAAAAGTTTAAAAATATAAAAAAAAAAAAAAAAAAAACGATGAGCATTAGTACTGCTTTCCCAAGAAGAACTGGGTTTTTTGGGGGTTTTTTTGCACAGCGTGCTTTATCAGGTCAACATATCCTTAGACAACAGTTCATATGATATCTCACAGAAAGTTATCTATACTGCTCATAGGATTTCTTATGAATTAACATCCCTGCTGGTTCCGTCACATTACGTATTGAATGTAACGTGACAAGATGTTTGTGAATGTGTATGTTTGGTTTTATAACGGATAAGAAAGCTGCTCTCCTGGCTCAAAGTCCTGTTCATTACTTTGTATTTAAAGCAGGGAAGGTGAGAGAAAACAGGCTGGTCAGGTAAAGGTGCATCAAATAGAAGTCCACTTCTGTGTTTTGGTCCAATTTGACACCTGATGCAAACTACATGAACCGTCCACGAGACATTTTCAAGTGGACCCCTGCACAGATCGACGTACGTACCCAGATACGGTTTTTACATGAATCAACCAAACTGGACTTTGTGATCAAGGAAGCCCACATCCGGGTCCACGTCCTGGTTCTGAAAGCCTGCCAAGAATACACAAGGAAACTTAAACACATATTGCAGCTTCTTTTATGGTTTTTATGCACTTTTACTGTTTTTACTTTTCGTTGTTTGATATTTATTTTAGATTTGTATTTATGGTATCCACGTACTGTTTAATGATTTCATTTTTATTTAATTATTTATTTTTATATTTATAAATATATACTTCTCTCTATTGTTAGCTTTTATTTTTTAGCACTCACATGTAAAGCACTTTGACCTGCGTTTTATTTTGTGCTATGAAAATAAAAATGAAAATAATAATAATATTGGCGTGCTTTTGTTACGTATATCTTAAGTTTGCAATTTCAATGTGCGAAATTTGATGGTTAATGGAAACCTGCCTACTGTCTGCTGTTGACGCAGTGTCAAAGCGGCGTGAGTTAACCAGTTCAGAATGAGAATGGGCTGGTAGGTTGCACGGTGCTGGATCCAGTCTACCTAAACTGGCACAGAACCAGTGTGACGAGCTGGATCTCAGTTTTTTTTAGAGAAGAAAAAAAAACTGAGCTTTGCATTAAAATATTACACTGGTAAAATATGGTGACAATGGTAGTGCCATTAACAAAGTATGGGTGCTATATTTTGGCCTAAGCTCTGGTTTACACCAACACCATTCATTCAGTGATCCCTGAAGCCATCCTCCTCCTAAAACTTGTCTTCCCACCAAAAGAAAGAAATATATCACTTTATGCTGTTATTGCAGATGTTGTCTCTTCATCTTTATCTTATACATCACTCTGTGAATGACCCCAACAGACACAGTGTCCGCTCTACTCATCCATCACCCCATCCATCGCCTCCCCTCCTCATTCTCACCTCCCCGTGTCCTCAGCAACACCTGAAAAATCCCCCGACGGAGCAAGAGAGAAAATAGTGACCGCTTAGAACAAAGTGTAATTCTCAGCCCACTCAGAATCTACCTTTCTAATAAAAACTCTCATCTGTGTTATAACATATGATGTCCCCTCACTATTTTATTTTTTTATTTTTTGATAGTGATGCACTCCTGAACTGAGCACATTTGGAGCAGAGAAAAGTAATGCAGAAAATAACCAAAAGCAGTCGCCCTGACTTTGAATCTAAAGTTGCACTCGTGCTTCTGTTTCAATTTTTAAGGTGGCATGACTTTATTTTTAGGGAGCATATGCCTCTAAAATGTAGAATCCTGTCTCATGCGAGGACTTCTCACTTAAGTGCATTTCAGAGTTTCTGTGCGTGCACGAACTTCAACCCGCGCTGCAGGGAGGTTAAAAGCATCTGGGTCTGCTGAGTAACCCTCAGTGCAGCTGCTGCTCGGCTCTGTCCACCTCGCTGCTGCTCAGACAACACAGACGGGAGAACTTAGAGCCACGACGGATCGTTGAAACATGTTGGTTTAACCCCTTAATAGCTGGATCAATATCAATTTTCTTGCGCTGCATTTAGACACCTTTCACAAGCTACTTGACCCTTTGAAACCGAGCAAACTGGTTTGATTTCCTGTGAAAACATGAGGGAAAAAAAGGGCAACTGGGCAAGAAATGTCCCACAAACTGCAAGAAATCAGAAAAAGGTAACAAGAAAAAGACCTTAAGATTAATTTTGAAAATAGGGGAATTATGATATATATGCTTCATCCTGTCATGAATAAATTACCAGGTGTAAATTTAAACTAACTTATCTTTAATGATATTCAAAGCAGCGACACCTCAGACCTGGCCTCGCGCTCCTCTGTGACACCTATCACAGGTGAAGACAGGCAGGTGTTGCATTTTGCAGCATTTAAAATACCCACAATGCTTGAGGCTCATAATATATAATGTCTCATAATAAAAGGTTGCAATGGTAAAAAATGACAATAAACAGTTTGTTCCTCCGTGTATTTAAAAACTTATTGAAATCCACAGACAGATGTCTCAGCCTGAGGCTTTTATCAATGAAATGTCAGCTCTTGCACTGAAAGCTTGACACTGAAACACTTTTCACAATATGTTAACAAAACAGGCGTGGAGACAGGTGACACATCCATTGTGAAGTGTTGAGTGTTGCGAGCTTCGGTGTCCCACAGCTGATTACACTTTCAGTAATAAAGCCGTTCGGTCAGGAGACTTCAATCCCTGAATATATATACATATATATATATACACTGTTTTTAATTTCACAACAGCTCAACATTGTTTTCTGTGATGAGGTGCAAATAATTGGTTTGTATTTTGAAAAAAGAGATTTGAGTGCTGCAGGCTGTCAACAGTCACAGCTCTGCTGATGAAACTTTGCTTCAGGGATCTGCATCGCCAAACTTTTTTTGTTTGTTTGCTTGTATTTTTGTAAATGTTTATTTCCACAAGACTAAACTGCTATCTGGTTTTGTTACTTTGGTCAACATAATGAGCTGGGTGTTGATTGTGATATCTTCACTACATGAAACCTGTTTTAATGTATCTGAACTTTATTATTATGATTATCGGCTCTAATATATTACAGAGCTCATCTGAATGCTGTATTTTGTACATGTGAATTTTAACCCTTTAAAACCTGAGCAAATTGGCTTGATTTCTTTCAAAAACACAGGAAAAATTTCAAGTTACCAGCGATAAAGAATTTACCTGAAATTTCTGGAAAAAATAAATAAATAAATAAAATAAAATAACATAACCTAAAAAATGATTTTAGAAAGTGGGAGAATTCTTAAAAAAAAAAAAAATATATATATATATATATATATATATATATATATATAAAATGAAAATGTCCAAAAAACTACATTACAGAAATTATATATATATATATATATATATATATATATATATACACACACATACACATTTTTATCAGCATGTTTTCTAGATCATTTTTGTGACAAGAACATTTAACAAAGAGGAGAGGGTCAGTCAACATTTTTCAAAAAAATGAGGAAAATATCTAAAAAAAAAAAAAACTATATTTATAATTGTAATAATTTAATATTTTAAATCATGTTACAAAAAAAATATTATTTTCAGGTCTTTATTTTATTATTTTTATTATTATTATTAGTAGTAGTAGTAGTACTACAATTTTTTTGCTATTTCTTTTGTCCATCCATGCTCATGTTTTAAAGAGTTTTAAAGGTTTTAACATAATTTTACTTTGACTTGCCGCCAACAGAAAAAAAGAAAAAGAACACAAGAAAGAAACCCACAGTACCAGTGAGTACCGGCCCACCTGGAGCACTGGACCAGTGGATTCTGACACGTTAAATGTGCATCAAATGGAGTTTAAATTTGATCTGTGCAATATTTCAGTCCTCCTCCTCCTTCACACATTCATAGCTGAGCTGAAAAATGAATGTATATTATAAATCAAAGCATCTATACACACTGTGGCCCGTTCGAAGAGTGGTGCATACTGTAACATTTAAAAATCACAACACACACACACGCATGAAAGCCTTCTCAGTGAATCACGGTGGCCCTATCTTCTGAACGCAAACATAATGGACCTGAGTGATAAACCACTTCCATTTTCACTCTGAGCTTGTTTAGTGAAGTCTGCGAGGAAAGAAAGGACGGAGCGACGGCGAGCAGAGAAAAAAAGAGATAGAGACTGTGATTGAGTGAGAGAATAATGGAGAGGAGAGGCAGAGAATAGGGGGATCAGGAGGGGTGAGACACTGAGGAAAAGCATGTTTATATTGCTGAGAGGAGAAGGGATATTAGATACAAATTATTCATGTGCTGCTTACGCCAACCCACATCTCATGAGAAGGGTCCATTTGTACCTTGAAGACAACATCAGGACAAAAACCGATAAGAGGAGGGAAAAGTGAGAGCGGAAAAATCTGTATACTACTAAAGTTTACATTAAATGTCACGCATGTTATTGTTGCTGAAATGACGTGAAATAAAAAAGTGAACACACAGTGCAGCTAATATCATCATATTGTAACTGTCTGAGCCACTACAGTGAAACAAGCTGCACTAATAGTCTTTTTAGAGAACCATAAAAAGATCAGAAGTCTGCCACAGAGACATAAAAATCACATTTTGAGCTCCTGACTAAAGGGAACCTATGCCATGTCCTTGCTAAGTGGTTGAGTGTCTGTCTGTGATCGAGTAATAAAAGGCTGCCTATAAACCTGCACCGTCTATCAGCACACTTCATTATTTCCCGTCTGCGTTGCCTTGCATGGAATCAGCAGCAACGTACTGAGATGATCCTAAAATGACTCATAGAAACTTTTTTAGCATTACAAAATAAAAGCTCTAAATGCAAACAATTATTTCGGGCTCAGCGGTGCGAGTGACACCTGGACAGGCAAAATAGCTGGATTAGCTGAGCTCCCAATGAGTTATCTTATCTCATGTTCAAGTTATAGCTGCAGGTTTTCAGCATTAATTAGGCTGCCACTCAAAACTGTTTCTGTTCTCGCAGCCTGCAGATTTCAGCCGCGTCTTTTCTGTCGGAGTTATTTATAACTTTGGTCGCCTCAAAAGTTGGACGCTAAGCCGAATTGAACTCAATAAACAATTCAATGCTGGATTCAGATCGGATAAATTCTAACAAACACTTTCTGCAGCATCTCAGAAATAGTTAACAGCCTCTGTAATGTTTGAAAATTGATGCAGTAACCCTTTAAAAACTTGAGCAAACTGTCTTGCTTCATTTCAAAAACAGAGAAAGGTAATGAGCAACTGTACAAAAAATGACCCAAAAATTAGCAAAAACATAAAGTTAGGCCTCAAAATAGCAATGGAAAAAAAGGGGGGGGTTTCTTATCAACATTTTCAGGTCATTTTTCTCTTCTTTTTTGCTATTTGAGGGATACTTCATACCAAGCTGCTTATTGCATTTTATTTATTTTTTCAAATTCGAATCAATTTGTTTGTGTTTCAAAATTTTTATGTGCTTTTGAAAGGCATCTGAACACATCATAACAAAAAGGATGTCAATCCAGGTTTCAAAGGGTTAATGAACTGCAACACAGTACGAGTAAGGTCCAACACATTGTCATAAGTCAGATATTGTCTCTATGCAGTGGACTTCTGCGTCTACATCAGTGTCTCCAAGACACAGACTCGTTATGTTACCCTCCGACATGGACGAGATGCCAAGAAATCAAAGTTTAATTTGGGGCAGCAACTCTCGCCAAACCCAAAATAAGCAATCCAACATTTCTGGAGGAGAAGCGAAGACTGCAAGGTCTGATCTGGTCTGATGAGGCTAGCAAATGAATCTGAGAAAGCGCCAATAAATCACTGTTTCAGACCCGTTTTATGGGTTTTAGGTGGAAGCCAGTCTTTCCAAACACCCTTTACAGGAGAAACAGTAAAAGCTGTATAGAGTCAGTGAGTTTATACTGAGCGAGAGGTGCCCGGAGAGAAAGAGAGTCACATGCTAGCTTGTCTGACAGATGTGAAACCGAAACCATGTTAACGTCCAAGAAATAGAGAGGTGGAGCGATGGATAGACAGAGACGGATGGGAAACCTAAGTTAAGCTGGCGCTGAAGGGCAAATGCAGCAGGCAGCTGATCAATGGGAGATGACTAATAAAGACTCGCATCGCACGGAGCACATCAGTGTGTGTTTGTGTGCTCCTGTCTGTTTGTGTTACCCAACACAGTGCTGACCAGAGAGGTCTCATACGTGTGTGTGTGCGTGTGTGTGTGTGTGTGTGTGTGTGTGTGTGTGTGTGTGAAATGTAATCTGACACATTCATCCAACTCTCATTAATAAAGAGCGAATCGTTTCTTCAGGATAGCACAAACTCCATGAGGGAAAAACACACACACCTGATTCCCTCTTCACACACTTAGCATGCAAATCTACATATGCACGCACGCACACACACACACACACACACACACGGAGGAAGAGGAGGAGGAGGAGGAGGAGAAAGAAGTGCTCCAGTGGTCCTTCCAGCTTCAGAGTCAGTTGAATAATTCAACACAATTAATGGTGGCTAAGGCCCCATCTCTATCTCTCTCTCTCTCTCTCTCTCTCTCTCTCTCTCTCTCTCTCTCCTTCATTTTCGTGTATTCATCTCCTCTCTCTTGTTTTCAACCACTCTCACCTCCAGTCGTCCTTTATTTCTTGTTCTCTAGCTCTCTTTGTCAAGGGCAAGGATTTCTTGTACGTCACCACCGCAGGATGTGTTTTCTACTTCAGCCAAATCTCCAGGAAAAAAAAAATGCTGGCATTATACATCAGACCACGGGTATGTTACATTTACACGTTTGCATTTTGTAGCGGATACATAGAAACTTGATATTTCAACACTGCGGTTAAAGTTTAGTTAGGTTTATGTGCAAAAAACAATTGGTTATGTGTAGGAAAGATTATGTTTTGGCTTAAAATACTCAGTTTGGGGACGTACAACACGTTCTCATCCCAACTCGTCACATGGTGTCGCTCTGTCAGTGACCCTCTGCACCTACTTATGAAGTTTTAGAAATCCTTCTGCATCAGCTGTCGTTACCGTGATGTAAACAAATGCACACGGTTGGATGAAGCAGCACAGTCCTTATGTTTACACAACAACACACGGCAACCAACGCAACTGTCACGATGGTTGCAAAAGAGACACATGGTAACACAGCGAACTCTGTAGTCCTACACAAAAAACAGTTGTTTGTGGGGCTGTAGCACAAATGCAGCTGGAAAGAAATTGACGTGTACTTACAAAAAACAAACTGTTTTTTTATTTGTTTATTGTGGTCTGTAGCGTGGGAAGCGTCTAATTGAGGTGTCAAACCACCTGCCATCCCCTCAACCTCTCGATGAATGAATCTGTTCATTGGTATGATACGTTTGAAGGTGCAAATGTAACATATTTGTGGTTTGAAGAAACTGAAAGCTGCGTTTCAAACTGTCACCGCCCGGCAGTGTATCATACCGCTGCAAAGGACGGCTTTTGGCGTCTGTGTGTGATGCCAAAATCTCTGGCAGTATTTGTCGACTTGGGAATAGAAAGACACTGTCTTTCTTTATTTAATTAACTTGTTTTGAGTCATCTGCCACTAACAACATGACTCATAAAACAACTCCTTTGGTTCTCGGACCTCCTGATTCACACAAATGGCACTTTTTTTTCTACTTCAAGCACTGACTGTCAGAAAAATAGAGCACAGCTAACGAAATCAAGACCATTTTGTGCCAAATGTGTCACCAAAGTAGTGAAACAAACTTGCAGATTGCATCAAATTGTCTGCAGTGCCAACAGCTGAATCAAAAATTTCTAATGCAGATTTATTCATCTCTAATGATGGGGATTCCATTTGTGCCATTAGGCTTTGTCAGAAAAAAATCCTCCAGCTTTATCAGTGTCAGCATCCAGCAGAAACCTCGGACCTCTAAACTGAACCTTTTTCCTCCCTGAGTGGCGTGATTGATGCCAAGGTCCGTTTTTCTTTAAATGTTCTCCGGTGGCTTGACTCGGATCAGGGGTCAGGAATTGCATTCTGTACAGGTGAGAGTAAAGGCCAGCTGTCAAACTAAAAATCAAAAAATTGGAGATACGGGTGAACTGTGGATAACACTGGCATCGGATCTGTGTTTATTCGTTTTGACTCACCTTCATCTTCCATCTCTTCCTCCCTCTCTCTCTGTCTCTATATCTATGGTGGCCCTGAAAGGTCGAACTTTTCCAGACTGTAGCGGCTGGCTGACTGGCTGAAGCGTAATCAAGCGTGCCAGACTATTTCCCCAAACTGAGACACGCACACACACACACACACACACACACACACACACACACACACACACACGCACACACACACGTATGAGACCTCTCTGGTCAGCACTGTGTTGGGTAACACAAACAGACAGGAGCACACAAACACACACTGATGTGCTCCGTGCGATGCGAGTCTTTATTAGTCATCTCCCATTGATCAGCTGCCTGCTGCATTTGCCCTTCAGCGCCAGCTTAACTTAGGTTTCCCATTAGAGAACCAGCACAAGATAAAGTATTATATGTGGCATTCTCTCCAGGGTTGCATGTGAGTTTATGTGAGCCCTAGATGGTTGAATTTGGAGCAAAAATGTCTGAAAATGTTTCACCTTTTCTGCAACCGTCAAAGAACTTACTGTCAATGTTTTCACGCTGTAACTTAAGCAATTGGGCAGCAAACTGAATACAGTTTTATAACTTCTCATAAGGTATTTTAGTGCTTCCTGTGTTGTCATAATGAGTTACCAACTAGCACCATAAACCAAAGTTCTGTGTTCATATTATTAGATTAAAAAAGGATTCAGTTTAGGGGACTTTGGTCACGATGGAGATGACGTCACCCCTGAGCTCATGCTGTTCCAATGCAAGTGAGAAAATAAAGATGTTAATAACATCAGTTCAAACTAGGTTAGCTATTGTTACCAACAAGTATGTGTAGCTGACACACTGAAACGTGCAACACATGCTGTATTTTGTGCAAACACCAGACAACATATCCGAAGATAGAAGATGGACAGGACTACATATATGACTGTTTTGGTGACATAAAAATAAGACAGAAGTGCTAATAAACAGATTACTGCAGCTTTCACCACTCTCGATGTGTCAAGCAGCCATCTTGGATTTTGAGGTTGGTTTAAAGGTTCGTCTGATGTTCAAGTCAAAAATCCAACCTCAAGGAGCATTCTAGTCTAAATTTGCAAATGGTAACTTGAGAATTTAACACATTCTCATCCAAAGTCATCACATATTGCAGCTTTTCAAGTGGACTTCTGCGTCTACATATTATGTTCAAGGTATCTGTCTGTGTCTGTTGTTGACGTTCCAGGATGCCGCTACCGTGATGTCAACACAAGCACATGGTGGGATGACGCTGCACGTGGTTATGTTTAGGCAACAAAAGCACATGGTGACCAACGTCGGAACAACAATAAATGCACATGCTGCCATGGATGGTTCAGATTAGGGAAAGGAGGCACACGGTAAGGTGTAGAAAAAACATCCCATTGTTTTGTTGGATTCATCCACCGCTCCTCCCGCTTGTCCTATAGGGACCGTCATGCTCGTTAAATTATATTTTTACTTTGCAACACTTCAACTTGATGCTGTCCTGCTGCGTATCATGCAGGCATTTAATGACACTGCAGTGGTTCTGTCCGGCCGCGATCTCAGTTGATGCAAAAGGTGGCTTTTAGCATCAAGATCGACTATTCAGAATGAGAAGTGTTTGTTGTGATTTAAACTTGTTGACTTTGGCTCATTGAAGTGGCTCAGAATTCGAATATTATAGCGCATATAGCTGCAGTGATTGATAAAGTTGGCATTCGCACTAACATTTTTTTAAATTACTAAAGAAATATTGCTAAGTTTTGGCAACACTAAGGATCTTGTGGATATTGTGGTGATCGGTTGAGTTTGTGTTTTTTTGTGATTATAAGACAATGAACTGTGGTTCAACAAACTTGCTCCATTTACCTTTACCTTTACTTTTCATATTAAAATGGATGAATGAGGTGGGGTAGATATAAAAAATGGGTTAATGGAGATAGAGATTTTGGAAATTTTTGCCTTGATCGTCACCAAGCCAGCTCCAGGCAAAAGATAACAAGCTGGTAAAGGACGGAGAAAATGAAGGGAAGATGGGAGGCGAGGAGAAAAAGTGCAATTTAAGAGAAAAAGAAGGAAAGAGAGAGAGATGAGTGGGCAAGTGATGCATGGAGAGAGGGTTGGGAAAAGTAAGGGTGAGAGATGGGAGGGTGGGGGGAGGATGTAGTGAGGTGCAGATGAAGTAAATGAGGGAAGGAAAGGATGGAGGACTGTATGGCAGAGAGAGACACAGTCCATCATGCACCCTGTCTCACTGTGAAAAGAGGAAGGACAAAGTTTAACCAAGATTTATCGCCTGTGTCTGGGCCTGAGATATAGATCATTATGGAGGACACATATAGACCTGCATGCACCTGAGCTGGGGTCAGTTCACTTTCTTTTGAGAATATCCCACAACTGGAGCCGGTCCAGCTGAAATGTCTTTGTCCTATTTTGTTTCAGAAAAGTACACTCTACTTTAGACAGCTTTATGCAAACTTATTACAAAATAATAAATAATAAATAATAAGAGTTGTGTTTTTTGTCAAAATAAGCCAACCCATTCTTTTATCCCGGTCTTCAAATACAGAGACTTTGTCACACCCCTCAGCGTCTAACGGCAACGCACAGGGCTCCCTTTAGCACATGTGACACACCAGCACATTCTCATTTCCAACTCATCAAATACTGACATTTGATCATCGATATTGGCTTTGGACACCGATGCAAAATGACACCTTTGCTGGTGATATGATGCGTGGCCAGAGGACGTCAGTTTCTAATGCAACCTCTAACAACGTAATAAAAGGAGCTGGAAAGTCCCTATAGGGCAGGAAGGAGGGGAGGTGGATGGGTCCCAAAAAACCCAGACTGTCACCGGGGAGCCCACTGTTCACTTTCCACATAATTATTTAGCAACACAATGGGTTTTTTTTGTTTTGTTTTGTTTTTTTGTGACATGAGTTTATTTTGAAAAAGACTGTATGCATCTCGAAACTGAACACTGGCTGTGAAAACAGAACTGTAGTTTGTAAACGCACAATGCATTTAAAAGCAACGTCAACAACAGACGCATGAGGATAGCTAGCATGTCACATGTAGACACGAAAGTCCAATGACCAAGCGGCCGTAGTTTAGCAAAAAAAGACCATGTTTGGGGTAAAAATAAGTATCTTTGTTATGTAACAATAGTGTAACATAACAAAAATATGTCAAGTGAGTGTCATCAGTGCACGACAACTGTGCATTATATATTTAATGTGGACTATTGTGCTCTTAACACAACGTCAGCTTCCTCTAAACTTAAGGTATTGCAGTGGAAAGTTATCTGAAAGCCCTGTGCGTCTCATGAAGATGTTCAAGAGTGACTTTGGGGTTGATAATGTTAATATTGGACAATTTGGGGATAGGAAAGAGCAGAATGACCTTTACTGGATATATATTTCATTTCTACAGGTGCAAAGCTCCTAACTGCTTGTTTTTTTATCATTACTTTTCATCCTCGAAATGTTGAATATTTCAAAGCCTTAATCTTAAAAAAAAGAAGGAACACTTTAGCAAGAATCACACGACACTAAATGAACAGAGTAAGGAAAGGGTTAAGGGTGAAGACAACACAATGATTCTCCAGAGGGAGTTTCAAAAACTTGTTTCTGGTGATGTCGGAGCCTTTCAGATAAAACTTAAAATTGGCCAAAACACGGCACAGATTGCTCAACAGGCTGTGAGATTAACCAGACTTTGACTCGATTCCCTCTGATAGGTATTTGGATGAAGACCTCCAACAGTCAGCCAGCTCATCAGATATATAAAGGCAGCTAAACGAACCAGTTCATGTTCACACTATCGGTGGATTTGGTGTTAAAACATTTAAATAAAACACAGTGTTTAATATTCATTAGAGCAATTTAGGGATGGTAAAATATTAATGAAAACATCAACAGGACGTGGGCAATACATGAATAATTATTACAAAGTTAAAACCTATTAAATTTACAGTATTTGCTGTAATTTTGGGGTTTTGCTTGGAAAGCATCTGTTCTAGTTCTCTTTTTCATAAAATACTGCAGATTTCAGAGGCAGCATAAAAGCAAATGAAGTTTGTAAGATTAAAAGTTTGTGTCCAAGGATGAAACAAATTCAGAATATACTGTTTAACAGTTTGACAACATCTCATGTCACCAGTTCAACAAACACTACGGATTTATGAAAGAGACCGGAGGGAACAAACCAGGCCTTGCTGGATTCCTCGGTATCTTGTATGATTTTTTTTTAACTTTTGTCAACCTACTTTATAATTTTTTAACACTTTAACACATGGATCAACAGCAGTTTTTTGTGCTACGTTGAGAAAGCTTTCACAAGCATTTAACTACCAGAAACCTCCAGAAAATTGATGGATTTCTTTATGTAACATGAAAAAAGAGACAAGACAAGACACTTGGCAAGAAATCAGTAAAAATAAATAAAAAATATTATCCAAAACAGGGTTAAAACAAACCACAAAAAAACTGAAAACTACATTTATATATCGTGTTTGCTTTTATTTTTATTTTTTTTCTTGGAACTTCTAACTGATTTCTTGCCTACATCCTACATCTAAAACTAAAACATGCAAAACGTCTGCCTTGCTTTCAGGATTACTCACAAGAGAGATAAACAAGTCTACGCAGTCATAATTTGTCCTAATATCCCTGGAGACCTCAAAGGTACTGTGACACGATGGTCCTTAAGGTATTTAGGATGCTTACAAGTGGAAGGACAGAGGACGTTCTGTATGCACGTACTTCTGAACAGAGGGCATCTTGTGTCTAAGTAAGTGACAAATCTAATTATTGCAGTTCCTACACACTGAAAGGCGATGTAAGACTGACCGTATTCCCATGGTGGATATTTTAAACTTTGTCACATGGGATAAAAAAAAAGGAAGGACAAGTTATGGACATGGATGTGGGATTAAGACAAACAAGCACACTAATATCTAAGTAGAAAGCGACTTTTCTTTAAAGTTCAAGAAGTCAGAGAACAGCAGTGCATTGTCCTAACAACCCGTCCTCATTCCCAGGTCATCAAATATTGACACTTTATCACACTCCCTCGACTTCTCATACCAACACACAAGCTGTCCTTAAACATCTGTATACGACATAATTTATGTTGACAGCTGCTGTTGGTTTCGGCAATGTAAAGAAATGTAAATGTAAATTATGTAATTCTTTTGTTTTACACTGGACACTAACAACAGTTTCCTGGGTGAAAGTCCATGTTTGTTAAATGTCTGGTCTAACAAACATGACACAACCCAACACATTCTCATCCCAAAGTTATCAAATGTCGCCGCTTCTGCAGTGGCCCTGCGTTTCCTTCTGCATCTGCTGTCAACGTTCAGGGATGCCGGTACCGGATGTCAACACAATCACATAGTGGGATTATGCTACAAAAGCATGTGATTGTGCTTACACAACAAAAGCAATAAACGCTGGGACGTCAACAAAAGCACATGCTTAGAATTAAGCATAAAAGGCACAGGTGGTTAGGTTTAGGCGAAAAGGAGCACAGGGAAGCAAACAACAAATGTCCCAGGTGAAAGTCCGGGGTTTGTCAAAGTCATGTAAGTCATATAACCCACCCACAGACCGGAGGGCCCGTGGGTGGGTTATATGACTTACATGGCCTATATGACATTGTTACCGGCAGCAATTCACCCTTACGCCATCCAGTGGCACATCATACTGACATGATGGGTTCTGTCCAGCTACGTTCTCAACACAACGCCGCCTGACCACATATCATCGGTGCCATCTGGCAGAGCATCATTACACTGCGACTGGCTCTGTCTGGCAGTGTTCTCAGCCGAGGTTGGTGGTGTATTATATAGACACAAAAGGTAGCTTTTGGTGTTGGGATGCAAACATGGTGGTATTCAACAACTTCGAAATGAGAACAAATTGGACCACCCCATTCCTTATTTTTTACTTTTTGTACCACATCAATCTCTCTGAGCATGAGTATTATAGTTAAAAGCCTGGTGCATCTCATAGTCACGCAAAGGGGGGCATCGGTGTCAGTATTACACGTCGCAGAGGCGTGTTAAAGCACCAGTTTACCAGTGTACGAGCTGGGAAAGAGAAAAAGCTGAAAAAGCACTGCTGGGGCAACATTAAACATCACGCCTAAATTAGAGTTTTATATAATCTTGCATAAACATATCTCATTATGTCATTTTGGCATTCAAAATAGGTTAGTATTACTAGCTTTTAGATGTTTATCCCCATCACATCTGCTCTGAGGATACCCCTGATATATATGCTGGTCTTTAAATCGTTGGGGTAAATGTAGGGTACGTCCTAAACCACGCCTTTAGTGCTGAAACAATGCTAGTTTCTTGCAAATGAACCACAATCAACAGCATGTATTTATAAACCATTTGTAAATAGGGCCTAGTAAATCCTCTCCACTGCTGTCAGCAACGCTGTTTAGCTTTTTGCTAAAATCATCGCTAAGCCACAGCTTACCAGCCTGCAAAACCAAACAAGTTTTTACATCACTTTCCAATTAGTCCAAGTTGAAAATATGCTGAATGTTCTTGAGGGAAATTCTGCATGTGCATCCCGAGCAGTGTGCTGCATATGTATATGTTTTCTGGGAACAAAACGGTGAACTATTTTTGGACCTCAACAACAACTGCTCCCTAATTAGATTGTGTAAATTGTCCCACCTACATTATGTTGCACATTTACATAAATTGTAATGTTTCTCAGCTTCCACTCACGCTCCCTTGAGTTGCCTCTGTGTCTCGAGTCAATATACTGTGAAGCTAAAGGGTAAACACTGAAAGCAGCGCTATAGCTTTGCAGCTTTATTTATTTATTTTTTCGGTGACAGAGAAAGTGAGACCTGCTCGAGCGGCACAGCAGCCGCCGGTGAATGGCAATTTCAGCTGGATGAGGACCAGTGAATTAAAGAGTGAAAGCCATTGTCGATGGGTTCAGTATGTTAAGGATTGTACATCAGACTCCATTATCATTATGGTGATTCACAACAGATGGCTGTGCAGAAACAGAGAGATGCACAGCAAAAGAGGAAGTACAGACCTTAAACAGAAAGAGCGAGAGAGAGGGAGAGGAGGGAGTGTGTTTGAGAAGTCTAGAAGTGTGTGTGTGTGTGTGTGTGTGTGTGTGTGTGTGTGTGTGTGTGTGTGTGTGTGTGTGTGTTGCTCTGTGGGAGGGTTTCTGATTGTAATGACTGCAGTAAGGTTACAGGTCTAATTAGCGGAGGGTCTGCACAATCAGGCACCATTACTGTACAAATACTTTGGAGAAAGTCAGCAAGGTTAGGAAGTTCTGTGTCTGACTCTAGCTGCACCCGAGTCTGGCTTTCATTATGTCTCGTTTTTTGGGGCTCTACGGCAGCAAGTATAAAATCAGGCAGCAGCTCAGCATACACTCCGGTCAGTCTTATCCCCGTTAAGGTGTTCACGTGACCCTTGACCTTTGCGTTTAAACGTTTGCTGGGGATAAACTAATTAACAGCTTTCGCTTTGAGATGGCGATATTGTTATAATATGTGTGAAAATGACGATCCAAAGTTTGTGGATTGGAAATATTGTTGAGAAAGTACAAATTTTGTCTCAAGGTCTTAAAGTCAACAGGTAGGTTTCCATTAACCCTCAAAATGTGCAAATTGAAATTGCGAATATTAAATAAGCCCATGAAAACATGTCAATTTTGAAAAAAATACTCCTATTTATCACAAAAAAAAGGTTACATTCCCATGAGGTGATATTTGGCGATTTGTAAAAGCCATATTTTGCCAAACTGTAAATTTTTTGGTTTTTATAGGTCACATGATGCTATGGCAGTGCGCTTGTTGGTAGGAACTGGCTCCCTCATTGTGTAAATAAATACAATCTTAACCTTTTGTGAAAACATTTTGGATAACTTTCAGAAATCAAAAAAGGTGGTGATAAGTTCCTGCCACCACTGCTCAATAATGCACCGTCCTCTGTATTAAAGTAATTTTACGAGGCGCCCCCAGCTGGTAACGGCAGGCACCCCATGCTCAGAGGCTACGTCCTCGCCGCAGCGGCCGCAGGTTTAAATCCAGCCTCTTCCTTTGCTGTTTGTCATCCTCTCTCTCCTCCACTTTCACCTTAAGCTGTCCTATAAAAATAAAGCCAAAAATCCATAAAATAAATAAAAGAAAGTTCTACAGGGAGACTACTGACTCTCTGATGACTGTCAAGTAAAGTAATGATGTTTGTCCAAAAAACAAAAAAATGCAATTGACTATGAAGTATCTCTGGAGTTTTAGTTGTGATAATATTTCTAATAAAACTCACTAAAGAATAATGCAACCTACTTTTACACTTAACCAGGCCAAACGATTATTCATTAGACTCACTCTTGTTCAGTTTGGACAGTGAAGAACAATGTGAGCTGTTTCGTTCTGTGTTACTTGAGGTTTATTCAAATTACGTGTAAGTATGTGCTGAAACAAATAAGTGAATGATATTCTAACTGCGATCATTCAAGAGTGTCATACTACATTTCTGGAGTAACCCTAAAATGACTCTCTGCAGTCCAAAGACTGTACATATGTATTAAATTACTTGGTGTTTTACACATCAAAGTCTGTTTACAGGTCTTGGGAGTACTACTGCATCTGAAAGGGATAAAAAGTTGTATAAATCATTTTGCAGCTTGAGGGGAAGCTGAAGGAAATCTCACAAACTGCCTCAAGTGATGTCAGTTGAGACTGAAAGTTTGAGACTCAGGTGTTGGGTAGTAAGACAGCAGAGAGTTAACCAGACCTGTAGCTCGCGCCGCATCTGTGCTTGAGGCCAGAGACTCGATGCTCGAGGCTACATTAGCCTCTATAGCATAATATACCTGAAACATCACCTGAGCTGTCTGAGGTGAAGTTGTGGGTAATGTAGACGCCAAAGTTATGGCAAGAAAGAGAAGTGTGTTATGGCTCTTCAGAGAAACTGATCATCCATCTTACCATTAAGACCAGAAAAGGGGCACCAATTTAACAACACGAGCTGTTGTATTTAAGATTACAAACCCACAAAAACAGATTTATGTACTAGAAAATGTGTAATAATGAAGATAGATCCACAACAGAGCTCAAGCTCCCCAGATCGATCTAAGAGACACATCATAAGGTGTAGAGCTCCGCAGCTCTATCTAACTACGTACTACTCTGTACTCTTTCCTCAGGCTGTGAGACTCAAAAAGTCCTCTAATGCAAAAAGAAGCAGGATTTAGGGACAACTTTTAATTGTACTATCCACCACTGCACATGATGTTGCCCTGCTCATAGAGTCGTCAGATCAGAAAATGCTTCTGTGTTTTGGAGGACTTGTTGCTATGGACAGAAAAGCCTGGTACCTCCATGTAGAGCAAAATGATAACAGCACCAAAAGAGCTCTCGCAGATTATCAGTTCATAAACAGAAATCTCCAGTGCGTGTAAACCCAGCCTCTGAGCCCGTGTCTGATGTCTGTATTTCTTACTTCTTTCTCTCCCACTCTGTTTTTTTCCTTACTGTGAGATTTTTTTAAGACAGCCCTTTTTACAAAATCACAGGCTTTCAGGGCAGACTGAGAGCAGCAAGTAATTCGTGCCCAAAGAGAGAACCACAGCTGCACATCTCTGGCCTGATTTCCCCTCTGCACAGGTGAACTAAATTTTGACCGAGGTTATGACCGGTGACGGTAATCATACATCATTTGGTGGATGTGGACTGTTTTCAGGGGAGCTTGAACGAGGTCAAGAGGTCACTGGAGGGAGGTTTAATGAATGCCAAATTATCCTCTCTGCCACTGCCGCCCTCGGGGAGGCTGATGCATGCGCGCGCGCACACACACACACACACACACACACACACCAATGATAAGTGTGTCTGTTCCTCGTTGTCCTCTCCACTCTCTGCCCTGTGGGTGCAAACCTCGTGCATATGATGCTGTTCCTGCTGTGTTTCCAGTTAGGAAGCCTTTGTTTGCATGTGTGTATGGTTCTGGTTCGGAGGGAGACCTGCACAGGTTATTCAAGGCAAGCTCAAGGGCCGCTCTGATTTATGCAGAAATGCATTTCAGCAGGTTGTTTGGAGAGGAAAATATGGACACATAAAATCATTTGTAATATCTTTCAGCTGAGAGAGCAGCAGGTATGCAGGGCAGTAGAGTCACAGAGGTTCACTTACTACACACAAAATGTCAAGAAAGTATTGGAGGAATATCCGTAAAACAAAATATGCAATATTATGTTAATTATCATCTGTAATACTTTCAGTATCATGAGTGATATTATAATGCCATCACGTTTAATGTCATGTTGAAACATCATGTGCACTATAACTCTCTTTTATTTCATGTACAATCGTGTTTTACATTATAGGCTATCATTATATTTGTTATCTGGTGCAATAAACTTTTGTGTTACCTCTCAATACCACTGCCAATATTTACTGTCAAGGTAACTGCCATAACCACTTTGTCTGTGTACTTCACTTATCCGACTTCTGTTGTTATGCTATCAGGCACCGTTTCTCCGCATTCACTCCTGAGACACTTTTTATTTTATTTTCACTTATTTGATGCTCTGTTGTTGTTATTTGCTACTGCATTTTCGGAGCGATATGGCACAAGAATTTCCTTTGGGATTAATAAAGTTCTATCTTGTCTTATTATAATATGAACGAGAGATACTGCCAAGCAAATGTAACCATAGCCAAAAACATGTTTGTGAGGTCACAATGACCTTGAACTTTGACCTTCAAGCACGAAATTCTTATCAGTTCTTAATACAGTGCATGAGGATGTCTGTGCCAGATTTGAAGAAATTCTCTCAACGTGTTGTTGAGATACCGAAAAAATGGCATAAACAGCTGCACTGAAAACCTGAAAACATTGCGCCTCCACAATGTTGTTGCTCATAAAAATGAAATAGTGGAACCATTAAAAAATGAGTTTTGTGCATCTTCAGTTCTCAAAAAAAAGAGGTATAGTTAAACTAAAGCCTGACATTTTTGTCTGGGATGTTGAGAAGCATCTGCATCGTGATAAATCCAAAAAACTACGACTCACTTTCAGTTAAATTTAGAGCCGCCGTAGACAGTCAAACACAGTCTAGTGACACTTAACTGATGATGTTTTTCTATGAATACAGAGTTCCTGAATTACGTTCTGAATTGATTGTGAATGAAAGTGATTGACTGCGGAGACGGTTAGAGAAATAGCGTGAGTCCATCCAATACGAGGATTTGCTGATGATGTAATGCGATGTCTGTGGGGCTGAAGGGATGAAACATCGCCGGCGCTCGGCTGGCTCAGCAGATTTCATTATTCACTTCTTATTTCATCATTTTATGTTTCAGCAGATTTCAGCAGCAGCAGCAGAAGAAGAACCGTCTCTCCCTCAACAGAAAGCTATAAAATGTTTCGCTTTGTTTCTCTGTCAGAGGTCGTCCTGTGGGTCGGCATACATCTGCATTAATTCCTCACTGCCTCCCTGTGCTGTTTAAAAACACTGAACTGGAGTGTATGTGTTATTTGGTCATATAAATATAATAATAAAAAAAAAAATAAATCCTAACCCTAACCCTAATAAAATAAATAAAAATAAAATAAAAATTGAATTGAATTGAATTGAATTGCATTGAATTGAATTGAATTTGACTTGACTTGACTTGACTTGACTTGACTTGACTTGACTTGAATTAAATGAAATTAAATGAAATTACATTAAATTACATTAATAATCATAATAGTTCTGATTATTAATTTGGCCTTAAACTTTAGCCTCTCTTCAATAATTTTCGACATAATTTAAATCCAGCATCTAACGATGGCACCAAAGTCATATTCTGCACAGAATCCGACATTAAAGTGACTATTTAAATATTTAACCACTTTCTTGCAATGCTATTTGTGAGAAATAAGACAATTTTAATATATTTAAACTTGACAGCTGGTATTTACTGATAAACATGTATGTATATGTCAAAATAATCCTTTTGACAGAGAAAAAATCAATAAAAAATGTACACAATTATGATGTTAAATGCAGAAATGTAATAAAGGGTGTGTGATGCCTCTCTCACTGAACACACAGGGCAGGACTGTGTTAATGGAGGCAGCTAATACGCTTAATCATTTAGGCAAACCACGTTTTTTCCTCGGTACATTTAAAGAGGCAAAGTCGCATCATCGGCTGTATTGATTCACCAGCTTCCTCTTCTGCTGAGAGCAACAATGTCCACAATAAAAAACCCACAGGAGAATGGATTAGCTCACCACTGCTTCCAGAACAGAAAAATAAACATCACAACACTATGAAAAGCACTTCTTGTGACCTTTTTAAAGTAAAATCTATTTAATTTACTTTCTGTCGCGCTGCTCTGCAGTTTTATATTTCATCTTGTCAGCGCAGCTTTATGGGACATTTCCATTAAAGAGTCTTGACATTTGGTGTCAGTTGTAGCTAATCGCTGCACAGCATTAAAAAGTTTCTGCAGGCTGTTAGCGAGGCCCTCGCAGACAGACAGGTCATTAGATAAAGCAGGCAACTTGACGACAACAGTGTGAACAGGTGCTGTTGTGTCCTGGACGCAGATGTAAGCCGTTAATGACGTTCAGATATCAGATGTGCTCTGTGAGATGTGCAGCATTCATGCTGTGTGAAATCTACAGCTTCTCATTACAGGACAGTGGAAACACAACTTGATCTCTCTGGAGGGCTAACTTATGTTCAGTGGTAGAAGAAAGTATTCAGATCCTTTACTTCAATGAAAGTGCTTAAATCACCCTGGGAAAATACTGTGTTACAAGGAGAAGTCCTGCTTTGACAATAGCATTTAAGTAAAAGTAAGGAAGTATTACTGTGAAAATGTACTAAAAATTATTAAAAGTTAAAGTTCCAAATGCAGAAAAATCCTTAAAAAAAAAAACACCCCAAAAAACTAAAAAAAAAAAAATATTAAGAAAAAGAAAAGAAAAGAAATTAAAAGAAAGAAAATGACCTTTAAGTGTTAAAAGTCAAAGTACCCAATGCTGAAAAAATCTTAAAAAACATACCGCCAGAAAATTATAAAATTATTTGAAAAAAGCCTCAAAAATATTTGCAAATAAATTAGGAAAAAAAACATTGAAAGATGTAAAAAAAAGTTTTTTTTAAAAAAAAAAGAAATAAAAATATTTAAAAAAAACACCAAACATACAAATAATGCCCTCAAACTCAAAATTATTTACAAAAAGTACCAGAGACTTTAATTTTTATCAAAACAGTTGGCAATTAACTCTGTCTTGACAGACTGATTTATCAGCTACTAGTTGCAACTATGCTTGTGTAAACCCTTTTTTTGTTGTTTTTTGTTTTTCAGGAGGGAATAACAGCTCCATAGATGTGTTTTTTTAGTGTTTTGTTGTTTAAACTGTCAAGTAATGTCATTTCCTAAAAAACAAAAGTGAAGTGAAAGCAACCTGAGCCCCTGCCTATGTGGCGTGGGGAGATATAAATTGCATTATCCCATAATCGGTTATTTACCTGTACCTGCAGTGTGAAGCACAAGGGCACACTAATTGTTATTTGCTGTACCTATTAATGGGAACGCTGCTGAATCAGCATTCACACAAATAAAAAGCAAAGATAACAATAGTGTGAATGCTGTTTCAGCAGCTTTTTATCGCCCTTATTATCCCGATGACTTAATTTTTCCTCTAAGTTTTCCAGTCGACTACTACCGTACCTTCTGCTGTAAAAAATGTCAAAATGTTAACATGGCAATCTATGACATTCATGCTTGACTTGAACTTTAAAAATATTGAGCTTTTTTTTTTGCTGGTGAGGGAGAAATCTTCACATCCTTTTTAACCTTTTCCACTTTGAAGTTTTACTTCTTCAGCACACTTTCAGCTACAGACTTTAAACTTTAAACTTTAAACACGCCATAAGACTTTGAACTATTTCATTTCATTTCAATTCAGCCTCTTAATTTTGTCTGCAGAGTTTGACACAGTTTACATGTTATGTTGTTTCCAGTCTTCTTCGAGTTTATGATGGCTTTTTTTTTTTTAAAACGTTTTTTTTTTTTTTTTACCTTCACCTGATTTTTGTTTTATTATTTTAATTAATTGTTATTTACTTATTATTAATCTTTTATTATTTATTTGGCTTTTAATTTTCTTTTACTTTATGTGGGGCTCCCACACTTGATTTTTGTATCTATTTTTTTAATTTATCTAAAACTTTAGATTAACAGTTTAGAATTAAAATCTCACTGTCTCCTCTCCTTCTCACCTGCTTTTTCTCATACCTCTCCCCTCTGCTTGTCATCTTCCCTCCTCTACTCTCGATATCACTCGAGTAACCCTTTTTATGATGCCTGTTCAAAACAGGAATTAAATGGGATCTTTAGAAAATTATCCAAAATGACAAAAAAAACGTGAGAAATGACCACAAAAAACGATATATGTATAATATCATAATTACATACATAATACATATGTACATACAATACATTTCTAACACTTTTTCAGTCACTTTCTCATGTTTTTTTTGCTTTCTATTTTGATTATTTATTTTTTCATTTCTTGAATTCATTTTAATTGCCTTTACCTCATGTATATAATAGAAATCAAACTAATCTGCTCAGTCTGCTCGGTTAACTCTAAACCTTGTACTTCTTGCACTTCAAATTACACTTTAATTTATTTTAGCTGACTCACAAACCTTGTAGTTGAAAGACCAAAATGTTTTTTTTTTTTTGTGAAATCATCCACCACATCATGACTGTGCTTCCAGTGAACAGTTCACCGCCAACTCTTTCAGTAAAACCTCATGACTCAGCCGCCGGGCTTCAGGTTTGAGCCAAAAAGTCGACCTCTCACATCACTTTCACTTGTGGTGTTGGATGAATGTTGAACTATATTTATGCTTGACAGAGAGAAAACTGAAAAGTGCCGTCTAATAGAGTGGGAAGTTAACTTCATTCAGCCCGCAACAAGAGAGAGATTTTAATTTAAACATCGTGTTTGTTGATTCCTTTAGGCAGGTGCCACCCTTCAGAGTCAAGTTCTACCTTGAATCAAATTATGAGTCAGATCCGACTTTTTTTAAGCCTTTTTCTTTAAATTAAAAAAAAAACCCAAAAAGTCAACTGTTAAGTTGAAATACTGATGAAGTTCATTGCAAGAAAGTGGTTAAATATCTGATCAGGTGGTCACTTTGATATCCATTTATGTGCAGAACATAGGTTTGGTAATTTGGTTAAATGCTGGATTTAAATCATGCAGAAAAAAGTTGAAGAAACTCTCAGATTTTAATCTTCCTATTTCTGCCTGCCAAACAGAGCAGCTGAAGTTGAAACTGATACTGCGATTAAAACTCAAGATAAAATGTAATAAAATTGATTTAACTCTCTCACTATTGGGTTCTCAAAATTGACTTTGAGTTGTAATACTTTCCTTTTGATGAAAAACCTGCAAAATGAGCAATTTCAGTAGAGAGTGTTGTGTCGTCAGCCATGTTCAGGCGAGCTTAATCACCATAAAAGAAGAGTATTGTCCTCATTGGCTGATAATTGGAGTATTAAGGACCATAATAGTCACACGTTTACCAGCAGAGTCTCAGTTAATTAGGTCTGAAGAAGAACTAACGAGACCAAAGGGAGAGAAAAAAAACTCAGTCTTTAAGAGTTGATAACAGCAGAAACACAATCATCTTTAATTAACTTTTTGTTTCTGGCAACATGTTCACGGTGCTCTCAACCTCCTGCCCAATGCATGCTGGGATAACCATGAACAAGAGAATCACTTTAGAGAAGCACAAACGTAGAATTAACATTTTAATCCGTTTGTGGATCATTAATACAATACTGTAGCTGCAGTGCAGTCCGGAAAACTAAATAAAGAAAGAAAGAAAGAAATCTCACTGTTAATAACTTCCAGGACTTTAAAGAATGTAACTGTGATTTTTCACAATACACTATATTATAAAACACGATACAGCAACTTACTGCGAAAGTGACGCAACTAGTATCCAGTCATTTACTGTAAATGTACAGTCAAATATTTTTACTGTGTGTACTATAACACTGTATCATTTCTCAGTAATTCAATGTGAAATATTACAGTTATGTCCTGTACAATGCTGGAAATAATGACAATATATTTACATTATATTTTCTATATCACTGTATCCGTTTTTTACAATATAATATAATTATAATATAATTGTTAAATTATAATATAATTGTTAAATATTACAGTTACATCCTGTAAAACCATAAAAAATCAAAGTATATCTAAATCTATATCAGTATATAATTAGTGATTTATTGTGAAATATTACAGTTACAGTCTGTAAAACCCTGAAAAAAATCACAGTATCTTTGCATCTATATCCCTGTATAATTTGTATGTAATATCTTGTTAAATAGTACACTTACATCCCGTAAAATGCTGAAATAATCAGTGTCTATCTATATAGTACTTATCATATTTACATTAAATTATTGTGAAATATTACAGTTGCTTTCTTTAAAAGCCTGGAAATATCACAGTATCTTTGTATCTTTATCACTATATAATTTGTACATAATTTATTGTGAAATATTACAGTTGCGTCCTATAAAAGCCTGGAAATTATCACCGCATCATTGTACACTGTTAATTATTATTAGGACTGCTTATTGTGAAAATAATGAAGTGATTTGTTGCAAATGCACAGTCAAACATTTTTGAGTGCTGAGTAACTGCTGACGTGCGGCTCGTCTGATAGTCTGAGCTTTCGGTGGGTTCGCTGACAGCACGCGGCAATCAGACAAGTGAAGTTAATGAACTTTTCGGAGGGAGCGCGTCTATTTACACTAATTACACCTGTAATCTCCAGTAAAGGTGTGATGACAGAAAAAAAAACAAAAGAAAACAATTACAGCACTTCAGTTTCATGAGCTAAAATACCGTCGGCTACACATGCGATTGATTGATTGATTAATTTGTTTATTTAACGATAACAATACAAAAAGGATACAAAGATGCACGCGTAGCCCTTTCTAATATGTCCACATAACAAAATATCAATTCTACAAACCAATAATAGACAGTCATACCGGATACAGTGTTTTCTGGCGTAATGTCCACGCATTTTCAATGAATCTGGCTACGGCATAAATCTGGCCTTAAAGAGTCAGCTCAACATATCACACTCAGCCAACCATAATAAGTCAGGTTCTCCGCCTGATCTTTGTGATTATTTATAATATGATTATAACAGAGACCGCCTCTCTCAGACAAAACACACACACACACACACACACACACACACACACACACACACACACACACACACACACACACACACACACACAGAAGGGAGGGCTGTCTGTTCAGTCTGTCCTCCTCCGCAGCCACCACGTCCCTTTGTGTCATAATTCTTGGTTTCCGATGCGAACAGGCAGCCGAGGGGCAAACAGCGGCTCGGCCTCGACATACCTGCTGTTGCTACCAGCTATTTAACATGACAGCGGGCCGCAGAGAAGGAAAGGTCAAACATGTAAGTAGGTGTGTGCCTCAAAAGCAACATATATATATATATATATATATATATAGTATATGTGTGTGTGTGTGTAAGATAAAAGCACAGGATAAATAACCTGTGTGAAAAATACTGAGAGGATGGCGAGGTGTGTGTGTGGACGGATGTTTGGTTGTAAACATCTTGAGGCAATTTACATTCAACTTTTGTATTGCCAGTATCATTAAAGTAAGTGTGTGTGTGTGTGTGTGTGTATGAGGTCTTCAAAGCAGCTTGATTTTCCAGTTAATGACTGTTCACTTCAAAGCCACACACACACACACACACACACACACACACACACACACACACACACACACACGCTGTCTTATATGTCCCCATCTGTGTTACATCTTGTGTGCCTCTCAAAGCCACCAGTCACATTTCTGCTGAACTCTCCAGCTGTGTGTGTGTTTATATTCATATGTGCTTTTATGCATGTGCTCATGCATATTCGACAAATGAGTAAGTGCAGATCTTTGTGTGTGAGTGTGTGTGTGTGTGTGTGTGTGTGTGTGTGTGTGTGTGTGTGTGTGTGTGTGACGGAGACAGAGCGAGGGTCTGAGCATGACAGCTGCAGATGTTGCAGGACTGCTGAATCCACAATTTATGTGCACACACACACAAACAAACACACACAAACACAAACACACATGCTGTACAACAAGAATGATTCGTCATTCGAAGGGATAAAACAGATGTACAGATGTGTGTGTGCAACCGTTCTCTTTCCAAACTTGTCAAAAAAACGCACCTTAGTCATTGGTTTCGGCGTCAGACACCAACACAAAAAGCCACCTTTCGCGGTGGTATGATTAACCCCGGGGGGCGTCAGGTTATAACAGCCGGATGGCACATTTCTGGTGGTATAATAAGCCACCAGGCGACGTCAGTTTTTAACGCCGCCTTTAATGGCGTGGCGCTGGAAAGTCCCCATAAGGCGGGTGAGAGGGTGGCGGATGGGTCAAACAAACCACAGACTTTCAGCCTGCTGTGTCCTTGCTGTATAATTGTCAAATCATGATGTTTTATTTTGTTGCGAAGGAAATAAACATTGATACGAGGTGTTTTACAGACGTTGTAAGCTTATTTTGAAAAAGACTGTGAGCATCTAAACCAGCAGAAACTGAACATTTCCTGTGAAAACAACTATGTATTTTGAAAAAAACACAATGAATTCTACACTTTGAAACCTGGATAGACATCACTGTTCTTGTGCTGCTTTCAGACGCCTTTCACGAGTATTTAACCCTTTGAACTAAGCAAATTAGTGTAATTTCTTTCAAAAACATGAAAAAAGGCCATGACAAATTTGGTAAGAAATGTTCCATGTTCCAGAAATTTAAAGAAACTTTATTAAAAAATGTATTTAGAAAATTATTTTTAAAACAGCTTGGGGGAAAGAAATAGGAAAGAAAAAAAAAAAAAAGCTCAGAGTAAAATACATATTAATGGATAATTATAATAATCAGATATTTTAAATTATATTTTAGGGTTATTATTTTTTAAACACATTTTCCAGGTCATTTTGTTGTTGTTGTGTTGACTCTCGTTGTTGTGAGTGGGTTTTTATTCTTTTTCTACTTATTTATTTTTCAAAAATAATTTTGAGTCATTCCGTCTTTCATTGCTCGTTGCCCTCATATTTTTAAAGAAAATGGACCAATTTGTTCCGGTTTTAAAGTGTTAACAGGCGTCGTCCCGGAGTGTCAACAGTGGACGCAAGAGGACATCTTGTGCATTATATGTAGACATAAAATCCAAGTGGCGATATTTGGTTGGGATGAGAGTGTGATGGCTTGTAAACGTGGAGTTGATCTAATTATTATGTGCGCTGCTGTTTAGCTAAATATGAGTTGTAATAATAATCAAATAATTTTTATATATCTACAAAAGTAGCTGAAACTGCATTTGCAGTGCAGTAAAAAGTACGATATTTCTCTGTAAAATGTAGTGCAGTACAAGTATTAAGGAACAGAAAACAGAAAGACTCTCTGTCTCTCTCCTTTTATACAGTCATTGTCGTGTTATGAATTATTAACTAATTGTCCTGGTTATATGAGAAGTATGCGATGCAGCGTGTGTCGGCCTTATTGTCTGGCTAATGTTGCAGCTTCAAAGCAGTGTCGAAATTCAATAATGAGCCCAAACTCCCTTTGTATCTTCCCCATTTGGTATCATCAATCTTCACTGTTAAATCAGACACTTCCATGTACTCACACACTGTTTATGATACAAAAACATGGTTGTATACATTAGATGAAAAAAAAAAATAGATTATGTTATACACAGAACTATTACTTAATGTTGAAGTTCATGTTTTTATGTACTTATTTTTTTTATATTCTAGGCAACCCTGCCTACAAGAAATTGCATTTATAAATTAAATTATAAACTGAGCTTTATAGCGCTGTAGTCACTGTAAGTGGATGTTACATTGCAAGATTGGATTTTTGTCCCAAAAAAACCCAAATAGAATATATGGAAAGTAAATATTTTATGATCAATATCAATATATTTGATTCATGTATTAACAGAAAAGTAATCCCCTTGGCATTATTTTTTCTTCACATTTGTCGGGTCAAATGAGTTGTATATAAATGCAGTTTTCAGTGTTGTGCAGGAAGTGATTTGTGGAATATTTGCCTCATTATTACTACTAAACTACTGCATTGTAAGTTTCGGATGCTTTGTATCCACCACTGCTGGCTCTTGTCATTCTTTACCAGCAATTGCAATTTGCTTGTTAGAAAAAAAAAAACCTCATTGTTTGGCTCAACATTCATGCAGTGAGCCAACAGAGGGCTCCCAGGTGAAAGTCCGGGTTTACTGGACCCCAGCTCACTCTGTAGGAACTTCTGAGCTTCTTATATTACATCATTCAGCCTGGTAGCTGTCATACCGCTGCTTCAGGCGCTGTCCACCTGCGTTATTATCTGACGCTGCTTTTTGTGTCAGTTTCTGACGCCAAAGTCACTGACCAAGTGGCAGTATCAACTGCAAATACACTGCAAAACTGCTGATGAGGCAAACTAACTGTAGAAACAGTATAACGGCATCATCCATGTTTATTCATAAAAAAAACATCATTATTGAACTAAAATATGAATGAATCATAAAAGCACTCTTGCACTCTTTGTCAGCTTCTTCTTCAGCAGCCAAACAGCTTTTTATTCCCATCCTCTGCTCCAAGTGCATCTTGGCTCATTCAGGAAAAACTCTATCCAAATTTTTTTTCTTTTCTTCTAGAGCTGAAGATTCACGGATATTATTAGACTCACCGTACCTCACAGTTTTACACAAAAAATGATAATTTATTTCCTCCATCCATCTCTGACTTGCATCTCTGTCACATGTCCCCACTGGGAGGAGCAAAGACACAAAGAGGAGACGTGAGCGAGGGTGTCCTCCGCCTCGCTGATCATCTCTGGCTGCTCGCTCACTGAATCTCAGCTTCTACTTTTCAAGTAGTGCTGCCTTTCACAAACAGAAAGGACTCGCAGGACATAAAACTGCCAAATGTTGGACGTAATGCCAGGTCAGGTTTTAGGCTTTTAATGGTGAGTTTTGGCAAGAGTCATTTTTGGCTGAGGTTGGCTTGTACTTCCTACATGCAGCTGTTCTAAATCACGCCTTGTCTGTAATAATCCCCTCTGACTCCCTGTTTCTCTGTGAAGCCAGTTTAGTGCAAAAACTGGGAACCAATGTGGAGATCACTGAAACCTGCAGTGAGGCTTTAACCCTTTAAAACCTCAGCACATTGGCTTGATTTCTTTCAAAAAAATGGAAAAAAGGTAATGAACAACTTCACAAAAGACGACACAAAAATTAGCAAGAATTTCGTTAAAAGTATGAGTGAAAAATTACCTTAAAACTAGTAAAAATAAATGAATAAAAATTCACACACACAAAACAACATTAAAAAACAACAAAATGACAGAGAAAATGTGCTTAAAAATTATAATAATCCTATAACATCATTTTAAATATGTGATTTTCTAACTTTTTGGTTTGTTTTTTTTTTACAACAAATTTTAAGGTAATGAGCAAATTAACAAGAAATGACCTTAAAACGTGCAAGAAATTAGCAAAAACGTACAAGAAAATTACCTGAAGCATTTAAGAAAGAAAAATAAATAAAAACAAACAAGGAAATTGAAGAAAAAAGACTAAAATTAAAACATGCTAAATAGCCATATTCTGCCATATTATTATTATTGTTATTATTATTATATATAATAATATGAATAAAAATAATGAGTAACTTGGTAAGAAATGTTTAACAAATTGCAAGAAATAAGTAGATTTAGACAAGGTAAAAAAACTAAAGAAAAATGTCTCCAAAAACAAGAATAAAGCTCGGAAAAACTATATTTATGATTATAATAATTATGCATTTAAAATTATGTTACCAAAATATAAGTTTTAAGCACTTTCCTCCAAGTCTTACTTGCATTGTTTCTTTTTTAAAAAAACATTTTCTTTCTTTCTCATTCATGCAAATTTCTTTTTTCTTTTTACTTTTACTTAATTTTTGTGTCATTCCTTCTTTCATTGTTCCTTTTCTTCCTCCATGGTTTTTCAGAGAAATAAACCAATAAAGGCAATCAGTTAGCTATTATTTTTTAAATTTTAATATCGACTTTTCAGATTTTAGAGTGTGCAAACTCTGATCTTCAGTGTGAAAGTTGAACGTGGTACATTCCCAGTCACCGCCCGACCTCCACACCCTCGCCATGTAACTGACACACCAGCTCCTGCAGAATCTGCAGTTTGGACGTAATTCCAAGGGACACGGAGCTCAGAGGCAATTCTGCTCATGTCCAAAAATTACCTGCATGTCATTGCCCATAATTTGCCCTCATGCAGTATTATAGTCTCTGTGTAAAGCCGGAGTCGTCTGTTCAAGGTGAATTTTACCACTGAGAAATCGTCGTCCTACCAGGTTTCAGAAGGGATTTAGAACCAAGGAGAAGTTTCGTCTATTCAGTGGTAGCGCTGGATTTACACACATGACTGCGCTGGGAGTAAAGGGGGGGAGGAGGTGAGGAGGAGGAGAGAGGGGTGGAGGTTTTCAAATGTCAAGTCCGCAGAGATTAACAAGCCAGTGAGGGAGGACTGAGCTCGATTCGACTCTGCTCTCTAACTCTCCTCCCTCGGCCTCCTCCCTCTCCAACATCCTCTCTTAAGGACACACAGTCTGTCTCTCCTCGTCTTCTTTTTCACGCTCTAACATCCCTCCTGTCTCTCGCACATAAGCAAGCACACATTCTTGTGTCATTCCCTTTCTTTCCTTCACAAACTCTCGCTCTCGCCGGCATATTTTAATACCCGTACAGTGTGGGGATTTGGTGAATGAGAAGGAAAAGGAAAAAAAAAAAAGTGTGAATAAATTTTAGAAAGGGGCTAGTGGTGGGAACAGAAACATGGCTCTCATTGTTATGCATGAAAAGTCTGGCTGAGGAGGGGGAGGAGGAGGAGGGGGAGGAGGGGGAGTGAGGTGGAAAGCAGAGACCGGTAGCTGTGTTTTTTATGCAAACTTATAATCGATTGATAGGAAGAATCAAAAAGAGCAGGTGTGAAGGCTCACAAGCAACAAAGCAGCACCCGAGGGAAACGGTGCGATGGGAGCAAGAAGTTGGGTTAGAGGATTTTTTGCCTCGAGCATCGCAGGGAGAGATATCTGGAAAGTGTACTGCAGGAGAAGTAATAAAGAAGCTAGATTAAATTATTTAATGGAGCAACAATGATAGTTCCCATCACCCGAAACCTCAATTAGTGCCTCAATGGAGGCTTAATGAGAGGACAGCCGGGAAATAAAATCACCCGGTGTGTGTAGTGTTTAATGATTTTTAATCTTCTGATCCACTCAATGCCTGTCATTGTCATTAAGATTATTTTAAACATGTTTAATTTTACAACTGGAATGACATAAGTCTGAAGAAAACCTTTGAGATCCATGTCCACTCCAGCCAAGTAACCAGAAGATCATATTATGATCATTATGTAGCAGATATGTTCAAATTTAAGTTTAAAAAATTCTATGATTTATGTGGGTTTTTGTGCCACTGTTGCTGCTAGAAAATGAGCCATGCTAACTTAAAAGCACTCATGTTTGGTGCTCAAAAAGCTGCCAAGGCGTATGTTTATTTATAGGAACGCCAGTGTTAACGTGTTAAACTCAGTGTGATTTCTTTCATCGTGTTCAATGCCAACCGACATTCCTGTTTCTATGAGGCTGCACTGGGTTGCAAACCTATAGAGCGATGACACTGATATCATATGAAACTAGAGGAATCCAGTGGCACTGAATATGTCGTGCTAGCTTTTCAGGAGGGGGCCTAAATAAAGTTAGGCTAAATGTTTGCAATGGAGGACTGGCATAGCCATTTCACAAGGGGCCCTTGACCTCTGACCTCCAGATATCTGAATGAAAATGGGTTCTGTGGGTACCCATGAGTCTCCTCTTTACAGACATGCCCACTTTATGATAGTCCCATGCAGTTTTTTTTGGGAGGGGGATTTAATTCCTCAAGAATTAAACCCCATTAATCAAGACAATCTGGTAAGAAATGCTTTTTACTTTGTTAAAAGACTTCATAACTGTAAATGCAAAATAATGGAACTGAAAACGTGATTAAAAAATGTGATAACTGCAATGAAATAAAGAAATTCTGTGATTAATCGCGCGTTTCAAAGAATAATCGTTTGACAGCCTTGTTTATAACATGGTAGTTGAATGTTCAGGAACATTTAATTATTTGGTTATGGTGAGAAAAAGATCATTGGCTAAAAATACAATGATTTGGAGGCACAATAGTCTGTAAAAATAACTTATGAAACGTACAAATGTAAGTTTGCAGAAATGTACAATGCCAAATTTTTCTCCAATCTTCTCCTTATCGCAACTAACACATTTTTGTATCCCAGACATCATCACTCACAGCCCTACAGGTGCAAACCATCCTCTTAGCTGTGTTTAAACTGTTATTGATTACATTTTACTTGATATTGATCAGCTGAAGCTTCCTATTTACAGACTGACTAGAAATAGGTCAGAGTCAGAAGGATTTTACTGATCTGCATCCAACAACATCAGAAAACGATGGAGACGTGCAGGAGAAAATGAAAATCCTGACTTGTATTACGTGATTCCAGGCGACACTTATTCATCTTCATTTACATTTCTTAATCTGTCAGTGTTTCAGTTAAACACACGGTCTGATTCCTGCATCTGAAAGCGCATCATGTTCCACAGAATTTCATGTTTGAGATATTTTTCACTTTGTTGGTGCCAATGACAGTTTTCTGAAAAGTCAGCGTTATAATTTCAAATTACATTCAAAATTAACTTTTCTTTTTTTTTCCAGTGCTCCACAGTGAATTCCCTGCTGTAAGTGAGATATGATTGCTAAATTAAAGTTATGTGGTGCTTTTGGAATAAGACAATGCATTAGGGATTCATTTGGTTTGGAAATAAAAACAAAGTTTGAAAAATCATAATACAACAACTGAGGAGAATCAATGTGCAATTTCTAAAAGGATGTTTGTAAAGCGTGTTGTATTTAAATTGACACGTCTTTGGTGCCATCCAAAATTGGCTCCTGGGGACCTGAAAGAATATTTCCAATTCAAACAGTATTTTGTTTGTAGGATTTTTATAAAACACATAGTGTTGGTTTAGCTTGGCTCGAGATAATAAAACATTTTTTTATATGTCTGTGCGGAAGACAATATTGGTTTTCCTTGCCAATACAAACACAATATTGGTATACCGAATTGAGAACATGAACTTTGTGCAGAACTCTGCAGATATATAATGCATTTTCCAAATATACCATAAGTCATCTGTGCACGGGGAAAAGCATGAAGAGTTTGGATGTGAATGGAATTTAAAGAATCGCTGATCAGAGTTCTGCTGTAGATTCAATCAGCTCAGAGCTGTGATGTGTTATAAGAAGTGGCAGTCAGACTAAATTGATTCCACAGAGTGTATCTGCAGCAGGTGTGTGTGTGTGTGTGTGTGTGTGTGTGTGTGTGTGTGTGTGTGTGTGTGTGTGTGCATTTCACTATTTAATCTTCAACTTGCGATGGCCTAGTTATATAAGCAGCATAATGATGACCATGGACGCAGACGGGACGCACTGACTGACTGACTAGAGGGTCTGAATGTACAGTATGCACTGATTGCAATCATGCACACTCACGAGACACAAACACACACACATGCACACACACACATGCACACACCCTGCTTCAGCATACACAGCTGTCAGAAACAAGGCCAGTCACACCAGGTGAAGGACTCTTGATTTAACGTCGTTATTGAGGAGTCAGTCATATTGTTTTGGAATTTACTGCAGCAAAAAAAAAAAAGGCTGATTTAATTTTGAAAAATGGCAGCAACAATACATGTATTCACACAACTGACTCCATATCTGATCTCATTAAAACAGATACATTTTCAAAACAAATTCCATCATTTTTCCTGAAAATGGAGCATAATAAATAATAGTAATAGTACAAATTGTAATGTCACTCATCAGTATATAGCAATGCTTAACAAAGATGGGTGAGCCAGTACGAAAAGCCCCTTACATCTAAAATCTGGCGTTTGGTTATTTTTGTTTTCACAGAAATTTATCTGCTCCAGCTCCAGTTGGCAATGATGTAAATGTGACATCTAGGGAGACGCACACACCGGCGTTTCCCGGCCATCCAGCTATCTGGCGGCATGCAATAATACCGTGGAGAAGTTCTGTCCAGCTGACATCTAGCGGTGTATCATGCAGGCAAGAAAGGTAGGTTTTTCCCCGTTATAGGGGGTTTTTGGGAGTTTTTCCTCAGTCGATGTGAGAGTTTAAGGACAGAGGGATTTCATATGCTGTTAAGCTCTGTGAGGAAAAATGGGGTTTGTGACACTTGGCTTTATAAATAAAACTGAAAGAACTGCAAAAAATGGCAGAATGAGAACAGGCTGAACATCTTTTTTTTTTTTCAGTGGGCAACACCCACATTAATGCCGGGGTCAAATGTCTCTGCAGCAGTCACAGGTTTTATCAGCTCCAGCTTCAGTCGGCAGATATAGAAATATGACACCTCAAACTTTGTTTGATGCAATAATGTGCTGCCACAAAATAACGCTCGAACAAGCATCATCCAAATTGGTCGCCTCGATTTCAAGAAAGGGACTGAATAAGTAAAAAATATAAAAACAAGGTAAATGCTGTTACATTTCCACCGTCCTCCCTGCTGCTTTTCACTGTTTACTGTCTGGTTTTCTGGCCTGTTTGTGACCACGGTCTGCTGCAGAACCGTTCACACAGCTCTGGTCTACTGGCAGTGTGAAAAGAGACTAATGCCTGTTTTTAGCGTGTCATCCCGTGTGAAGAAAACCTGCATACACGCACTAATTTTGGTGACCAAAGGTGCAAGTCAGTGTGTGTGTCTCTGTCTCAGTCTGGTTTATATCAAAGGCAGCTGGATGCCAGCTGTCAATCATTCAGATAACTGGCCTGACCACAAACACACACACACACACAATCACGCACACAGAGGACCACCCAGGGGCCAATCTGTCAGTGTGTGTGTGTGTGTGTGTGTGTGTGTGTGTGTGTGTGTGTCTGTAAGAGTGAAGCCAGTTGTTTTCTGTCCAGCTGAAGTTGCTGGCCCTCACCCTGAGCCATCCATCACTGGACAGAACGACAGAGATAAAGCCAAACATAGAGAGAGACGGATAGAGTCAAGGGCTAAATGGTTGGACAGAGGGAGACAGTAGAGGGGACGGACACACACACACACACACACACACACACACACACACACACACACACACACACACACACAAAGCCAACAGTGAGAGTGAAGTTACTAAACGGTTCGGCAGAGGCAGGCACTAAAAGAGAGGACTGAGGCAGACAAACAGAAAACAGTTTGTTTACACTGTGCTGCTTCATTTTTAGGATCTGCATTTCTCACTAAGTTCCAAAGTTTGTATCCGAGCATCAAGAATGTTTGTTTCATAATGAAAAAAAAAGTCAAATATGAAGATTTCTTCCAAGGCCAGACGGAAACATGTCTCTCATTTGTGTACTGTGTTCCAGCTGGTGTCTGCAGGAACAAAAAATGATGCTGTAAATGAGCAAAAAAGTCACAGTGAGTTTCGTTTTCTCTGCCACAAACTTTGAAAAATTGTAGATCAAGATTTTTTTCAGAATGTAAAACTTAAGCTGCTGTTTCATCTTGTGGCAAAAACTGGTGCCAAAGCTCAAAACCAAGACTTTTAACTCAGAAAACAGAGACAGACAGCTGGAAAACATTCACTGAATGTGTAACTGAGACCAGTGGTGGAAGGAGTATTCAGATCTTTTACTAAAGTAAAAGTACTCATACCACCCTGTGAAAATACTGTTAGAAGTCATTTTTTGAAAATTGTACTTAAGAAAAATAAGTCAGTATAATCAGAAAAATGAACTTTAGAAAATAAAATTTAAAGTAGACAATACTGTAAAAAAAAAAAAAAAGTATTTTTTTTTACAGTTCAAAATTCAAAATTATTTGAAATATTATTTATTAAAAAATATTATTAATAATTAAAAAATAAATCAGAAAAGAACATCCCAAGACTAAAAATGATTACAAATAAAAAGAAATAGAAACACAATAAAAATATTAATGACACAAAAAAACAGCTCAAAACTCAACGTTATTTACAAAAATACTTATATGTTTATCAAAACAGTTGAAAATTAATTCTCTGTGGATTGATTAATTGATTGATTAATCAACCAATCATTGCAGCTTTACTTGATTAAACTGTTGGCAATTTAATTAATTAAAAAAATAAAAAATAACGTCAGAAATTCCAGAAATTCTTCTGATTTTTACGCAAAAGTCTTAAACTGTAGTGTAACTAAAGCTGTCAGATAAATGCAGTGAAGTAAAAAGCACTTACCTCTGAAATGTGCAGCATAAAGTAACATGTAAAGAAAAATACTCAAGTAACATACAAATACTTTTAATTCATACTTAGGAAGAGTACTGAGTAAATGTACTTGGTTATAGTGAATTCTATCACTGACTGAGACCAAAAGCATTTAGGGTCAACAAAGTGTTTCGTGATTATCTGCTTTAGTGAGACAGAAACAGTCATCTTAGTTGTAAACCAGACATTTAGGTCTGCTCTCATGTACAAAAGCTCTTTCACTCATTCACTAAAACCCTGAACTTATCGAGACATCACCCGCAGGAGCTGCGTGTGAGAGCGCACGAGTCCGAGTCACTCGGATCGGACATTAAACAGACTTCATCCTGCCGGCTCCCAGTACAAAGTCTGTGTAATTGAGCCCCATGTGTGAACAGAGCAGGTCACTGCCGGGACAACTCACAGCGAGCGGGCAGGCATGGCGATGACATTTCTGTGATGCAACGAGAATGAAACCGGAAGAATACAAACATCTGACGGGTGAAGAAGCTGCAGACAAAAATGTCTAACTGGAGAGACAGAGAATTTTATGTTGGTAAAACTTCTGTTGGTAAAAGCAGTTGCCGAAATCGTCAGACAAATCCAACAGACAACAAGAGACTCAGTTGTTTCAACACGTCAGGATCGCACGCTGAAATCACTGCGAAAGCGGCGCTTCTTCATGATTTCGGGATGAGATTGGGCTGGTCGACCTGACAAACTTTGGTTTTGGTCTGTAACGACAGGCCGATCATCCTTTTTTCTATTTCTGTGCTCTTGCTTTTAATTAATTCCTCTGTCTATTGATTTTTATTGCACATTATGGCTGTTTTTTCTTATAAACTTGTTTTATGTTTCTTCACTTTTTCTGTTTTTACTTTTGTTGCTTAATATTTCTTTTATATTTATTTTTATGTCATTTGATTTCCACCTCTGGCCTGTCTGCAACTTATTTCCAGAGTTATGGTATCCACGTGCTGTATAATGAATATTCTTTAATTTTATTTATGTATCTACTTATTTTTATATTTATAAATATGTATATTTCTATAAGTTAAGTTTTATTTTTTGCATTTTTGCATGTAAAGCACTGAGCTTCATTGTATGTATGAAAGATGCTATACAAAAAAAGATTATCATTATTATTATAATTAAAAATAATAATAATTAAGTGTAAAGTTATGTTTACACTTAAGTATACAGTTTCTCTTTCACTGTATGAGGATAAAGAGGTGCAACAATGCATTACAAAGCCCACGGTTACATAATTTAGTGTTTCAGAAATTGCCTCTTTTTAAGCTTCTTCTTGCATGATTGGAGAATAAAGAAGGAAAAAAAAATAAATTTTTCAAAAGTACCCATGTATGTGTACACTAACCTTTAGTCAAAGCCATGAAAATATAAAATGTCACACAACTTTTCTCCAATATATCCAAGACATACTTGTGCTGAAATGCACACCAGATTGCTGAAACATTTGTTTTTATGCTTTCTTCCAGTTCATCCAAAGAATGTGAATATTTACTATGAATCAGAGCCTGATATTCAGATGTTTACTGAGAAAAAAGATTTGCGTTTTGTCGTTGTAGCCTTGGCAGCTTGTTTTTATACTTCAAGCTCTAGAATTAGTTAAATGTTTACTCAGGAAGCTCCCTTAAAAATCAAAGCCTTTAACTCATAGTTGTGGTATTCTTGAAAAGACAAAATACCGACACACCCGGCTGTATTTTACTGGGTGTCACTCCAACGAGCAGAAACAAAGTTAACATGCAGGAGGCTGAGGTACAACTGAAAACTCTGCAAAACGCCGTATTTGCATTTGTTTAAAATATGTAAGCTGCTGTGAAATTGTTTTGTGTTTGCTGTATTTTTTACTTCTCTACCATTTTGAGTCCTGCTGAGATGTTTTCCATGGTCTGCTAACAAACTGTTCTCCGATGAGAACCATGTGTGACAGAATTTGTTATATTTAAACAAATATTCCTAAATGGTTACCTGAATCCTGCTGAAAGTTAATTGTGCATCTTTACAGTTTTTCACCCATCTGTGGAGATAAGCTTGGAGCTCGTCAGACAAACGGCGACTTCAGGTGAGCGGGAGGCATATGCATCGTGTTTTCACAGCCTCCCTCACACCTCATGAGACTTGAAAACAATATCAACTTTGGATTCGATTTTCCAATTGACACCCGTGCAATTCTGGCATTTTACCTTTAGCAGTGGCTGTCTGACATTTTCTCACAGTCGCTGGCTGCAGCGAGAGGGATGAATGCTAATCGTTTCTACAGATGTCTTACAGGAAATCCACACAGAGATGAATCTTAATGAGGAAACAAATAATAGAAAGCGCTGATTCACTCCAACAACCCACATGTCTTTCTTAAATCATGTTTATAAAAGTAAGTGGCATCATTAGATAGATAGATAGATAGACAGATAGATAGATAAATAGACAGATAGAAGATAGATAGATAGATAGATAGATAAATAGATAGATAGATAGATAGATAGATAGATAGATAGATAGATAGATAGAGATAAATAGATAGATAGATAGATAGATAGATAGATAGATACAAAGCAAAGGTTCAAGGACTGTCAGAAATTTCAAAATCCAACAGTTTCTGTATTTACAGCTTGTGGTTGTGATGAATGGTATAATTTTGGCAATTTTAATGTTGGAGGACTCATGAAATTGGAAAGCATGTTTTCTTTAGCAATCCCCATTATACTAATACACAAAAAATATGGAGGAAATTTAAAAAAAAAAAAAAAAAAAAAAAATTCAACTTTTAAAAATCACCACAGATAAAAAGTTGGGGTTTTTTTGTTTTTTTTTACCTAAATGTTCATTTAACTTGTTTGGCATGGAGTAAGTGTGCAGGTGTTACTGTTGTCCCTCAAAGACAAAAGTCACGGAAAACTAAAAACAAAACAAAAAAAAAAAAAATTTTTTAAAAAAAGCAAACAAGTTTTGCACACACAAACAAAAATGATTTAAAAAAAAAAAAAAAAGAAATCACTAAAAGATTTTAAATTAAAAAGAGTCACCAAATTTTTTCAAAGAAAAAATTTCACCAAAAGGCTCTCATTCTCCGCCGGTGTGATTCAAACACAATATTATTTAGCATAATTTTTGTACAATTCAAGTTGACATCAGAAGATAAGAGGTAAATAAAACTAAATATATCATATAATATATATAATACTCATAATACATCTCAGCCTTTCATACCCTCAGGTAATGAAAAACAACCAAAAAGTAATTATTGGTCATCGGTATCTTATCGGCTGGAAAGAAGATGGAAATTATCGGTTTATCAGTATCTGTTGAAATAATCATTATGGTGCATCACTGGTTATGATATCTGCATATCTCACTGAGGAGTCAAAGGGAACCTTTAAGCTTGACAGAAATAGTGATTTGATGTATATCGTGATATATATCGATATCGACTGATATGAAAAAAATTATCGTGATCGCCCTGCCCTAGTCCAGGCCAATCCCCAGTGTCTTTAAATCCTAGTAACACGCCTGATTAAAGCTTTGTGCGGCCCTGGACTTTTGCACTGAGGACTTCGCTAATGATTTTGAATTGGCTTGTCATCTGATCAGCCGCCTGTAAGCCGCCTCGTGTACCCGACTTGGCAATTTTTATTTATATACTTATTTGTGTGTGTGTGTATGTGTCAGAAAAGGAGAGAGAGCGGAGGGGAGAGCATGCGCCTGCTTATGAGGATCTACATGGCAGCTTCATAACTCAAACAAATTCCACAGTGGGTGGTTGTGTTGTGCTATTGTGTTCCAAACATGACAAATCTCTAACTCGCTGCTCGCTAATTGTCCCTCGAGCCCGGAGTACAAGCGCATGTTGTGAGCTAATTGTCACCCAAAGGGAATGCACAAATCCACTAAAGTGAGCAGAGACAACATGCACATGGCCGAAACTCTTGTTATTAAAACAAAAACAAATCCATAATAGATTACTGATCACCTGAAGACAGATCTGATCCACCGGGGATCCAATAGATCCTTCAAAGCTGTTAGCATAATGGTGTTAGCTTGGATGTACTGACCCTCAAAAATTCATTCAAGTTGAGGTCAGCTGAACAGTTTCATTTAATTTGCACTCTCATTTGAGTCGTCTAAAGTGGCAATTAACTGCGTCCCGTCGGGAGCTGCCTTATTGGAACGAGGAACAGTTGACTTAAATACTCGGAGCAAACAGAAGCATCTTGTCCTCAGCAGAACCTTCAGTGAGCTGCAGGGAACGTGCAGACACGTGCAGAGCTTCTTTACTTTATACTTTTACTGCCTGTTTACATTACAGTTTATTCATTTTTAATACATTTATTTGTTTCAGTGCTGCACATCTGAGCTGATATTAATTGTATATATGCTGTATATTATCTCTGTAATTCCATTTCTATACTATTTTATGGCTTAGATTCAGCATTTTTATTTGGTTGATTTTTTTTTTTTTCTTTTTCTTTTGATAAGTCATGGAAATATCACTGCTTTGACAGTGCTTTCGGAGTGAGATCCCAATGCCAAAAGGCACCTTCAGTACACCCCTGAACAGCACCAGGTTGAAATGCTGCCAGTAACTACGTTACACAACAAGCACGTAGATCCCTTTAGGGCAGGAGGGGCGGTGGGTTGATGCAACAAACCCAGGACTTTCATGAAAGAGTCCGGTGTTTGCTTCCCATCTGAATGTGATTTATTTATTGTTTGTAAACACATAACTTTGTGCCCTTGTTGCCTAATCGTAACCATCTGTACCAGCATGTGCGCTTGTTGACGGCCCAGCGTTGGTTGCCATGTGCTTTTGTTGCCTAAACATTACCATATACAGTGTGCCACAATCTGCATTTGTCGACATCACGGCATCAGAGAACGTCAACAGCAGACGCAGAAGGATACCAAGAGCGTAGTATGAAGATGCAGAAGTCCACTGCAAAGAGACAATATGTGCCGACTTGGGATGAGAACATGTTTTGTTTTGTTATCACTGTGTTTCTTGTGGCTTCTCAGCCAAAAACATGAGTATTTTGTAGCCACCTGTTACTGTTTTTTCCAGCAGGGAAAGTGCCACGAAGCAGAGCTGCCTCAGGAGGCAGCGCGGGTCTGGCAACAGGGTGTCAAAGAAATGACTTGAAACTTGAATTTTTGTTCACATTACAAGTACAAATTTTAAATCCTATCTCTTTCCCATGTAAGATTTTTTTAGGAAAAATTGCATTGCAATATTTAATAATGCATGTAGCTTTGGGCAATCTGAGCAATGCTAATGGGACGACCCTCTGCCGCTGAATTATACAGCTATTAAAATAAAAACACACATACAAGCACATAAACAATCACACATAGGGAGACATATGCAAATGCAAACACAGCGTAACATCCACCATATTCTGATCTGTCCAACAAAATAATACAAATGTATCTGAGCAGTTTGTAGTTTCTCTCGATGTGAGTTTGTGGTACATTCCTGCCTCGGTCTCTCTCCTCCTCGCTCCGTCTCACGCTGCCCTTCTGAGAGTAAATGTTGATTTTGACCCTGAGATGTCTTGCTGTTTGTTGTTCTTAATAAGTGTGTGTATCTCCGTGCGTGTGTGAGTGAGTACAATTTGGTGGTGTCTTGCTGTTAGTTGCTCTAGTTGTGAACCTCAGAGCGTCCGTCTGATTCATCGCCTCATTAATAATTCGTTGCCATGGCATCCCACACAGAAGCTCCTCTTGATAAAGGCGCAATTCTCTAATTAAAGAATAAACAAAACCAGGGGGTTGGAGGAAGAGGAGTCCTGGATGTGAACGAGCAGAGTTTGCTCCACAAGTTTTCACTGTTGCCTCCTCATTGAACACTAAAGCTACATTTAAACTGAGACGTTCATTTGTTTAACCCTTTAAAACCTGGATCGGTATCAGTTTTCTTGTGCTGATTTCAGACGCTTTCAGGACGCTTCGAAATGTAAGAAAATTGATTTGCTTTCTTTTAAAAACATGGTAAAAAAGACAATGACCAATTTGGCAAGAACTGATCTGCAAAATTGCAAGAAAATAATAGATTGTAAAAATGTCCCAAAGATTCTATTTATAATTATCATAGTTAGATATTATTTTAATTAAATTATTATTTTTAAGCTGGTATGCTGTTTAAAAGGTAATGTCTTTTTGTTTTGTTTTGTTTGTTGTTGTTGTTTTTTTTACTTTTTTAAACTTTTTTAAGCTTTTTTTTCTTTTTTTGGGTCATATAAGTTCTTATCTAAGTCTTTAGATGAGCCAAACATCATATGCAAAAAAAAACATACACTTCAGGTAAACAATACAACTGTCCTAAAAAACAAAGAAAACAGCAACAAAATCCATATATCAGCACATAAAAATAACATAACAAAGCATATCAGCATTTGCTACACACTAGATACAGTGTCCTTCTGAGTGACGTTAATTAAAGAAAGTTAAAAAAAACCAAAAGGTCCTCCTTCACTATCATATAAGCACGTATGTCCACCAGGCAGTTCTCGTCTTCTTTCTCTTTATCTTGCCTTTTCCCATGTTTTTTGGAAGAAATTAGGCGAAATGGCTTCGGTTTCAAAGGGTTAATTTCCGGTTTCCTCAGAGGATCAGCTCTGCACTATTGCACGCTTTTTTTGTCCTTTTTTCACGGTGCAATTATTCCCTGCTGATGATGAACTATTACGTAGAGAACATCCGGTCCCGCTTCCTTTCTCTTCTGCTTCACACTTCCTTCCTGTAAGTGGCTGCGATACCCACGCTGAGCCGTGCTGTGAGCAATTATAATCGGAGCTCATGATGCAACAACGGCAACGAAAATAAAATGAACAGATGAACAGACTTTTTATGAACATCTCTCTCTCTCTGGCCGCCTGCATGGCCCCGCTTCTGTTGCAGAGCACGTGGCACAAAACATGGATATACTGAGGGAGGAATCTGTAACAGGCAGCAGTTATCACCCGCCGCAAGACTGCAATCAAAATGCATGAGATCACGGCTCACTGTGACACTGAGAGGCTTAAAGGCGCCGAAATGTATTTCCTCAATCAGCTTCTCACTACGAGTGACGGGATCCTGCATGAACACACTACTTTCTGCCAAAGTGAGAACAGTTTAGGGTGTTTCACATGTCTGCGCTTCTGGAGGATCTGCCAAAATTTGAATTATCTGATGACAGTTGGTGGTTTGTTCATTTGCAGCCAATCAAATTTGATTACGCCAAAGATATTGAGCATTAACGTCTAAAGAAATAAAACAAAACGGTACATTTTAACTTTGATGTTCACCGTTTAGCCAGGAGTATTTAACTTAATGGGGGCAGCAAACTTAACTCTTTATTGTGTATGTCAGTCCTTTCAGTCTGTGTCCCCTCTCTAAATTCAGATATTTTTGCAGGTCATTGAATGCACCACAGGCAGAGCATTTTGGCAGAGTTTCACTCTTGGGATGGGTAATTGATCAGTCGATCCGATCAAAGCTGATCTCATCAGATCAGATTAGATTGATGTACGAGATGAGAAGCTGCTGCAGAGGCGAGTGGTAGCAAACTTTCGGACCAAGTGCAAAGAATAGTTTAACCTTTACTGTGCAGGCATGCTGAATCAAAAGGTCTTATTTCTTTAAAAATCACCAAAAATGTTTTTCTTTAAGAAAAGCTCAAATATATACAGAAAACAATCCCCTGCCTTTTTTTCTTTTTCAAATTTATTTATTTATTTTTTAAACCTGACGGAGATCCAAATAGAATCAAGGTGTTGTCTTTTTTAAGCTTCTGTGGCATGGAGTAAGAGTGCGGGCATTTCACTCAAAGAAAACATCAGCAAAAATAAAATAAAAATGAAAAAAGGAAACATACCAACAAGTTTTCCAGAACAAGCCATTTAAAAAATCCCCAAAAGTTTTTTTAAAGAAAAACATCTTACATGTTTGAAAAGGAGACGGAGGAAGTATAAACGTATATTTTTCCTGCTCCTTTTCAGCGAATCAGTTGATTTAGTCAAAAACAACAACTAAAATATTTATTTATTATTGTAAATTTTGAGTTTGTGTATAAAAAACCTACATGAAAACACCTCCAAAAGCTGATTAAAAATATTGCATAAAAGTTTTCATGGCTGAGGTGGAAAAGTGGGCCGTCAGAAACAGAAAAGATGTGACAAAAGCTGACAAATAGATTTTAGAAACCAACCTTGATGTCGTGCTACCTGCCTGTTTTTTCTTCTCTTGCAGACAAAACATTCATGTCACGCTGCCACTAATCGTTACAGGCCTCCGCTCCAACAGAAAGCCCGATTGGATTCCAGACGGGGGGTTTTGCTGCATGTCACCCCCCCTCTGAATCACCATAGCAAGAGATAAAAACACCGCAGGGTGCGTGCTGTTCACCAAGAGACAAATTAATTAATAATAAAAAACAGAAATGCCATCTTAGGTGGGAAGCAACAATGAAATGTCACGATGGATCAGAGCCTCTGCTGCTCCATTAATCATGAAAACACTGTTTTATTCTCTGACATTTCTGAACTTTATTTAAAATATATGCGATATTTTAATGGAAAAATAACTTGTGATTTTTCAGCATGCTATGTCACTGTCCTGCGGCGTTAAAACAGCTTTTGGGGGCATCAGTGCAGCACACTCTTCAAGCCAAAACAATGCTTACTAAGAATGTGCTCTGCTTCAGCTTATGGTAAGCAAATTTTCTCTTGGAGCATTCAGCTGACACCGTGAATCACTTCGGATAAGTGCAAGTCAGTATTTATGAATCCCACCATCACAAATAGCCCTGAGACAAAGAGCTCCATGCTAAACCTCAACACTCACACACACATTTCGCCCTCATCAATAAATAACAACAAGCTAAATTCAAACTTTGCAGCCGTCGCCAACACTCGTGAGCCGACTTTGAAACTGTGCAGAGCCGCCTCTCAGCCGTCACGCAGCTGACGTCAGGCTCTCAGTCAGTTTCAGGGTTCAGGAAAGGTGTGTTTAGGTTTTCAGCGGGGGGGCACACCCTTTTGTTTGTGTTGAGACTTTTAATCCTTTTTAAAAACAGCACAAGTAATTAAAGATTTAATGTAGGGAGATTCAGCCTGATTTGCATGGGGGCCACTTTTGAAAAATAACAGGGGACCAGGGGCCAATCACAGCAGCCCCACACATGTTTCTAGGATTTTGGGATGTTTCTCAGATCTTAGGACTTGAATCTTAAATCTTTTCAAAAATTCTAAGACGTTTCTCAGATTTTAGGACATTTCTAAGATATAAGGATGATTGTAGGGTTTTAGGACATTATGAGGATTTTATGACATGTCTTAGACTTTTAGGACATTTCCTGGAGATTTTAAGGATTTTAGAACATTTCTTGGATTAAAAAACTTTTCAAGTATTTTAGGATGTTTCTAGAATTGAAGGACATTTTTACGATTTTAGGATATTTCTTGCATTTCAAGTTATTTCTAGGCTTTTGGGATGTTTCTCAGATTTTAGGATATTTCTCGGATTTTGAGACATTTCCAGGATTTTAGGACATGTAAAGGATTTAAAGATACTTTTAGGTCATTTCGAGGATATTAGGATGTTTCTAGGATTTTAGGACATTTCTAGCATTTAAGGATATTTTTGGGATATTAGAATATTTCTCAGATGTTAAGACATTTCCAGGGTTTTAGGACATGTAAAGGATTTGAACATGTTTCAGCCCAATGTGTATGTTTAAAGCTGCCGGTGAGTTTAAATCACTCAGACTGGTTTACTGAATGTTTATCTTGGCAGTGCTGTGATTTCTGCATCTCTCTTTTGTGTTTTTACATGGCAGATTGTCCCTTTAAATCAAGATTGGTCCATTTTTCCACCAGTCTGGTTAAGGTGTGAAAGCCTGCTGCGTTTTCCTTGTGTTTTGTGTGTGTTGTTAGTTGCCTGCTAATGTGTGAAAACCACTTCTGTTTTCTTTAGCTGCCCCCCACCCCCCCCCGAGCACAGGCCCCACAGGACACAAACTAAACTCACACACACACACACACACACACACACACTCTCCTGTGTTATTACTGCATTTCATCTCTCAGCAGGACTCCTCTCTCCGTCCATCAGCTGTCATTATCTTATCCCTCACTGATGACTGAGTGAAGCATGCCTGCATACGAGAGTGTGACAGAGTGATGGAGCAAATGAAAGAGTAAACACAGACAGCGTGAATGTCCGGCAGAGCTGCTTTCCAACATCTTTCTCTCTTTGCCCGCCTCTATTTACAGAATCGCTTCATCAACACTTTTAGCTTATAGCATATTTATGCCTTTCCTTCTCTAAAACAAGTTTATTTTCCAGACAGTGGCTAAAGTTTCAGTCCTCTGAGCTTCCCAGTGAAACCACAGCCTTCTCCTTCTGGCCACTGAGCAACTGCACTGGAGCGTTGCCTTGCTCAAAGGTACTTAAATGGTAATTGTTCAGTTTCCCCTAACACATTTCCCCCCGCCTGGCTGGGGAGTCTGATATTAATGGCCAAGCAGACTGAACGTGCTGGTGCTTAAAGTGAAAGATAAAGACAGTCATGCTACAAAGAAGATGAATCACGTTCACAGACCACAGAGTCCTCAGACCCCCAAATTTCTACAATTTAACTTCTGTGTGAACAAAAAGCTGCTCAGTATTAAGCTCTGCAAGATATCTTTCTGTTTTGCAAAATATTTTAGAGCTTATGTCAAGAACATCTTGCAGGTGGGTCTAACCTTCGTTGACGCATCTATAAACGAGAAAACAAAACTATAACTTTAAATAAAATGATGTAAAAGACAAGTCCCAAAAAGCCCGCCATTATGATCCCAAACAGGCTGCGTTCACGGTTCAACTCTCACAGGTTGGTTCAGTTCAGGTTATAATATTTTCAGCCCTTTGAGAACTTTTCTTTACAGCCAGGAGTGACTACGTTACTGACAAATGATCATGTTGTGGGTGAAGTATTTTTGTTTTATATTGACACAAGTTGCCAATGTTTCTGGACAATTTTGTAAAATTTTGCACAGAAAATCACTTCTAAAAACTGCATTGATGTCTTTAATTAAGATGTATTGTAAATTGTCATTTTTTTGTTTTATTTTTTTGTTTATTAATCTATTTATCTATCTATTTCATAATTAGTTTATTTTTTCATTTATCTATTTTTTTTCATTATGCAACAATTCACCAAACCTTATGCATTTTTGGTGTAAACCTGCTTGTCAAAAGATCACATTCTGATTTTATAATAAATTATAAAATGATTGGTATTCATGTTGACTTTGAGCCTCTGGCAAACATTTGTTTTCAAGGACACCAGAAGCATCAGCAGGAATTAGTAGCAGGCGACTGTTACTCGATCAACTTGGAAAACATTTGCATCTGGTTTGGCAATAAATAATTATGGATCCCCGTTGACTTTCACTAGAAAAATGCCAGTCCCCTGCAGAAAGCCGGTCCCATTGAAATAAGTTAACCTTTGCTAAAGTAATGGAACAATCGAGGAGAAAGAGGGGAGTGTAAAGTTAACAGCTTGCACGTGGCTTAAAGAGTGAAATACTTTGGTTCCCCGTCGACTGTGACTACCGAAATGCAAATAGGCCACGGCTGCCAGTTTTTCAAGCACGACAGCATGAAAACATTTTGGATGTCTGGAAGAAAAGTGGGGTCTAAGTAAAGAAAGAAAAAAAACTCATCATGGTAAGAGATCTTTTGCAGGGACTTCTAAAAAAGCCCCCGACCCATTCCTTAACTGCAGTGTGGAGCAGCAAGCCACTGTCAATACCTTCTAATTGGAATGAATTGAGGTAGAAAGTGGTAAAGGGCATGCTGTTTCTGTGTGTGTGTGTGTGTGTGTGTGTGTGTGTGCGTGCGTGCGTGCGTGCGTGCGTGCGTGCGTGTGTGTGTGTTGAGATAGACTGAGAGGAGGACAAAGTCAGACAGAAAGAGTTGCTATGCACAGAATGATACTTATTCTGTGAAATCCAATAGTCAATATTTTGTCAGAAGCCTAATCTCCTGTGTCTGGTGAGTGTGTGTGAATGCCATTTTGTGTGACGTGGTGTGCTTTGCATGCTGTGTGTGCTTGTTTGTTTTTTTTTTTTAAAGCTAGCCAAAAATGTCCAGAAAACTTTTTTTCTGTTCTCATAACAAAAAAGGGACATAAAAGTACCATATGCAAATAAACTGACAAAATCACACAACCCACATACACTCACAAAATATAAATAAATAAACAAATAAATAAAAATAAAACAAAACTTTCATAGAACAAGGACTTCAGTCAATCAGTGGGAATTGATATGTTTAATTACTGAGCACCAAGTACTCTAAAATTTGCTCTGCTCTATTTCTAACTATCATAATTATATATTTAAGATTATGTTAAAGACTTCTAAAATTTTTTAAGTACTTTTTCAGGTCATTTTCTTTTATTTATTAATTAATTTATCCCCCCCCCCAATTTTTGGCTTACCAGATTTTTTCTATTTTTCTGGTATGTGTTTGTATTTTCTACATTGCTCATTGACTTCTACCCATGTTTTTGAAAGAAATAAAGCCAATTTGTGCAGGTTTAAGGGGTAAAGAGAGCCGGAATTTTGAGAAATAATTTTACGGAAAAGATGCTATTTCTACAATGATAACATTGTGTTATTTGAATAAGTTGGCGTCCAAAGTGCTCTTTGCGGAAAGTGTTAGCATCGTGTGCTTCTTTGATCTGAGCGTGTGTGTGTTAGGATGCATATGTAATTGACGAGGCTGCTTCCCGCTGTTTGAGTCAGAAAGCACTGGCCTAGTTCCCATCACTGTCTAACCAGCCATGACGTGCTATCAGAGATAAGAAGAGGAGAGGGAAGAGGCAGATCGAGGAGAGATTGAAATCGAAAGGGTGGAGCAAAACAACAGGGGGGAGAGCCAGAAACAAGAACACGAAGTGTTAGACACACGGTGGAGATCTGAAGTTCTGTTCAGGTTTGCGTGCAGAGCCAAACCTCTGAGCGCCCGGCCGGACTTGAACTGAGCGCACAATTTCTACTCTTTCCTGGTTTCCCGTTGGGTTTTAATTTATATCGATAAAGCCTCCAGTTCTGTACAACGTTTTTATTCGTGCTGACAAGACCTTCGACTGGCTCTAACATCATGAAACCTCGTTCAGCAGCAGAAGTCACACACTCTCCTATAATGTTTGTCCAAAACCTGCCTACATACAACAATCTGAGCTCTGCATCTTTGCGGCCATACTGCTGCCTGCTTAACCCTTTAGAGCCCACTTTAATATTAAACACTCTCGCTGTGCACAAAATGCACTTTTCAAATCCATAAGTGACATCAGTCCTTATCATAGATATCAAATATTCATTTCAGAATTTTAATCCGTTAAATGCCAAGTTTTTGCCATGATTTCACTATATTTTTAGATGATTTTAAAAAAACACTCAAACAAAAATAATTATTTTAAATATATTATATGCTAAGTGGATTTTTTTTTTTTAAATCCATGTCTGCTGCCATTTCTTCACAATTTTTTTAAACTTCTCACCTTTATGTCACACTACTTCAGGACTCGATAGTAGTTTTTTTTCCCCGATTTGACCGGTTGGCACAGCCGTAAACGGCACAAAATTTTGGCATTTTTATATCGCTTCTCCATTTAGAAATGTACAAACAGCCTACATCAACTAGGGCATATCGAGACGAGGGGCATATCCTCACCTATGGAAGAGTCGGACATACTTCTGTCAATAAACTGATTCCCTCCCAGTGCTTGTATACTGGGACAAATCCAGTAGTTCAATTACATGACCTAATCGAGCTGTAATCGTAGCTCCACTAAACCATGGATGAAAACATTCAGGGAGTCAACTCGAAATCACGTCAGAAAAGCCATAATCATCAGTTACGAGTGATTATTTTGGGCAAAATCAAACTCACGGCTGACAACAATGCCTGATTGAATGAAATGGCCAATCAGTTTACTGTCAGTCCATTATGAAGTCAAATGAATATCTTTAACCTTTTTTAGTGTCTTAAGGTTCGTGGTTTACATATTGTCATTCAGTACATGTTGATGCATGAAAAGAATGAAATAAGTCACTCAGGTCCAGCAGCGTATGAAAGAGTCACAAAATACTAAATAACTTACTAAATACATGAACAAGAAATAACTCAAATCTGATTTCTGTCTAAAAACAGAGCAGCATGTTAAAAACAAACAGCATCATAGCTAATAGTTTCATGTTTCTGTGAGTTCAAATGTCTGCCATTATTTCTGAACACTGTTTTTTTCTTCTACTTTTCTTTTACTATCTCTGTTCTGTCCTCCTCTGCTGCACCTTTTAAACTGTTTTGCATCCTAAATTAAATGTTTTTCCTTCATGTCTGAACCAGCAGCTGATTGGCATTGGTGTGTATTTGGTGTGGCCACTGCTGCAACATCCTCCCTCCTTTTATTTGGCTTCAAAGTCCCGACTCCTCCCCAGCCCCTCATGTTTACTGCATCTCTGCTGCACCATAACAAGTCGCCTGTCCTTCCTCTTTACTTCCAGCTCCCTTTATTATCTAGCAGTGGACATGTTTTAATAAACATGTCAGCCGGTAAAAGTCAAAACTCTCTTTTCTCTGCGTCCTTTGCATTTTTTCTCGATAATATCCTTTGAAAGCTGATTTTCTCCCTGCCCTTGCACGGCCGCACACACTGATGTATAAAGAGGAGGCTAATACGCAGAGTTGGGACGCTGATTAAATGAGTCTCGAATGTAGGAGGCGAGCTAATGTTTAGCATTGTCTGGCTGATTAAAGCATAGCAAACAAGTGATTGCTATGCAGCTCTGCTCCTCACTGCTAACTCATACACAAGGCTGCTCTCTGTTCTCTCTCGCCGCTCGACATCTCCACATCTCTCTCTTTAATTCTCTATCTTTGCCTCGCTGAATCTCTCAATCTACCCTTCAGTCTGAGTCACTCTGATCTGCTCTCCCTCTCACTATCCCCCAAAGAAGAGCGCTTCATTTCCATCCCTACAACCTTCCCTGTTTTTGCTCAGAATCAGACCCTTTCTTTTTTTAGGATAGCGTCCAACCTCAACCTGAAGAGATAAACAGGTATAAAATGTGGACAGACAGATCTCTTTTCTCCCCTCTGTCAGTACTTCCTTTACGGTGGCCCTAAGGGTCAAAACACAACATTTTAAAAAATAAATATATAAATAAAACAGTGGTTCAGAAAACAAAATAACATTTCCAAAACAGAACAACACTTAAGAAATACTACTTTGTTTCCTGAAATGTTGTTTTGGGCAAAACTGTTTTGTTTTCTGAAATGTTTGTGATTTGGGATTATTTGTTTTTCTTCCCGAAATGTTGTAGCGTTTTGGGGAAATGTTATTTTGTTTTCTGAAATGTTGTGATGTTTCACGCTCAGGGCCACCGTACTTTCTGGCTTTATGTCTCAATTTTTTGCAGCATTTTCTATCTCCCCACGTTTCTCCGTCTATCTCAAAATGAAACTCCATCCCTCTCTCGTTCCAGCGATCCCAGCTCCCTCAATTTCCCCAGCTCAGTTACCGTGCCGACATTCCCCAAATTCAATTATGGCAGACTCTGTGATAATCCCAGGCCACTGATTGGTCACTGCAGCCCTCCATTAAGTGAACACAGAGACAAGGAAAGAAAGAAAAATGAGAGGAGCGGGTTAATACGTATAAATAGTAAGAGTGGTAAAATGAAGAAAGAAAGGAGTGAAACTTAAGACAAAGGTTAAAGGCATCAAACCCAAACATGTGCCCTACTCTTTTTATCCCCACAAAGCCCCTGGTATCCTTCAGGCTCAGGCTAAAACAAACAACCCTGCCCTTAAAAGCCCAGTCCATAATCCCTGTGTAATCACTCAGACAGCCTCAGCACACATAACCCAAACATGAGAACCAAGACAGAGATATATGTGTTTTTTGTTTGAAGTGAATTGGCTCCACATTAAAGGTATTTAAATAGAGTCCATGAAGTGAGTGGAGGAGGATGATACAAGATGCTGTTGACAACTTTATCTTCACTACTGAGGAGAAACAAATTGGTAAAAGATTCTTGTCTGTTTCTTGTGAAATGATTTTATCAAGTAAAATTTGAAGATTTCATCTGAATTTCATGTTCAATTTGAAATAAAACTGCTCTGTGCAAGCATTTTCAGCCCGTTCTCATTACGATATCATCAAATACTCTCATGTTTGCAGTAATTTTGGTGTACAATCGACTTTCGCGGCTGAATGACACGCCTCCAGATGGAACCCGTCCTGCCTGGATGATACTCCACTTAACCGTGTTACCAGGTCAAAATGCTGCCAGTAACAGTAGAATAAAAGGAGCACAAAGGTCACTATAGGGTGGGTGGGAGGGGCGGTGGTCCAACAAACCAGGGACTTTCACTTGGAGGTCAGTGTTCGTACCTGTCTGATTGCACATTTTTTTCTACACATGCCTTTTTTGTCAAGTCCTATGCTATTGTTGACGTCCCAGTGTTGGTTGCCATGTGCTTTTGTTGCCTTAACATAATCACCTGCTTTTATAGGTTAATCCCACCGTGAACTTTGATTGTCATGTAGGTAGTGGCATACCGAAAGGATACCTAGAGCTAAAGATGTAGACAAGGAAGTCCACTGACAAAGTGGCAGCATGTGATGAAGATGAGAACGTGATGGTATATCCAACACGTTGTCACATGGTGCCACTCTGTCAGTGACCTTCTGCGTCTTTTTATGACGTTTTGGGTATCCTTATGCGTCAGCTGTTTACACTCCAGGATGCTGTTACCATGATGTCAACAAATGCACATGGTGTGATGATGCACCACAGTCCTTTTGTTTACACAGCGAAACATTTTCTATTGTTTTTGCCGATCCGTGCACATGAAGAGCGTTTTAACAATTTTATCAGATGAACGCAGATTTTTTTTAAAACACAAAGAAAAGACTTTTCCGTCTTAAGTCGGGCCATTCTTGTCGAAACGTGGCTTGAGGCTTTAGTATCCTTAGTAATGACTGCACCAGCCTCACACATACACACACACAGTTGTCTGAAATAGTGCAGTGTGCAGTCTCGCCTGTGTGCTTGCAGTTGGAGGTGTTAATACTTTATAACTGAGCAGTGACATCATGAAGGTGAAGAGAGGAAAACATCTCTTTTTCCTCTCAGTCTATTCTGCAGGCTTTTGCATCGTTCTTTAAATTGATTTTCAGCTTCTGTTTCTGTTGTTTGCAATATGTCTTATTGTCTCTGTGTACAGTATATCATTATGTGTGTGTGTATGTGTGTGAGTGTGCATCCTGTGGGTGGCCCGGCTCACGTCAAACTCTCCCTTACTGCTTGGGGTTTGTGGGTCAGCGTGTTCAACAGCAGAATCGTCTTTCGCCTTCAGAGCTGCTGCCTCAGCTGAATGTTTACAACATGAGACTGCAGGCTCTCTGTGGCCGCCACGCTCCCTAATGTGTGCCGCTTCGGTTTCAAACGCTCCTCATGACATCCGTTAATGTAAACACTGCGCCGTCTGCCAGACAGAAATCAGTTGTGGTATGAGTTTGCGGGCTTCTTTCTCATTTTTCTCCGTTATCCTCGGATTGAAAATACGCTGACTAAAATGACCATTGCTAACCATGGAGGTATTTTGGGCAGTGTTTACCATGGTGATGGGATTCTATAATGGCAAATGGACACTCAAGAAATCAGCCATAAAGGCATCCAAAGCACACTGATGATACTCTAACAACTCATGTGTATTTCATGTTCAGTTGAGCCATGACCCAACAGCCCTCACTTCATATGCTGCATGACTATGCTAACTGGCGAGCTGTCAACACTCCAGAGTAAAGAGTAAACAAGCACATGTTAACGCAACAGTGAAGGCGGCATGAAAACTGCATGAGAGGCATGACTTTGCATCTCCTTACAAACGCGTGTCATGAAAGGGTGAAGACACGGCTTGAAAATGGAATCCTGATGAGGTGATTTTGAGGAAAATCAATATGTTTGAAGGATGGAAAACAAGGTCCATGATGAAAATAACCAGAGGTTAAACTTTGTATGGAATAAATCTAAGAATGAAATGATCAAAAAGCTGTGGCAAAATGTTACAAAAATGATATGTCACATTAGTCATCAATGCATGTTTTACAATATTCCCTAAAAGTAGCTCACTATATATTTGCTCTCTTGAGTTCTCACAGTTACAAATCTATAGATCTCACTGTATCACACATTCATTTTTTACAATCAAGATTTTCAAGACAGGCAGTTATGTAACAGGGTTGTAATACCATCTTACAGAGGGGGACAAACACAGCGTCATAAAGACCCCGCTGGGACACCACACTGATTGCCTGATTGCAGTGCTTACGGCGCAGAATCCCGACCTCAAAAGCCACCTTTCAAGTCTACATGATACAACTGCATGCATGCAAAGTGCTTGACGGCAACCTCGCCAAACTGCAGCGCTTTGCACACTCACGATGTTCATACTGGCAGAGTTGTTGTTACGACGCCTTTGCAGAGCTGCATGCTGCTATGACTTCTGTATTTCAACTTTTATAAGCAGGTGTTCCACTCATTTATGAAGTCATGCAGCTCCTGCATCGTCAACAACACAGCCCTGTAGATGTTTCAAAATAAAGTGCCTTGTGTAAACAACTGATTGGATTCTGTGTACAGAGATGTTGTCAGATGGCTTTTGTTTTGAAAAACCTAACTATCACACAACAGCATGTGCGTTTGACGTCCCGGCATTGGTTTAAAAAAATTAAGGTCCTAATGTTTTCTGGTCCAGACATTTTCTGGTTTGAAAATTGGTGGAACAGTTTTATCCTCGCTCAGCACCAGCCAGAAAGCTAAGAGGGCATACAAGCTTTAAAAAAAAACATGAAACTCTTCTGTCTTTGAAGAGGAGAAAAAAAATCAATTCCTCTTTTAGTTCTTAGCATTGCCTCGCTGCCCCTCACTTCAGCACATTATATTAAAAAACGAAAAAAGATATGAGATTGGGATATGGACTAGAAGTCAATGAGCATTAAGAAAAGACTAAAAAGGCTAAATTTATTGAAAATAATGTTAATCCATCTGCATACCAGACACCCAGAAATAAAGAGTCTGTGGGCAAAAAAGGGGCTGCTTTTGTTTGCATTTTCATTCATTATGACCAAAAATACCCCCTAATTACATTTGACAACCTGCCCTTTATCTTAATCTAATTATGTCATTTTGCATCCAAAGTAATAAAGGCCTGCTGAATGCCATAATGAAAATCTGTGTTATCATCTACTCTTCCCCACTGAATGAAAGCCCCCGCTGTCCCTTTTTGAAAGGAGCACAGAGCTTTTCAAGCCTCTGCCATTAAGTCCCAGATACATACAGAAAGGTACACAAAGGACCACTTTGAGCTTTGAGCCATTCAGAACGACTTTTTTAGAAGTTCCCCGAAATATCTCAATGTGGCACCTGGGTGAGCTGCAATTTGAGCCACGGCAAGAGTATATGGCAAAAAACATATAATTCATAAACCATTTATATGTTGCCTTGAAAAGCCTGATGAACTACTTGTACCCCAATTTGCTCAAGTTTCAAAGGGTTAACTGATACTGTAACAGAGTCTGGTGCCTAATCACCATCTCATTTGCTTTTAACCCCCATTACTCTCTTTATTTTCGACCACCGGGAGCTTTTCTGAGCCCATTTACTGTTAACTGCTGTTGATTGTGTCTTCTGGCAGCGGTGAGCGCTACAACTTTTAGACGTCAGAGTCACTTTAATCTGATCTGCTCGTTTGGAGAAATCTGGGTATTTTTCTGTGAAAATCTGGAATGTATCCCCATAATCCACGTAATCCACATGAAAGCTTTAAAATGTCTCTGCCACAGATCTGCAAAGATAAATTTAGCATCAGGGACACTCAGCTCGCTCTGCTGAGGGGCCACTTTTGCAAAACGACAGGAGGCCAGGGGCCGGTCGCTGCAGCAACTTACATGTGTGCAGGATTTGGGACATTTCTTGGAAATTTATTGTGTTTCTAGGACTTTGGGACGTTTCTTGGATTTTAGGATGTCTTGAATATTAGGACATTTCTCAAATTTAAGGATGTTTCTCAGAATTTAGGACATACTGTATCTCAGATTTTAGGACATTACTTGGGCTTCAAAACTTTTCAAAGATTTTAAGTTGTTTCTCGGATTATAGGATTTCTAAGCTCTTAGAATGTTTCTAGGACTTGAGGATATTTCTTGGATTTTAGGACATTATTAGGATTTTAAAACTTTTCAAGGATTGTAGGATGTAAGGATGTTTGTAGGATTTTAGGACATTATGAGGATTTTAGGATGTTTCTTGAATGTGTCTTGTATTTTGGGGCATTTCTAGGATTTTAAGACAGCTAGGACCTCTGTTGGGGGTTTGTGGAATCCACCACATGCTTTTTTTTGATAAACAAGCTCCATTTTGATGCTGTTTTATGCACACTGGCCCCTTATGTATACTAACAGTACAAAAACGACTCCCAATTTTAACAGCTGGTTGGCCACTCGGCACCCTATTGGGGCCCAAGATTTGGCCTGCGGGCCGTAAATTGGGTATCGCTGATTTGTCTGACCCACAAGAGTCTTTGCAGCGACACTTCAAATAAATACATGAAGAAATAATAGCTTTTACTCCACACCTCTACAAGACAGAGACTGAGGGAGTCATAAACCATCAGTTTCACCTGACTGCAATGATGATGAGATTTTCTTTTTCCAGGAGTTTATTCCTCCTCTTTTCTCATTGGTCAGGAGATATTTTAAATGGGACTTTTATTCAACCAATCATCTCCCACAGAGAAGGGTCTTCCACAGCTGCCCCTCCCTCCACACTCTCCTTCTGTCCTCTCATTGGCTGCCTCTGAGATGCTAAATCTGCCCCGGCAGCGGTTGGACGCAGCTCTCAGCCAATGAGGAAAGAGCAACTGTTGCATTCATGCCCCCCCTTTTCCTCCTGCAGGGCTCCTTCTGCTGCAGCCTCTCAGTCTGGGTCTGAGGCATGAGCAGAGGCACAAAAATGGAAAAAATGATGTGACCTGAACATGTCTGCATCATATGTGGCATCTTACTCAACACCAGTACTTTTGTATGCAAACAGGATTTTAAAAAATCAACATGCATTTTAATAAATGTGTATTTTATAATGCTTTCTGAGATTTCTGGGAGTCTAAAAGTGGATTTTCTTTTGAAAAAGATGTTAATGCACTAAATTATGTGATTTATCTTCTGTGGACCTACAACGTTTTTGCACACTCCTATTTGCAAATGATCTTAATGATAAAAAAAAATAGTATATCATTTCAGAAGCAAATATACAGTGAAGAGAAAGTGAGAGGAGAGAGGATTACTCTAGTTTCCAACGCCCTCCATCGGCAGCGACATCTCTCTCTCTCTCGCTCTCTCGCGCTGACTCTCTCTCTCTCTCTCTTCTTTCTCTCTCTCCCCTGACTCTCTCTCTCTCTCTCTCTCGCTCTCTCTCTCGCTCTCTCTCTCTGACTCTCTCTCTCTCCCCCTCTCTCTCGCGCTGCTGCTGCCGCGCGCCCGTTCACTTTCCCTCACACCGCTTCCGAGGCTCTTGGAGGGAGGACGGACGGCTAAACGGCGCTGACGGTACCGGATTTTGATACTCGAAGGAAGGGAGGGATGCTACGGTGATTTCCCCTCTTTTTTCTCTCCCGACACCTTCTCACCGCTCCTCTTCATCACCTCAATCTCGGAACCTTATCAAGACAGCTGTCTGTCATCTTTTTTTATCCATCTTTCTGGGTTTTCTTTGCCTCTGCGCTCCAGCGGATAAAAAATAACATTAAAAACATTTTGGGTGTTTTTTTGTACCCCTTCTTCTCCACACAAACAGAATAATCAATCAGTGGATGTGTTGGACATCTGATACAAGAAGCAATACTTGTTGAGAGATTTTTTCGGCTGGCTTGTATGTATTGGGGGGATTTCCTTGGAGAGTCGGGCTGCGCACGGAGTCTCTCACTTCCAAGGTAAGGACCGCTCCAGTTAACGGACTGGGATTTGGCCGTTGTTACCTCAACACAGTCCCATTCATCTCTTTTCTCTCCTCCAGTCTGCTCCCCTCTCCCTCTCTCTTTCCTCTCACTATCCGCGCGTCTCTCTCTCTGCAGAGGCTTTTTAATGAGCGTAAAACAGGCGAGAGAGAGAGCGCGTAGGGAAATGTTTCGGTTCCCGGGATGCTGGGGAGATTCTGGTTCGCCTCTGGATTAATCCAAACAGACATCACATATAGAAAAAGGTCACCGTGGGAGGATGTCGGACGGCTTTAACGTTTGAGCAAATAAGGAGTCAGCCACGAGAAGCCCACGGAGCCGTTGCGCATTAGCGACGGTGAAATGTGAAGTGTATTTGTTGTGCTTGTGGCTGGAACAGTGCAGACTTTCTCCGGTCCTCGGGGCCACTGGATGACGGTTGGATTTGTGCGGTTTTTTTTTTTCTTTTTTGCAGCAGCAGCAGTAGTGTATGTCGGTGTGTGCTCGCTTAGTGTGTGTGTGTGTGTGTGTGTGTCTGTGAGCGTGCAGTTGTGTTTTCATATATATGTATGTGCGTGTGTGTGTGTGTGTGCGCGCGCGCGCGCGCGCGTCTGGCCACGTATAGAGGCTAATCTCGGCTCTCGGTGCCTCCAGGCTCCTCCGCGTAACGGCGACGCACAACTTTTCCTTGGATCACCGTCAACACCGCTCGACGCGTGTGTGTGTGTGTTTCACGGTCAAATTTACAGCGGAGAGAATTTTCTTCAGTGATTTAGTCGTTACTTTTTGGAGTGATATCTATATTGGGCCCATTGTAACGCGGCTAAAATCACCCTCCTTTTCCTGTCTTTCTCGGTGTTACGCAGCTCTCTGGTGGATTTATCTTTGTAGGGCTCATTATCGCTTTGAGGAATTAAGATCTTGAAATCTTGAGGTCTCCAAAGACTCCACGCGATTTAGTATTCAGTCCGTTTGAATACTTCAACCCGGAGCTGCGTCCCTGCCCTTTCGGCTTGCGCCAGCTCTGGTGAAACTGCATAAAAATTGCATTCGGATTGCTTGCCCCAAGGGTCATTCAGGGCTCCTTCTGCACTCAATTAGGGTCCGCGCGATTGGCCCATCGTCCCCCGTAGGGCCACATCAGATAATTTCTTTAATTGTTGCACATACATCCACTGAAATCAAGTGAAAACGTGCCGGTTTGGAGTGTGAATGCCGGCGCTGATGTGAATAATTATGGCTACGTGAAGTGCTGAGCCGCGTGTGAGTCGTTTTCAATGGAGAGTAAATGAGATATCGGTGTATAATTTGGGCAGCTGCAATTCCGCTGCGTTTTCAAGGGGAGGCAGAGAGAGAGAGAGAGAGAGAGAGAGAGAGAGAGAGAGAGAGAGAGAGAGAGAGAGAGAGAGAGAGAGAGAGAGAGAGAGAGAGAGAGAGGCGTTGATTGTGGGGCTCTACTGTCTTTGGTATTCATGGCACAGCTCAAGATTGCTGCTCTCAAGCAGGCAATAATCTCTCTCCCTCTCACTCTCCACCTCTCTCTCTCCCTCTGTCTCCCACACTGTTGCGCCATGAAATGCCTCCCCTCTCTCGCCCCACCTCTACCTCTCTCCTCATTTTTTCATCCCTCCTTCTTTCTCCCACTCTTCTCCCATCTCTCCTCACCTCGCTCTCTTATAGTCTCTCTCTCTCTCTCTCTCTCTCTCTCTCTCTCTCTCTCTCTCTCTCTTCAGTCTTGTGGGAGCCATTGAGAAAATCATTTGCTGTTGTTGTATTTTATTCGACAGGGGGTTCTTACCAGCCAGGCTTGGGCTAGGGCTGTTTCTTGCAGTGCCTTAAAAAAAAAATCTGCAGTCGACAATAGAGCGAGATCTGCACACACTGTAAAATATGACAAGACAAACTTATTTCAAGAAAACGTCAGAACAAAATGGCCTGGAAAAAAAAAAAAAATATATATATATATATATATATATATATATATATAACCTGTGTTATGCTAACTTAATATCTAAATTCAAGTGTACTTAAATGTGGTTGTATTTTTTACTTAATTTTGTAAAGTTGTTGCAACTTGAAATAACTCAAATTAACTTAAGCCGACCAAGTTAGTCTGACTTAAAAGTTTTATGCATTTTCTGTCATGATACACTGCTGTAAAATCAGACAAGCTGATCTTGCTGAAAGCTGAAAAAATAAGTATTACTATTTGATTTACTCAAAACTTAGCTGCATTTACTTAATTTTGTAAAGTTGTTGCAACTTAAAAAAGACACGTGAAATCTTGATCTTGTTCTTTATGAGTGTTAGCAACTTTAGTAAACCAAGTTACTCTGATTTAACCATTTGAAATCCAGAGCGACATCACTTTTGTGCTAGTATTTAAACCTTTGGACCCTTAGCGAAATGATGAAGTTTCTTTCAAAAACATGGGGAAAAAAGGCAATGAGCAACTTGTCATTTCCTTTTTTAACTAATATTTCAGGTAATATCCTTGTTGACTTATCTGTAGCTGTTGGGTTTTTTTTATGGGGAAGGGTAGCAAATCCTTCACCCAACCCTCCTCTTTTCTCATCCGGGCTTGGGACCGGCAATGGCAGAGTTAAATTTTCTTGTATTTTTACTTTTTTTTGGCTAATGTTTGGTGGTTTCTTCTTTCATTGCTCATTGCCTTCCTCACATTTTTGAAAGAAATCAAGCCATTTTTTCAGGTTTCAAAGTTGATCATGGCAAATATTTTGCCTATAATGACATTCATAGTTCTGTTTCTTTGAACATGTTTGAGGATATGACTAATCGGTTTGCAAGCGGCAGAAAACAGATATAGAGCTCAGTAAACTTGATTTACTGAAGTTGCTAAAACTTGAAAAGTTTGATTGAATTAAACTTTTTTAAGTTGCAACTTTACAAAAGTATTTAAATATAACATAATTTTAATTAAACTTAACAATTAAGGTACAGCTAATAGTCATGTTTGCTTACATTGGTTTCCTAGAATTTTTTTTAGGTAAAATCAACTTTTGAGGTTTTACAGTGCAGAGAGAGCCCCTTCAGAGGTCCAGTTTGTTCAGTAGAAAAAAGGTTTGTAAGTACTTGTGTTACATTCTCAGGCAAAAAGCTTTTTTTTGACTCCTCTGTAGTTTCCAGAGTTGCAACAGTGTTGTGGTTTTCCTTCTCATTTCCTTGTGATGTGGTTACTTTTCAGACATGGCAGTTAATTTTCACCCCCTGCATTTTGTTAATTAGCTGGTCGACACTGTGGAGAAGAAACACAAAAATCTCTGCGTTCTTTCATGTCTTTTTTGGTTAGTTGACTTTGTGGTTCAGTGGCCATTTAAAAGACAGTAGTCCCTAATTTTTCTAGTGTTGCTTCTTGTATTCGCTCTACGACTGGGCTTAACATCAGAGCCTTCTCACTGTGGCTCCACTAAAGAGCTTCTGTAAAAGAAAAAAAAAGCCCAATTTGTGCTTTAGGATGTTTGCTTATTTTGCTACTTAATTCTTCTAGCGACAGTGTTTCAATCACACAGTAATTCAGTTTGGATGGAGGAGAGAGGAGAGGAACGAGGCGAGAGAGAGGAGCCGGAGAGGATACGAGGAGAGGAACAGGCGATCGGAGGAACAGAGCTGACACCAAAAAAAAAAAAAGATTATGACTCCTATCAGAGTGTGAGGACGAGGCAGGGGAGAGGAAGAGGGCAGTGTGGCTTCTATCAGCACTATTCGGTCTCACTCTTTGCTGTCTGAGCTGAAAGGAGACCCGCACTCCTCGTCTTCACTTCTCAGCAGCATCCACAGCTCTCACCTTGCAGTTCCCACAAACGTGTGGTTTTGTGTCTGGGAAAGTGACTGTATACTTTAAAAGCGGGACAGAATCCCCGCACCAGTGCATCTTTGTGCTATTTAGGGTGAGCCGTATCACTGAAACATGGCTTGGATGACAGATGAAAGCGGGTTGGGTTGAGGTATCACAGATTTCACTGATGTTCAGCCAAGAAAGCGCACAGAAGACGTGACACAGAAATGTCGTCAGATTTGTTGCATTCGTCTAAGCGGTTCCAGAAGCTGGCGTTGGAAATGTTTAGCTTCATTGCTGTGGTACTTATAGTTTGTAGAGTTATAATTAAACCTATGAAGGTGTTTGCTCCCTCAGCAATATGCGAAAAGACACAACTGGGCCAGTGCATGATGCTGTACTCAAGTGAAGCTGCACACTGTGATTACATTGCAAGTACACAGTAAGTGCACGATATTAAAAACAAGACAATTTTTTACCTCGCTGGGCATTTCTCTGTTTGACCTTTTTGCAAAGAGAGTTTTAAATCTCTGAAACAAACAAATAGGCTTAATTTCTTTCAAAAACATAGGAAGAGGGTGATCACCAACTCTGAGAAAAAAAATGCCTAAAAAATTAGCAACAAATGAGTAAAAAGTTACAAAAAAAATACCTGTAAACCTAAAAAAAGACTTAAAAAGTCCTGAAAATGAACCTATTTTAATATTTTATTAGAATTTATATTCTGCAACTTACTTTATATTTCAGGACATTTTTCCCTTTTTTGGATATATTTTTTTAATAATCATTCCCCCTTTTTTGAACTAATTTTAGGTACTTTTCTCGTCGTTTTTTACTAATTTCTTTATTCATAATATATAATTCTCTTCATTATTTATTCAAAATGATGGTTTGTTTTTCTATAGTTTTCTGGACATTTTTCCCTCAGTTTTACATCACATCTAATAATCCCATCCAGCTCATTTTCAGATTTTTAGTTCATTTCCTTATTACTTTTTTTTTTTTTTTTTTTTTTTTTTGGCAATTTGCTGGACATTCCTCATAAGTTGCTCATTTTGTTTATTCCTGTGTTTCTGAAAGAAATCAAACCAATATTCTCTGGTTTCAGTGGTTTAAATGCAAGTGAACAGCCTGAGTGCACAAGACAAGTGATGTCGGTCCAGGTGTTAAAGGGTTAATTTTCTGTACATTGACCGACTCTGCAGATGAAACATTTGCAAATTAGCTACATTTTCCACATTCCTTTAAACATACATGACTGAATTTTGGAGAGGAAAAAGAGAAGAAAAAAAGCTTCACCAACTGGAAAGAGTTTAAAGGCATCTGACTGCAAACACTACTGACGTCGCTCACCAGGGAGGCAGCGAGATAGAGGGATTAATTTATTACACTGTAATCGTTGTATTTATATTTAATTAGGTGCCAGCTGCTCCATTTCTCATGAATCACGGCATTGTAAACTTGTTCTTTGAAACTATGAAAGAGAAAAAAAAGAGGCTGGATGGATGGAGAGAGGGAGGGAGATGTTGAAGATGAGGAGGCAGAATTCAAAAAGGAAGAAAGAGGAGGAAAGATGGGGATGAATGAGAGCGGACCTTTTCTAGGTGACGACAGAGGGAGCTGTTGGGCTTTGCTGCTGCAGCGACTCCTCTGCTTTCTTTTTTTCATCTTTCTTTCTAATTCTTTCCAAATCTCTCTCTTTCTCTGTTTTTCCAACTCTCTCTCTCTCTCTCTCTCTCTGCTCCAAGAGAGTCAGTCAGAGAGATGGAGAGGTAGTTAGGCTCCCCGGGGATGCAGGATTCAATCTGCGCACACACACACACACACACACACACACACACACAAACACACACACACACACACAAAAGCGGGGTCTGTCTGGATAAGCATGTCCAGCGTGACTGGCTTCTGTTACCTTCAGATTCACATTACCTCCCAGAGAGAGAGAGAGAGAGAGAGAGAGAGAGACAGAGGAGGAGGAGGAGCGGTGGAGAGGAGGAGAGGAGGAGACGCTGAGGGACTCTGTTTTGTTTTGCTTTCCCCCGGCTGCTCCTCAGGTCCGCGGGTTCGATAGAGAGCAGAGTCAGAAAACAGACGTCTGGTTAAACCCTCACTTTCTCTTAGCTCCGTCCTCAATCTGTCCATCCACGATCGTGGGAGGTCCGGTAGACGATATTCTGATTTGTGATTTCCCCGTGACGGTGTGACGGGATTATAACTTTGACCAGATTAAATGACGGAGTCTGTAATTAGTGTTTTCCACCTTTAACCTCTGTACTTGCTCTCAAGAGGAAAAAGAAGACAGTGGCTGATTTGTTTGTGTTTAACGAGGGGTTCGGTTCAGAGGGTGGGCGCGGGGTTTCCTGGTGCACAGGTGGTTCACTGTTGTTGACACAGTTTCCCGGCAGCATAATGTCCTGGGTTTAGTTTCCTGTCGGCCTTTAAGCGTGGAGTTTGTATGTTTCTTTTTCTCGTGCTCATGTGGTTTCACTCAGACCGCCAGCGCTCTGCAGTCAAGAGGTCCAAGTACACGAGCTAGAGGAGCTAAATTACCCACATGCTCAAATAAGGTTTTTATAAATAGATGCAGACAGCCAATTACTGCTTTTTTCTCCTTTAACAGGTGTCTTGTAGCTCAAATTTTTAATGGACATTTTAAGACATTTATTAGCCTTCTAATGTTGTAAAAACTGTATATCCTTAAGCTATTCAACAGCTCAAAACAGCATTCATTTCATCTTTTTATCCAAGCTTGAGTTAAAGGGACAGTTCACCCAGTTCAAAACACATATTTCTCCTGCTTCCTGTAGTTCTATTTGTTAATGTAGATAGTTTTGGTGTCAATAGTCGAGTGTTGGAGATATCGGCCAAAGAGATGCCTGCCTTCTCTCCAGTATAATGGAACTAGATGGCACTTAATTTGTGGAGCTCAAAGCACCAAAAATAGATTTAAAAAACTCAACAGTAATGTCTTTTTCCAGAAATTATGACTTTGTTACTCAAGATAATCCACAAATTTTGTTGTGAGCAGTTTCATGTAGACACTAGTGGTATCACAGTGTACCAGGGTACACAGAAAGGCTCCAGCATCAGTGAAACGTTTAAAACTGATCTGCTTTTTCTCTCATTTTGAGAACGTAGCACGCAAAAGCTGCAGCAGAACCGTGTTCAATGTTGGAGCTCCTGGAGAACATCTGAACGTTGCTCTTCAGCTCGTGTGACCTTTTCTCCCGAACGTGAGCGAGCGGAGCGCCGCATGCAGAACGAGGCTGCGAGGACTCGCCGCCAGATGATGAGGCTGTGGAGTCATTGCGATAACCAGGATCAATGTTAATTCAGGATTAACGAGTGATTTAATCGATCCTGCTATTGATGATCAGAATACAGCGTTGACTGGGATATTGATCCGACCAGAATGAGAATTGATTACTCCAGATAGAGAGCGATATCGATCACCTCGTGTTTGTGTGTGCACCTATCTCTGCTCCACAAATACAGGCCTGCATGTGGAGGCAAATGTGAATTTGCAGGTGCATGGTGTGGATTTTTGCATTTATGCGTGTGTGAGAGAGAAAGAGAGCACATATCTGTGTAATCCAGTGTAATTTGTTTTCTGTGACAGTCGTTAGGTGCAGTCAGGTGGTTTGTGGTCTCATGACGCCAGTCACGTGATAAAAGAAAAGCAAGGTTGTTTTTTTTTTACTTCAAATTTTAACCGCATTTTTTTTTTTATTCGTTTTGCTTTGGTCAACAGAATTCAGCAGGGAGAGACAGTGAGGCACACAGAAGGAGAGAGAAAAAGAGGGAATACGTGATGAAGGTCAACAACAAAGTTCATCTCACATAAAATTTCAGGAGCTTTTATTTTTTCCCCGTTTGGTGCAACATTGCTCCAGAATTGGGGTCAGTGATTTTTGGGAGGGTTTTGTTTTAATGCCTATTAATAATTCACAGCTGAAAGGCTTCTGGTTTGACAGATTTTCTATGAAGAGCGGTCGAGTCAGTGAGAAAGAAAGGGAGGAAGGAAAGAGTGGCTAGTTTCAGCGTGCGGCTCAAGGAGAGATTTAATGAGTCGTTTGCTTCTCATTATTCAGGATAATAATTAACAGTGTGTGTGTGTGTGTGTGTGTGTGTGTGTGTTCATGTTTCTTCTTTGGAGCCACCAGTGAAGCCATCATTCATAGTTGTCTCAGCCTCCTCCCCATTTTCAGAAACCATACATTCAGTTCATCATTGATAAATCTGATATTTTTTACATTAAAAAATAGTAAAAATATGTCCATCAAAACCTCTGAGAACCAAAAGTGATGTCCGCAAATTGCTATTTGAATTCGTTTTTGATTTGCAAACTTTTTTCTCTATTTACCGTCAATAAACTCAACTCTTCCGTCTAGTTCTTTCTCTCTCTTATCCCTTTTCCACCAAGAAATGTATTTCTGGTTCTTAAACTGGTCCCACTGAAGGTTATTGGAAACTCGGCACTATCTGTGGATCAGAACCGCTGTAGTGAAGGATGTGCCATCAGTGAAGGGCGTTGCATAATGCACAACCGAAATAAAACTGTATGCAGGATGTTCAATCACATTGATTCCCTTTGAACTTTTCTTCAGTTACTACAGATGTTTGTTTTTCGAACAACTATTAATGAGATGACTTCGCCTGTTCTGATGATTTCTTACATAAAATCTTATTTCTGTTTTTGTTTTTGGTTCCAGCTGATGACAATCTTTTTGGTTTTGTAACTTTTTGGGGTTGAAATGATCTGAACTGTTCAAAAATAGGTGCAGGAGTTGGAATGCAACCAGTTCCATGCTGCTGGAAAACAATCTGTCACCTTCATCCTTCTATCTCTCCCTTTATCTTTTCTCTCCGCTAAGCGTGCCAGTTGCTAAACGTGCCATACAAACACACACACACACACAACTAAGTGTGTGTACTGCAGACGGTGTGTTGTTGATTACCATAATTAACATGGTTATGTTAATTGTAGTGAGTAAATTTTGCTGATGGAACATATTTGTAAAGGTGAAGTCTATGGACAGACAGCTATAGCCTCAAGTTACAGTGTGTGTGTGTGTGTGTGTGTGTGTGTGTGTGTGTGTGTGTGTGTGTGTGTGTGTCTTTAAACAATGTCTATTCAGTCATGCATTCACACTGCATGACTGTGTGTGTTCTGACCGGGTTAGCAGCTGGCATATTGGCTCCAAACAGGTGTGTATCATCTTAAAGCTTAACTTATTTTGCAGCGTGCACTAGGTTTTGGCGGCACCACAGTAACACGACGGTACACCAGGGTACTGTTATGTTTTTCAATCCTATCAGGTGCTCCTCTTTCGATTTAACTCATTGTATGTAGTGCACAGCACACACCACCAGTGCTCAGTCTCTGTTACAGAAGTTACAGGAATGTAAACAGCCGGTGGCCAGCAGACATGGGGAATAACGGCATGTACATCTAACTTTGTGAATTAAGTACATATTTGGACCAAAACAGAGCTTGTGATTGTTGGAAAAGTGGACTCACTAACTAGATTACTATCAAGAGTAGAGATGAAAAAAAGTAATCAATGATCGATCATTAAGAACTTAATCAAAAGTGAAATTTAATAGATTGGTACGCTACGAAATTCTGTCAAAATAAATGCAATATGTTGCCATGACTGAGGAAAAGTGCTTATAATTTCCAAGCTTAAGCAAGAGTAACAAAGACGATTCGGGTGAGTTTGATTTTGTTTCTGTAGTTTGAGCCTCTTCAGCAGCGAGAGAAAGTTTGATACAAAAAGGTGTATAGATGTATTTCTCTGTTTTATAAGGAAATAGATGTGAGAATATTACTATTATTATATCACATTTTATGGATTCCTGTTGTGTATTTATTAGCCTTTGCGTGCAAAGTGATGTTGAAACCAGAAGTTGGACAACCTGTCATAAGGTCAAAACACACAAGCACGCACGCACGCACGCACGCACACACACACACACACATACACACACACACACACACATAGCCTCGGTGGTCAGCCAAAAAGAGCACATGCTGCATAGAGCTTATCTGATTATGAGCAGGGTTAGATAGAGGACTCTGCATCGTCGCGGTGGATAAAGAGACAAACACACTGATAAATAGTTTAAATTTAAAAAATGGCGTCCGGCTGGCTCCAGCCTAAAAAAAAAACATGCAACTGTGACCTCCGTCTGGCCATGAACATTTGTCACGCGTCCCTCCCTGCGTGTTTTCCTTTTTGTTTCAGCATGGTGTAGACTAACAAGAAAGTGAGAAATTAAAGTGAACGTCGCAGAGCGCAGAGGACAGGAATAGCTGCATAATGAACATCCCGAACACACAGCTCGAGGGCAGACAAATTGTTATGATGTGTGGTGTCCAATGTCGTGGTGAGAGGAGGGGGCTCTGGCGCCTAGTTGTAAAAACTTTCTCTCTGGAAATGAATGGCCTAATCTCCATGTTTACCCTCTCTGCTTTTTTTGTCTCACTGCATTATTTATGTAGCATCTTTAGCTTCCCATTGTGAGAGAGGTGTCCTCGAATATTTCCTACAATGTTTGCTACAAAGAAAAACCCTCTGTGTTTCCCGAGGTGCCTTTATCAAAGAGGCAGAAAAGTTACAGCAGCTATACATACAGGCCAGGGGCCAAATCTGGCCCCTAATAGGGTGACAGGTGGCCCCAGAACTATTTTCTAATAGTAAATAAAAATAAAGTGATTCATACTGGGAATTGTTTTTGTACTTTTAGTATCCATAAGGTGCCAGAGTGCATAAAACGGCATCAAAATAAAGCTTGTTTATCAAAAGAAGTGCCAGTCGAGGATCGCCCACACCCCCGACAGAAAATTCTAAGAAATGTTCTGAAGTCTGAGAAATCCTATAATCATTCATCCTAATGCCCTACAAATGTCCTAAAATTCCAAAAACATCCTAAAATCTGCAATCCCAGCAATGTACTTAAATCTTAAAGACACCCTAAAAAAAAAAGAAATGACCCGAAATCCAAGAAACATCCTAAAATCCTACAAACATCCTAAAATCCTACAAACATCCAAAAATTCTTGAAATGCCCTTCAATCTCTGAAATGTCCAAAAATGGCCTCAATTCCCAGAAACGTCCTAAAATCCTAGAAACATGTATCGGGCAGCTGTGACTCCCTGACCTCTTGTCATTTTGCAAAAGTTTCCCCAAAAACAAAGTAAGCCGAGTGCTGTAGCACCTTCAAAGGAAGCAGACGAGTTACAGCAAAAACATTTGGTCTGATTTACTGGCGAAATCATTTTATTAGTTGTATATTCTGAAGAATGTCGCAAAAATAGAGTCACGGCGACCAATTTTTTAAGCTCGAGAACAGTTTGTTTGTCCTGCCAGCTGGTGTTTGGAGCTTGTCGGACTGAGAGAAACAGATCACTCCTTCGCTTGCGTTGTGGTCAGACTAGATTTGTAACCATGATTCACCTGTGCTGAGAGCAAATAAAAGTCACGAGACACGGACGATCACGTCTTGTTTCTGGACAGCTATGAGACCAAACGGCGAGGAGGAGAATGTTTTTAGAAACACAGACTATCTCTCTGTGTGTATCACTTGGATGGATATGAGAAGCGGCGTCTTAGTCACACATATTCTAATGTTTCGGAGTGCGTATGTGCATCTCCAGCATTAACCGCTCAGCATGCTGGCAAGGCCTGCTCTTGATGTCAAAGTAACGCTTTGATCACACTGGGACTTATCGAGCAGTTCTCATCCTTTCCCGTCTCGTCCTCTCCCTCCTTCCTTCTCTCCTCTCCCCTCTCTCCCCCTATCCTCTCCTCTTATCTCCCCTCCACCCGTCCTCTTCAGTATGCCTCACTCATCTTCATCTCCCCCCCTCCTCTTGTCTGTTTTTATCCCCAGCCCCGTCGCTACAAAAAAATGTTGCCGTTGTATGTTTCTGCAAACCATAAATATGCTACATTTCATCTTTCATGTGTATTATATCAATGCTTCTAAACTGACAGTATATGGAGGTGATGGAGGTGATGGTGACGCCTGCCAAACTGCAGCTTATTGTTTGAAACCAACAAACAACACAGGTTGCGTCTTAACGAGTCACCGCTGCTTTTCCAGCAGCATTTTAGCCACCAAACATGGGCAATGTGTCATTTTCACCACTTAGTTTCCTGCCAGGAAACTGCCATTAAAAGAGTCTGTTTTTTGCAGTTCTTTAGCCACACACACAGCTAAAACATTTAGAGACGAGACGAGACAAGACGAGACGAGACAAGACTGTATAAGTCCCAGAATGGGGAAATTTGCAGCAGCTTTTCTTAAAATAATTTTTTGGGCTTTTTCGGCTTTATCGGAAAGGACAACATCAGTAAGTTGGTTTCCATTACAGATTTGTGCAAAACTTAAGCAATATTTTCAAAATGTGGATAAAACACAATTGCGAGATGACCGTGTTTACACTGAGTGATGATCATGGCGATGGATGTTCAAAACATTAGCAGCTTTATTTCTATTGCAGCCACTGCTCTAGCCGCCATTATTTCCAATCCAAGGTCATGTAGGCGTGTTATGGAGCCATGATGAAAAGGCAAGCACCTTATATAGGAGGGTTTTCTGGGAGCTGATTTTACTTTAAAAAAAAAAGATAGGGAGACATCTCTAAAATCAAACTCTATTTATAATGAGCATAATTATATATTTAATTGTTTGTGGATTATTATAATTATAATTTTTAGGCATTTTTTAGGTCACCTCCTTTTCTTTTCTTGGCTGCTAATTTTCAGGAAATTTTCTTGTACTTTTTAGTATTTTTTGCCAATTTTTGGGTTATTTCTTGGTAAGTTACTCATTGCCTTCTTTTCATGTTTTTTCAAAGAAATCAAGCCTATTTACTCAGGTTTCAAAGGGTTACATAATAAATGTACGTGTCTTTGTTAAAAAAAAGCTGCTTTTCAGTATTATTACTTAGCATAATGTTTGCTAAATTAAACACCTGATAGACACCAAAATTCATCTATTTTTCCATCACATAATAAGTCTGTTTACTAACGCGGAGCTCCCAAACAAACTGATTGAGCCGTGCAGATATGAAGGTGTGCTCTGAAAGATAATGTCTGCTCCGTCTTCTGTGTACTTTCACACACACTCTGCGGACGCACAAGAGGCCTTGAGATTATATAACCGCTGTTGTCGTTCTCTGCTAAACACACAAACAAGAGTGCACACTATATGATGTGATGCCATAGTGGCGGATGATGACTCATGCACATACATCGAAGACGGAGAGAAATCGAGATAACTGTGCACTCTGACACACACACACACAAACACACAAAAGCATGTTTTCTTTTCTACAAGCATTACTGCAAGGTTGACCTCTTTACCATAATAACGTCTCTCCGTCCGCTGTCTCTTTCTGTGTATATATGTGTTTCTTATTTTCACGCTGTCCCCCCTCACTCCCACGCTCCCTTCAGCGTCTGTCCTCCTCTTTCTGTCCCTCTAATATGTCTCTGTCTTTCTCTGCCTCACTGACCGTGACACTTATAATACTGTAATATGATTGAATGTGACTGCTGCTTCTTCATTGAACAGTATTAATTTCAGTTGGGCTTTCTCCATGCGGACGGCTTGCCTCTTTGCCGGCTCTGTGCTTTAATCCTCAACCATGACTCACAGACTTATAGAGCATATAAAGCAAACTCCCCCTCTCTTTTCGCAACTTTTTTTTCGTTGGTATATCTCTCCTCTATCTTTTCTGCGTCTCTTCTTCTAAATCGTCTCAATTTCTCATGCGCTGTCCGTCTTTATCTCCGGCTCCCACCGTCTCTTTAGGTTTCAGTTGCAGCTGTGACAGCAGTGACCTTTTCAGTGAAAGGAGATGCAGTGAATGGCAGCGATAGCGTCCTTCAGTACTGCCTAATTGTTATTTCCTAATAGGAGCCTCCAGCTATAAATATGAAGAATACATAGAAGATCTTGACACCTTCTCCACACAGCTTTTAATCCAAATAAGAAACAAAATCAATGAAAGAAATTCAAAAGGGAGGATTCAGAAAATGGGCATGATTGTGCCCTTTAAACCTCCATGAGGATGTGAGTGAAAGGTGAAAGCCGTGGTGTCAGTCAGTCTTTCAATTTCAGCAGGTGTTGATATGAGTGAACAGGATGTGGCCGCCATACTGCTTCCTGCACAGTGGAAACTGAAGCCAAAAAATACAAAATAAAAATGGAGATCAAACTGCAAAGCTAAGCAGCAGAAACATGTTTTAGCTTCCTGTTTAACTGTAACATCCAGTCACTCGCCATTGTGTTGAACAGTTTGCATTATGTCACCGACCTGCAGGAGTGTTTGTTGTTCCTGAGCATTCTGGTAGTTGAAGGTTTTCTACTTATTGATACCGCAGCCTGGTCATGTAGTACGATTTCAAAACTACCATCGTCTTTCTGCTGCAGAGATGGTCGAGTTTTATGTGAGGACTCTGTTTATATCAGTGAAATACTTCTTTAATGGACTTTAACATGGCTGAGGCTGCTGCTGCAATTAATTTGAAGCATATAAAGATGGTGGAGTTCGGGTTATTTTTAAATTTCGTGAACTTGCTTTGAGCCATTTTCATTCATCATATATGTTTTCAGTGTTTTATGTGGAGTGACATCAAATTTGTCGCCACCACATTTATTTTCATTGTGACGTTATGAAAGCAAGCGCCATCAACACTGTTTATACTCTGCTGGCAAGGTCGAGCAAACAAGGTCGCACTCAATGCGTGTGTGTGTGTGTGTGTGTGCATGTCACTCCAATGTGCCCGTGCATGTGTTGTCACACACTGGTGCTAAAGCTGACCATGCAAGGTCACCGCGTTGTGTTTGTTTGCCCGTGCACCTGAGCATGAGCATCACCGGAGCAGCAAATAAAAGTCGTTTCAGGCAGTCTGTCCACGTGTCTCTGTGTCACGTAAAGGTGAGATGTGCACGTTCACCCTCGGCTCTGTGTGTGAGTTCAGGCGTGCATCTTGCCTTCTGATTTTATCTTTATGAGAACCAGGTGTCTCCACAACCAGATAAAGACCTAAAATTTCCTCCAAAGAGCTGTCGAGGTTTTAGTGGTTTTTAGGTTGGATGAAGCATTTTGTTGAGTTTAGATTTGCTGCTAAAGAATACAGTGAGGATCAAGAGTTTTTAAAGTGGATCTAGTTCAGGAAAGTCCTTACAAGTATACTGTAATAGTCATAAAAGGGTGTGTGTGTGTGTGTGTGTGTGTGTGTGTGTGTGTGTGTGTGTGTGTGTGCGTGCATGCACGTGCACGTGCACGTGGGCATGCACACAGAGATAAATACATCACCGCTTGTCTAGACAGTTGTTTTGACCTTTTTTATATGAGAAAACGTTCCTGATGTTTTATTCACCGAGCATGCTAATATTTTATTCAACAAGGCAATGCGTCGATCTTTAAGAGCAGATTAGAGCAATAAGAGCTGCGTGTCATCAGGTTTCACTCTCCAGATGAAAAGAAATATATCAAAGAATATATCTCGCTGTGACATTTGGAGGCGAGAAAACTCCGTCTCATTTGCGAGGGTTTCCACTTTGTGTTTATCCTTCAGACGCAGTGTGTTGGTCTGTTGCACTGAGTGTGGAGGAACATTTTAACACACTGATACTGAGAACTTGGTTCTGAAATAATAACTCTAGACTGTGGCCTTAGTTTCAGTATCATTTTTTCACTCTTGCAAGTTTTCACAACAAGGTTTTGGGATCCTCAAGGACACAAGGCAGCTCCTAATATCGTGAGGAATAAAACATTTTCAAGCTTTTTCTTACCAAAAAAAAGGGTTATTTTGATTAATTAACCCCTTGAAACCTGAACAAACTTATTTTGCCCAAGAAGATACAAACAAAATTACCCCTAAAAATATCATGAAAATAGTAGAAGTTACACTTTCCTGAAAATTAGCACAAAAAAAGTAAAAACATTAAAAAATTAATGACCTGGGAAAAAACAGCTAAAATAAATAATTAGACTCTTAAATAGATAAAATAATAATTTAATCAGCCTGGGAGAATTTAAAAACAGGATTAAGTTTTTAGTTTGTTGCCTGTTACTTGTGCACTAATGTTTATGCTGTTTGTTTCAACTTTTGCTGTTTAGTTTTTAGTCTACTTGTTCTTTTCATGTGAAACTCTGTGCCGCTGTCTTGGCTAGGACTCCCTTGGAAAAGAGATTCCGAATCTATATTCTATTCTGTATGTTTAATATGCTGCTGGTTACTTAAATTTCCCTCGGGATCAATAAAGTACCTATCTATCTATCTATCTATCTAATTTCAATGGCACTACTAAAGAAATAATTTTAAAAATACATACATAAAATAACTAGTTTTCTGGACTTTTTTTCTCCTTTTTTTGTGTTAAGTTCTCTTAATTAATTCATGGCATCGCAATAAGCAGAAATAACAGCACCGTTTTTACTGCAGAGTTCAAAGTAATGAGTCGCATAAGAAAAAAAGAAAAGGTCAACTTATTTTGGATTGAAGCGTAGATGATTGAGTTCTGATGATGTGAGCAGGGGGTGGAGGTGAGAGGGAGGAATTGATCAGCAATGTTGCGGACCATTACACCCGCCACGCATGTGTAATGACCCTGATTACGGCTCTGAATCGTCCTCTCTCGCCCCTCACCCACAAACACTCCACTCAATGACAAACTGGAGGACATAAAGGGTCATTGTGCCAAAACATCCTCCCCTGCAAAACGATACCCTGCGCTCACTCCCTCCCCGACCAATGCACGGACGCTCTGGATACTTGATAATAACCCCCCTCCTCCTGCACCACACAGAGCCCCTCCCGTCTTTCTCCAGGTTGACACAGAGAGCCCTTTGTCGTCCCGAGCTGCGATCGCGTACCTCAATGAGCCTGTTCGGTTCTCAAACTAACCAAAGTCCCCCATCAGAAACTCATATCACAACAAAAGTCCCCCAAACTCACACGTTTGTCTACGATCAACCATCTGATCAAAACAGTTCGCCTCCTTTTTCTTATTTTCAGATTTATCTGGGCTCAAAGTTTACCAAGTGAAAGATATGTTTTAACTCTTTGAAACCTGGATCAGTTTCCTTGTGCTGCATTCAGACGCCTTTCACATGCATCCAACACATTTTGGTCGGTGGAACTTTTCCGACACAAAAACCATTAAGAGGTGTTGTTCCATGCTAACACTTAAAAAGTACACAGTGCAGCATCAAGCACTGCAGCAAATGATCTTCCTAACTGATTAATTTCTTTATTATAAATATATAATACAACAAAAAAGTAGTTAAAAACATATCAACAAAAGAGAAGAAAAAAAGCACGTAATGAGTTCCATCTTTCCATCTGCAAATTACACTTAACTTTAATCAAAAACTATAAATTTAAGACTTGTCACATAAATGTACACATATATCGTGTTTACTTCACTTTATTATTTACTGTTTTCCTGGCGGTCAGCTAAGATGATGTTGAGGACGAGAGTGCACAGACAGAAAGACATACGCCAAGGACGGACAGACTGAGCTTGATGGAGACCTCTGTCCCTCTCGCAGCAGGTTTTCATCAAGTGCTTTGACAGACGGATATGGCTCAAAGGTCAACGCTTCTTTCACTGCAATATATATGTGCATCAACAAGCGTGCGTCCAGCCAAAGCGTCCTTGAGCAAGACGGCACGTCGCTCCATTTGAGATGGAAAAGAGAGGAGGAGGAGGAGGAAGAGGGAAGAGGGGTAGGACGGTCGTCCAAGAGACGACAGAAGCAGCCCTAAGCAGACCCAGATTAGCTTTGCTCTATTGAGGAGGCAAGGACCAGAACACAAGGTCTTAGTGGATGCCACTAAGCCTTTAAAGACCTCCCTCCAGCCCGGGATGTACACCCCCCCATCCCATTTATCCAGTCACTGACACACAGCGTTTACATTCACATTAGCCCATGGAGACCGAACATTCATGCCCGCAGTCAGGTCGTGATCTGTTCACCCACACGTCATTAGTGGTTTTATGGCTTCAGAGCAGTTTTTATTCAGAATGATAAAGTGCAACGATGGGTTTGATCTCAAAGCAGTATGTGCATCATCAAACACTTTATTCCTTTGTAAGTTAAGACCGCAGGACAGCTAATAACTTCATAAATATTTAATAGTTCTTCTCTCATGTCAGCTGTTCAGTGTTGGACATCTTCACATGGAATAGAATATAAAATAAGTTACTAGGATTTTTTTTTTAAGCACAGAAATAGGTAAAAGTCTGGTTTTTGTGATTGCACAAGATATATTTCTCAATTGATTTGACCTTTGATCCCATCGCTGGTCCACCAAATACAACGCTTCACATCATGCACGCTCGAAGGGCTTCTTTTCAACATGGTATTGATCTGTGTGGGACATCTGCACTTTCAGGGAAAGTGGCTTGAAAACATAAACAATTTTTAAGCAAATGTCTTGACAACTTTTGGCCTGTGGTGTCGTTTAAGTCTTTACAAACTGACCTCTGGACCTTCTATTTTATTAGATCTGAAATATTAACCATAGCAGCTAAAGCATTCATCCTTTTTGGAGCAGAAAGCTCAGGCATCATCGCATCATGACCTTATGTTACCTTACTGCACATGCCATGCGAACATGGCATTTGTGTAATTACGCCAGAACTTTCCTAAGAATTCCCCCATATCCTCTGCGGGAGATTGTACACACATCGATCTAAAATAAAGACTATAATAGCAAAAATATTCAGTCTTTTTGAGGCAGAGAGTAAAGGTTTCTGTTTTCTGTGTTGTCACTTTGTACGCTCGTATTAATGTCATTGTGCCACATTACCTGCAGTGCAAAACTGTTTCGTGGTGCCAGAGAGGTGAATGAATCCATTGCGACACCTATGCACTCTGCTCATTAAACGAGCATGTACATAATTTTTAAAGTGTTAAGAAAAAACATTGTTTTTTACTTAAATGTTTTGTGTTTTTGATTTGTAAAATTTGATGATGACGGTGGTTATGGTTTATTGACTAACATAATCTTTGAGCTTAGGTTGTGCAGATTTTAGGAAACATTTGAATTTACTCCAAAACATAGGCATCAGTGGACCATTTCTATTGCAGAGTTCCAAGTATAAAAAGTGTTTTCAACTTGTTAAAATCACTTTTTTTACTTAAATGTACCATAACAACAGGTTGGGATATGTTATTGCAGTAAAAATAAAAGTTGTGTCTTGTAAATGAAAGCATCTCTCTGTCTCCATCTCACTATCTCTTCTCTGTCTCCGTCCATGGGTCCCGAGGGTCGTGGTGTCAGCTGTTGGACAATAGGACAGCTGTATCCAGATCAGCCAGAGAGCTACAAGCCCCCGGGGGTGGGATTAAGCCAATTAGTAGCTGTCAATCACAGTGACATATCACGGGACAGCTAGATCAATACTCGGATGAATGGAGGGAAGGAGGGACAGACTGGGGAGGCTGAGGAGCAAGTTTGGGCTGGATGGAGGAAAGAAAGGATGGACAGAGGGAGTCTTGAGGATGCAAAATGGACACTGGAGATGATGAGAGATGGCTGCACTAAAAGCTCTTATGAGTAGAGATCTAAATGGGTGGAGGGATGAAAAAACGATATCAAACCAGCTTGCATTATAAGAAATAAAGAAATGCTTATAGACAAAGGACAGATTTCTATTAACCATCAAATTGTGCAAATTTAAATTGTGAGTGTAAAACATGCCTAATAGAAACATGTGAATTTTAAAAAAATCCCATTTATGAAGTTGCAGAACATCCTTCACTGGAAACACAGTCATCTCTACATTGTTTATCGTTTAGCATTTCGAATATATAGCTCAAGTTTTGTGCATCTGTAACTGAAACCAGCCTAACGTATGTTACTGCTTCTTATGAAGTCACTCTTATAAAATAGTGGAAATGATTAGAATAGTATAAAGCTGCAGAAAGAGAAAATGCAAATATAAAGATGGTTAGATGGGAGCGAGAGAGGTAAAAAGGGGGCAAAAATAGAAAAAGAAAGAGATCTGGAGGGATAAAAAAAAGACTGCTGTTATAGTAAAGCCTCAGCTTGCAACCCAGAGAGACCTAAAAAATGAATAGGTGTGCAAATCAGTCGCCCCTCTCCTTCCCCATAATCTCTCTCTGTCTCCCATCTGTTTTCCATTTAAGTATTTGTGGGCGGGCGCTTTGTATCCCGAAGAGTTTTGCGGGAGAATTTGTTTATCATGGTCAGGGACATCAGAGAAGCCCGTCTCCTTCTGACAGCGACGAGAGCAAATCAATAGGCCTCAAGAGAGAATGACAGGGAGGGAGGAAGGGGGGAGGAAGATGTGGGGGTACTTTGGAGGGAAGGAAAGCAAGAAAAGATGCATGAGAAAGGAGAGGAAATGAGAAAAAAGGGAGAGGAATAGGGATGGGATGCAGATGGTTAATAAAGAAACCGTCAAATTAATGCATGAAAGGAAAGATTTAGTAAAAAAAGCTGCAAAGTAATTCAAATCAAGAGAAGAATGAGAATGAATGATAGATTTATGGAATAGTACGAGGGGGAAGACAGAGTAGAGTGGAAAAGGAAGGATGGAGATGTTAAAAAACTTTGGAACATCTGTCAGACTATTAGGAAATAATTGAGAATGAATCTGCCTTCGACTGCAAAGAAGTACTGTTCCTTTTAATGTTTTGAGCTGATTGAGGCGACAGTGAATCGACTGTACAGACAGTAAAGGGGACGGGGGAGGAAGAGAGAAAAGAGGAGACGTTGTACAAACATCCAAACAAGTGTAGGGGGGGGGGGGGGGACTGGAGGATGCGAGTGACACAAAAAGACAAAATGGAGAGGGGAAGAAAAGAGGTTTTAAAAAGCAATAAAAAGAGGGAGAGGAGGTTCTATAAAAAGTGCGAAAAACTGAATAAAAGGCCAGATGAGTGAGGCAAAGGAGGAAACGGGACAAAACAGCTGAAAAAAGGAGAAAAATGAGGAGGAGAGGATGCATGAATATGAGGAACATCTGGCATGACTCTCAAAAAGTTCTTCGGCCTTTTGAAATTTGTGTGTGTGTGCGTGCGCGTGTGTGTAAGTGCATGTGCGTGTGTGTAAGGAGGGTACAGAGTGGGGGTTTGTTAGTCTAAAGCAGTGATGCACAAAGACACACAAACGAGGCCTGCCACACTCACTTATACACGCCTGGATGGATACAGAAAGAAAGATCGAAGGTTTGAGGAACGAGGGATGGAGATTTAAAAAAAAAAAAAAAAAAGTGGGGGAGCGAGGTGGGGAGAGGTGGATGGAAGAGGGAGGGGATGGACAGATGGAGGGGAGGGGTGGGGAGGGAAGGAGACGTTGGAGGGATTTGTTTTGATTGATTTATTTACCTCTCCAAGGCCAGCGAGTCATGTAATCATCAGGAGGATTTTTGATCTGCTGTCGTTATGAAAACCATGTGACGTTTCTTCAGCCAAAGCATGAAATATATTTTTCATTCTCCGACATGTAAATATTCCTCCTCGCGACTCTCAGATGTTCACAGAAAGTCGTAAACAATATATTTTTTTATCTACATAGAAATCCTTCATGTTTTCACGGAGGCTTTGAAGTATTTTTTCTTATCATTTTCATAACATCTGAGATCTTTTTGTGTGATTTAATCCTTTAAAACCTGAGCAAATTGGTTTTGTTTGTTTTAAAAACATGGGGACAAGACAATTAGCAACTTGTTTTTTTTGTTTTCAGGACATTTGTCCTATTTTTGGATATGTTTTTTAAATTATCAACCCTTTTTTTAAGAAAGAAATGTGCATATTTTTCTGGTCACTTTTTACTAATTTCTTGCAATTTGGGGGATTTTTCTTGCACAGTGTGCCATTGTTGTTTTTTCGACTTCATTTTTCAAAAGAAATTAAACCAACGTGCTCAGGTTTCAGACAGTCAAAGGGCTTGCTAAAGGCATCTAAACCCAGCACAAGAAAACTAATATTGCTCCAAGTTACAGGGTTATCAGTAAACATAACATGTGTTTTGTCCCTTTATTTTTTTTTTTTGATTGACTCCTAAAAAAGTGTATTTTCCACCTGTTTTCACTCTTTAAGTAGCCTCTGAATAATTCATGGTGTTTCGTCAGCAACATATTGTTCAAACCTTTGGAGGAGAAAATATTCTTTGGTTGCTTCTGTTGTGTGCATGTAAAACACCATTTATTTTGCAGTAAAGAGTTTCACTTTTTTAGAAAAAAAACTTTAATGTTTTAGACTTTTGAAACTTCTGACAACTTTCTCCATTTCATCTCTCCTCTCTTTTGCATTTCGTCTCTTTTCTCCTCTTTAAAAGTGTATTCTGTCTGCTCTTTGAGATCTTAACAAGCGTATTTTCCGCCTGTTTTAACCCTTAAGGAGGCGCTGAATAATTCATTGGGTTGTGCTCCCACTAGTTTTGCTAATGGGTCAGTCACAAAGCCATACATTTGTAAATGAGGGTAATCCACCTTTATGAGCCCCCTGTGCTGTGTGTGTGTGTGTGTGTGTGTGTGTGTGTGTGTGTGTGTGTGTGTGTTTTTTCAGACGAGTCGGACTCTCAGGTTTAAGACAAGGAGTGTTTTGTCCAACAAGAATTTTGTGTAGTGTGTGTGTGTATGTGTGTTTTAGCTGTTGAGTGCTGCCAGGATTTGTAGCTGTGCTGCCACAATGACCCTTTCATCCGAAGAACCATCTGATTGTGTGTGTGTGTGTGTGCGTGTGTGTGTGTGTGTGTAGTCTTTCATGTGTGTGTGTGTGTGTGTGTTGTGCTTTCGTGTTTGTGTGTGTGTGTGTGTGTGTGTGTGTGTGTGTGTGTGTGTGTGTGTGTGTGTGTGTGTGTGTGTGTGTAGTCTTTCATGCTTCCGTGTGTGTGTGTGTGTGTGTGTGTGTGTGTGTGTGTGTTGTGTGTGTGTGTGTGTGTGTGTGTGTGTGTGTGTGTGTGTGTGTGTGTGTGTGTGTGTGTGTGTATGTGATTTTGCAGGCCTCTTTTCTGTGCGACCAATCTCTTTATCTGTCCAGAACAATAAAAGACGGAGGCCTGGAGGCACAGACACAAACGAGCAGAGGACAGACGCAGAGACAGACAGCAGGGAGATAAGCAGACAGACAGACACTGACTCAGTGAGACGCACACAGCTGTATAAATCAGGTCACTGGCGTGGACTTGACACACACAATCTTTAATCACAACCTGTCGATACAGCCAAAGTCTCGATGCCTCCCTGTGTAACCACTGACACGTGTGCTGAACTGTAAACAGCTCGGTGAGACGCAGACCGACTGCTATTCTGTCCACAGCACGGACCATACATCTCGCTGAATGCTCTGAAAATGATCTCTTGTCCAAAGTGTGTCTTGTTTTCTACATGCAACCGACACTCTTACAGCTGTAGCAGAATGTGGTAAAATTCACAGATTACAAAAATCTGCAGCGTGCAGCAGAGAGAAGTGCAAGAGTCAGAGCTGCAGGAGAGAAATGAGAGCAAAGCAGTGAAGTAGAAAAGCTTTTTATCTGTGAGATAAGAGCATATTAGGGTGAGTACAGGTGGGGGAAGACAGATGGGGGAACCTGAAACGCTTTATTAGGTCTTGATGAGACACGTTTTCAGCCTACAAGAAGTAACCTGTTTAAACTCACAAATTCTGCAATTCTGCCATGAAAAACATCCCCCTTAAAGCCAGATTTACTATTTTACACCAAAACCAAACAAAGCCAGCATAATGCCACCTGACTGATGCTCCACGATCAGAAGATCGCCACGTGGAAAACAACTGTGTTGGCATTTAACGTATGTCTGTATGCAGTCTAGCCCCGCCGGCTGTCCCTTTTACAGATATCTATACGGCTCTGTTCATCAACCCCAAATTTCGCGCTTGTACCACAGAGAGAAAAACAAAACAAATCGTGGCCACATTTTACGAAATCAAGATGCTATTGCATGGCTTCGAGACATTTTGGTCCATCATACTGATGAATTCTTTCTCTCGTTTTGTTAATTTGTGTGCTCGATAAGTTTAACGTTATGTAACATAAGGTAGGGCAATGCAGTGAACTTTGTTTCAAGTTGGACAAACGACAAACCAACTTTTTTACCGTTTTACACCGTGTTGGCAAGTAGGAGGACGGTTAGATCACCTTCAAGGATCCTCGCGTTTCACCGCTGGACGGCGATTCAGGGACTATCAGTAACTTTCTGTTTACTTGATGAAATAATTGGAGTTGTTTGTTTTCAAAAGCTTCCATGTCATGTGACCCATTGACTCCAAAACAATGCTGAATTGTTTTAAAACACTGGACAAATGAGACGTTTTTCATTAGTTTAATGCATCTTATATTATAGAATTATAATATTTGTAAAAACTATCAATGTAACATATATAAACATGTTTAAAATCCATTGAGCTTTCGCATAAACACTTTCTGATGGTTTGTGTTGTTGAATATGTTTTGCTCTTTCAACTTTGGATTGTCTTGTTAATGTGCTAACTGGCCACCTAGCATCATGACGCTCTTCTGGTTTCCATTTTTAAACAACAATTACAGACAACCGCACAAATGTGCTGGTTTTCTATCGGTTGTAGTCTTTGTGACATGTTCATGTGCAACTTTTTGGCCGAGATGCAAGCGGCTAGTTCTTGGACGTCGTTTTGGTGCGTCTGGACCTGTACACAGATAGTTTGGCTCCGTTATTACCTTCGCTGCTGGATTAAAAGCAGGAAAACTGTCTTCCCATTCTGTGTTTGTACATTTTATCTTGAAGTGGAATAACGGCACAAACACTGCCACCTTGAACAGGCTAAATAAAAGGGGCTGAAGTTGTGACTGTAAAGGTTTTTTCACCTCTGGGAAGCAGAAAGACAGATCAGACTTAGATTGTACTTCAAATAATGTGTGTAATGCGGCGCCTTTTTAGTCCCACTGAATACGAAGAATAAATGATTGAAGAGGAAGAGGGGGAGAGAGAAGCACAAATAGAGACAGAATGAGGAAGGAAAGACAAAAATGGGAGATGGGAAGACAAAGAATAGAAAGAAGAAATGAGGCAAAAGGAGAACAAGGAGTGGAAACTCTGGCCTTGCTTGTTCATTCCAGTAGACATCTTTGTGTGTGTGTGTGTGTGTGTGTGTGTGTGTGTGTGTGTGTGTGTGTGTGTGTGTGTGTGTGTGTGTGTGTGATGCCAGTTTCCCAGCTGTGAATAGCTCTGTTGAGACAAACCTACTCTGACAGCAGTCACACACTTACCACTCACACTACCTGCTTTGAGGGAACGCCACTTTGACTTCTTCCTCTCTTTCTCTGCAGATGTTTTTTTTTTTTTTTTTTTTTGGCTTTCACAGACTCTTAATTTGATGCATTTTCCATGGCCGTGGCCCCCCAGTCCCTCAGTGTGCATGAGCTTGTGCATGGTTTTGGCAAAAGGGACTGAACTATTTCTGGCATCTGTGATTGGTTGGACATGCTAAGCAAAGTCTGGGTTTATTCGCCACCACTGCTTCTCGAATTTCACATATTCAGTTGATTTTTGTAATTTTTTCCTACGTTTTTCCTCCCCTCACTCACTCTTTGACTCTCTTGTTCCACTCCTTTTGTCTTTCTCCTCATTTTACCTCTCTCTTTTTACGAACCCGCTGTCACAGCCTGCAGTGTGTGTGCAAAGGAAGTGACTCAGTGTTCTGTTAAATGATCGATTGTACCAGATCAAAATAAATATGTTCTGAGTGACAAAAGACATCTGGAATTTTCGGTTAAAACCTTCACAAACTAGCATTTTGTCTTTGGGAGGAACAGCGTGATTTTGAAAATGACTAACAGGCTTTTAGAGGAGAAATTGTAAATTGCAAGTTTGTCCACAAAATCAATAAATCCTTGATGACTTCCACAATAACTGAAAGAGCACGTTTTCATATTTGTTTTCTGGTGGCTTCATAAAAAAAACTTAACATTTACATTTACCTTTCTATCTTAGGTACTCGACAGTTTATTTAATGTTTAGGCTGTAAATGTTTCAAGAAACAGCCCTCTTTAGCACTGTCCTCATTTCCATTGCATTTTCAGAGGACAGGTCACACTGATGTGCACCACTGTAAAAAAAAAAAAAAAAAAAAAAACAACCACGTGCACTAACAATCAGAGCAGAATCACAAGATTTTAGCCAAAGAGAGGTATGCAGATTAACAGTGCAAGCCTTAACCAAAAGCTCTCCAAACGCATTGAGAAGCTAATGAACAACATACCGTGTGGCTGCAATCGAGGCCAACTCTGATTTCATCTAATGGGCTCAAATTAGATTTCTGCCGTCAGCAGGACATTTGTTCTCTCAAAAGAAACACAGGAGCTTTAGGACCAACTATTCATTCAACAATGAACAATGATGCAAACACACATGATGAATTAACTGCAGCTGAAAATGCAAGGTTTATATTAAGAACTGTGTCACGTATAAATCTGTATGTTTATACATGTGTTTTGACACACCCCGTAATTATCTTTTGACGTGATTTGATTTAACTTTGATTTAGGATTACTTTAAAACTATTTTTAGGTCCACCTAAGTGTGTGCTTGCTTCGTGTGTTTGCACTGTGAGGAGAGGTGGATGGTTTTGGCATCTGTGCTGTTATAATGTAACACCAACACAGGGCAGGATTGGACAATGTTGATAGTTTTGACACTTGTCCGTATGTTTACGTGCACAAATCCATTGTCTGAATAGCCTTCTAATCTTTCTATGTATATTTTGGTTTTTTATTTGAGTGTAATAAATGACGGTTTAGAGTTATTGTACTTTGAATTGTGGCCGGTTCAGGTCTGATTGAGGCGACAGAATAAACTGACCTCAAACCGCATTATGTAGTCGACGTAGTACGATTTCAGTTGGACGATATTTTAACATGAACAAAATCATGTGGCTTTTTCTAACTTCATGTATATGCACTGAAAGCTGACACTGCTCAGTCAGTAGTGACAGTGCAGTCTGGGTGGTCCTGGAGGAAAACTGGGCTTTTGTTATGGGAACAGTGGTTGGTCATAACTTTTAACCATTACATTATACTGGAGGGAGGATGTGTGGGACAGTGCAGTAAAGTAGTAAAGACAGTTTTGTGTGTGAGAAAACGTCACTCATTTACATAACACTACAGTCAACTGCAGTAAAAGGGACATTTATTGTAATGGTGTGTGTGTCGGACCCACAGGGAGACACTGCAGGAGGTGAGAGAGGACACACACACACACACACACACACACACACACACACACACACACACACACACACACACACATATTTAAACGGCTGACAAACGAGCTGTGTGTGATGTAAATGTTGCCGTTTTTATGGTCTGCTGTTTGAACAGTGAGTGGCACCTCTCACTGTTCGACCTTTCACCCTAAACTTTACCCTCCCCGCTGTCTGACAGGAGGCTGCACTGGCCGCTCTCTGATGCATTATGATGCACAGAGAATGTGTGTGTGAACATGAATGGTCTTTTATTGAAATTCAGTGTCTGTTTACCTCGCGTGTTGTGACACACCGGGGAAGGACACTTCCTGGTGGATCACAATGCGCAGAGATGCTGATGTGAACGGAGGTGGACTGTTTGTTCCAGTGAAGTCTCTGTTTTACCAGACACACACAGAAAAGGACAAACACCCTGCAGGGTGCGACTGATGCTGAATTCAATTGTAAGATTTTTTTCTGTTTTACCAGCTGTAGACACAAGGAGTCAGAATGCAGGTGTAAGAGTGTATTAAAGCTACGGTGGGCAGAAGTCTTGACTGCAAACTCTTTAGTTTGTCAGGCTCTTTGAGACACTTTTTGAGAAGTTTGTCTTCCCTTTTTGGGTTGCTTCTCAGATGCTGCTGCGGGAACAGAATACTTTTTCTGCAGCAGGGATACTAAGCCTGCTTTGTTTGGGGGCCACTTTTGCAGAATGACAGGAGGCCAGGGGCCAGTCGCAGCAGCCGCATACATGTTTCTAGGATTAATGACATTATTTAGATTTTATGATTTTTCCAGGATTTGTAGACAATTTTAGGTGTTTTTGCTTTTAGGACATTTCTAGATGTTTAGATGTATTTAGGATTTTACAGATTTTTTCTAGGATTTCAGGGCATTTTTAGGATTTGTTGATGTTTCGAGGATTTAAGGACATTTCTTGGATTTTAGTACATTTTTCAGATTTTAGGATGTTTTTATGGTTTTAAGGCACTTCTAGGCTTTCGGGACATCTCTAGGATTTTAGGATCTTTGTAGGATTTTAGGACATTAGGAGCTAGGACCTCTGTAGGGGGGTATAGGGGTATGGGGGGTAGGGGGATCATCTACTGGCACCTTTTTTTGATAAACAGTCTATTTTGTTGTTATTTTTTTGCAGTGGGGACCAGATTTGGCCTTAAGTTGCTGTGCAGGATTCTTGTTCATTGATCTTATCCATCTGAAGAGACGTGCAGGCACATCTGTATGTGCAGAACAGCTAATACAAGCGCACTCTCTCTGAAATAACCTGTGAGTTTCTAAAGCTTGAAAAATAGAGCCAAGAGGAGACGCAGAACTTGTGTTCTCTCAGACGACCTTAATTAAATGATCAACTTATCATTTCTGCGCTGCATAATTCAGCTATTGACTCTTGGAGACGCAGCTTGGTTTTGCTGGTGCCAAAGCTCCGTCTGTACTTTTCCAAAAGCGAGTTTGATATAAATATATATAAATTAGCGTGTGTGTGTATATCCAGAGATCAGGAGAGACAGACACAGATAGGATGTTGAGTGGCTCGGTATTGCATATGGATGTCATCATACCCACTTGTGTTCACAGGTAATGATGCCTCTGCCTTTATCTTTGTCTTTGTGTGCGTACAAGCGTCTGTGTGTGTCAGGAAAGTACGACAGAGGCAGACAGAGTCGCCTTGTTCTACACATACAAAACATTTCAAACAGCATCTGTACGCCCGACCACAAAGGGACTGGCGGAAGTGGGGAGGTGTGCGTTTGTCTGCGTGTTTCTGGGTGTTTGGGTGGCACAGATAGAAAGTTGGAGATTTGAGTCACATTGAGAAGTGAATGTCTGTCATAACTGTGTCCTTGGAAGAAGCCACCCTCGGCCTCTCTCTCTTTTACTCTTTCCATACATGCGTCACACCTGGTGCTGTACCGAAACTTCACTGTGATTTCCTATTGTTTGTCTTTAAGGCTCAAACATGCCATCAAAAAGGAAATAGTTCACCATTACTGTGATGCAGCAATATGTTCCCACATCACTCTGACGTCAAATAAATGTAGGTCATCAAGAGTAAAAAAAGAAAAAATGGGTAAACAGTTTTAAAAGAGTGGATAAATTGACTCTAAGTGAGTTTATTTTTTTACTTCACCTGTTTATTTGCCCCACTCTGTTTCCCTGTCTGTCCGTCTCTCACACAAAACCAACACAAAAGTCTGAACGCCGGCCATGACCTGCAGTTGTTAGCTATTATAGAGCCTACAAGCTGTCCACTTGCTGGATTGATTAAACTGGAAAAGAACTGCCTTCAGCTCTGCTTTTCAGACCGCGGCGTGAAGGCAAGAACAGCGTGAGGAATATAAATTACTGCGAGCTGCTACAAACACTAAAATAGCTCAAAAAACAATCGGCAGGTTTCCCTGGAAATCGTGGGGGATTGGTAAAAGATGGAGAGCTCAATCTAAACTGAAAACTTGTCTCCTCAGAAAATACTGCAAGTCCCAGTGAATCAAATCTCTCTTTTCTTGCTCTGATACCTTTTGAGTCCTGAAACAATTTTCTCCCCTTCGACTTTAATTTTGTTTTCGGTGTTTTTATAGCGTTTGTCTTACTTCTGGGGCGATGCTCCATCTGTTGCCAGGCATGTTTTGCTAACAGGTTTGAGGTTCAGCTTATTAAACCATCACCAAATATAATGCTGTCTTTAAAAAAAAAAAAAAACTCAGGAGTCACAACCTTACCGAACCAAAGTGACCAAATTGCTTCATCTCTCCTAAAACAGCTTGAGATTTAATGAGATTGATAACGATCTGAGAACTTTTTGTTGAGTTGATTTTGGAGCCATGATGCCAGACCAACTGTGCACAGATTAGATTATTTGATAAAAGTGGAAAACATTTAATAAAGTTGGAGATTGTTGCCATATTTCATCTCCAAATGTGGCTTTTTTTTGTTTTTAGCAACCCATCTCTTTTCCAGTGGGTTCTTAGGGCTCCAAATGTCAGTGTTTTGTAGCAACCTATTGAGGTTTTACAGGAGGTCCTAGACTCCAAAAGAGAGTGTTTTATAGCAACCTGTCCCAATATTTTATAGCAGCTTATTAAGCTCCAGCTTTTTGTAGTGACCGTCTGAGTTTTTATAGCAGCTTTTGTAGTGACCGGTCTGAGTTTTTACAGCAGCTTTTTAGGTTAAAAATGTGTTTTGTAGCAACCTGTCTGTGTTTTTTCATCTGGTTTTAGATCAAAATGTTAGTGTTATGTAGTGACCTGTTGCAGTTTTTTTAGAATCTTTTAGGCTCCAAATATTGATGTTTTGTATTGACCTGTCTGTGATTTTTTTTTTAGCAGCATTTTCAGATCAAAATGTGAGCATTTTGTAGCTACGTCAGTGTTTTATCATCTGCTTGTTAGGCTCAGAAATCCTTTGGGGTTTTTCAGCCACTTTTAGAGTTCAAACGTGAGTGTTTTGTAGTGACCTGTCTGTGTTTTTCTAGATGCTTTTGCTTTTGAGTGTTTGTAGCAACTTCTGATTTTCCATTGGCTTTTTTAGACTCCAGATGCAGGTGTTTTGAAGCAACCCTTCTGTGTTTTCAAGTGGCTTTTGTGGATTTGTGTGTGTTTTTAGTGACCTGTTTTTCCAGCAGCTCTTGGGGGCCAAACATGGATATTTTGTAGCGACCCATCTGTGTTTTTTTGCACGGGCTTTTGTAGGCTCCAAACGTGACTGTTTTGCAGTGAACTTTGGGCCTTTTTGCTAGCAGCTTTTGAAGCTCTAAACATGGGTGTTTTGTAGCAACCCATCTGTATTTTCACCCAGCTTTTTAGACTTGAAACATGACTGTTTGGAAGTGACCTGTTTGAAATTTTTTGTGGCTTTTCAGGATTCAAATGAGTGTTTTGTAGGGAACTGTCAGCAAGGATAGTGCCATGAAAAGTCTATTGGGCCAACAATTAATCTTTTACTAACCATAACTAAGTAGCATTTGTGCGTAAACCTAACCACCCGTTAACCCAGTGTTGTCTAAATGTTAAGTTTCAATGTGCACAATAACGTACAAACTCTGGTTTGCAGAAACATACATTGCCAACATTTTTTCTGGTGTTGGGGTTGTGTAAAGCAGCAGGGGGGGTAAAAGTTTAAAATTTTACTGTCATATAGGCAGCACAGCTTTAGACTTTGTGCACAGAGTTGAATCAGTTTCCCTTCAATCTGTCTGTGCCCTTCACTTTTATTCCTCCCCTCTGTTTTCTCTGATTTGCCAACACGAGGCTACAAAAACACCCTGCAAGTGTCAAATATTATTTTCTTAATTGGCTGCCTATTATGCTGTCTCTGCACATAGCCTCTCCTCCAAACTGTTTTTTTTTCTCTGTTTTCTCTCCTGCCTGGATGCTTAACTACCTGTTAACCATCCGTAACATCAACCCGAAGCCGTCCCCATGTGGAGACACAGCAGGTTCGACCACCTCTGTGTAAATTAGTGAGCGTGCTTTAAATTTAAAGCCTCACGTCTCTTCACACAGCAGCTGATTCAGCTCATTAGCTGTTTGTGCATGAAAAATGCACACTGGTTGTTTTTGTCATTAAGTGTTGTCGCTGTTGGGTAATTTTGTTCATGTTTTTAGGCACTGATTAAGCATTGATGTAAAGAATGCACATGAGAAGGCATGTTTACTGGTCAGAGAAAAACAGGAGAAATTACAGTTTCCTTTTGTCTTTCCTCCCTCATTTCTTTTTTTTTCTCATCATTGGATGTGCACTGTGCCACACACACACACACACACACACACACGCACACACACACACACAAACACGCACACACACGAGCCTGCACTCAAACGCTAGGGTGGCACTATAAATGGTTTATGTCACAATCTTTGTCAAGCACCCACACCACCCATCACAGTATCACACACACATACACTCATGCACACACACACACACACACACACTCTCCCTCAAGCATCAGGCATGGAATTGAAAAGCCACTTCAGAAAAATAATGGCGCTGTGGCAGCCCTGCAGCATGTATGTATATATGTGTGTGTTTGTATGTGTGCGTGTGTGTTTTGTGTGAGAAAGTGTGCATCACTGTAGTTTTTTGTAGGCCGAACGCGTAGATGGATCTCTGAATAGTAGCGGTGGTCAAAGGGGTCTGACCTATTTGTGTAGACAGATGCATTTCTTAATGTACATACTTTGTATATGTGTGTGTTGTGTGTGTGTGTGTGTGTGTGTGTGTGTGTGTGTGTGTGTGTGTGTGATGGAGTGAGGAAATAAAAAGACGTGGTGTGAGCTGCTATTTGCATCTGCGCACATGCAAGAATGTGAACTCCCGAATGAGGCTGTAATTGGTTTTCATGTCTCCCCGTATGGATTTCACATACGGTGATATTAATTCACATTTTTTCACACCCAAGTGTTTTCCAGAACAACTTTTAATGAGAGCAACAGCACAGATATGTTTAATTTATTGATCATTATGGGCGACACATAGCACAGCGCAGTGGTCCGAGCTGACGGCACCCCTGTGACTGCAGAAGGTCATGCAAGACAGAAGAAGACACAAAGAAAATAAAGAGCTTATGTGAAGTAAAGAGGATTTTCTTTTATCTGCCATTATTCAGATGCATCATTCAGATAGAAAGATAAATAGATGAAGAGAGAGAGAGAGGGAGGGAGGGAGGCTGTGTTGCTTGCAGAAACTTGGCCAGTGATGAATAACCCCATCTGCCTGTCATTACTACTACAGCTACTAGTGCTACACGCACACGCAGCCGAATCTGTCACAGATCCCCTCTTAAACAGCCTCAGGGGATCCAGAGCGAGATAAAGAGCGGAGAGAGAGAGAGAGAGAGAGAGAGAGAGAGAGAGAGAGAGAGAGAGAGAGAGAGAGAGAGAGAGAGAGGGGAGACGCTGGGTGTGTCCTGGGCTGCAGATAAGCAGAGAAGGAAAGCAGGACAAAACTCACCAGGGAGGGTAAACACCTGTTCGCCCCACTCGCACATTTTCTGGCAAACCACCTATTTTTAATGTATCGTTAAATTGAATCTCAAAGGTGTTTTTTGTGCGTTCGATGGGTAGTCATGGCATGAACTGCCTGTAGTCCGAATCATTAGTAAAGTCAGGCTTTAAGTAACACGGGTGATGCTATTAACAGGTTAACAGTGGGCTCTTGGATTCCTGATGCCTTGTGTGGATCTACAGCCTTTTGAAATGAAGCCTTTAAAACAATCGATGGAGGTGAAGTGTTGGAGGTTGATTAGAAACACGACCAGAGGTCAAAGCAATCTAACAAGAGTTCAAAGCTCGTTCACGGTAAAACGTTCTCAGGCATTTTTAGGATGTGAGTGAATTTAAAGGCTTTGATTTATTCGTGTCCGTCCTGCTAATTTAGATCAGTTAAGACGGGACAGTGAGAGCTTTAGATGCTTTACAGCTTTTGTATTAAAGATACTGAGCACTTCAAATTACACACCCCTGTATCAGAAATAAATAGATGAGTTTCCATTACAGATTTGCACAAAAATTTAGCAATATTTTTTGGAAATGTCAATAAAATATAATTGTAAGATGACTGTGTTTCAACTGAGTGAAGTTCTGTGACTTCTCGTCTCGTCGTAAGACTCAAGTTCAAAACATCAGCAGCTTTATTTCTCTAACAGCCACCGCACTAGCTTTCATTATTGCCAATCCAAGGCCACGTAGGCGTGTTATGGAGCCATAATGGAAAGGCGAGCCCCTTATACGTAGGAGCGGCCACGTATGAGGGATTTCTGGGAGCTGATAGTCCACGATTTCACAGAGGAACTGTGGTTCCAAAACTTTCTGATGATCCGCTCAACTTTTGAAGAGTTATGTAATGCAGTAACATTTCTTTTAGCGACTCTTTGACTCTCTGTTGTACATCATGCAAGCTATAAAAGCCAAAAAATTTCAAATTCCATTGCAGTTTTGCCAAATGTGGCTTTTTTGAATCACCTTAAATACCACCTCATGCAAGCATAAAACATTTTTTTTTTTTTTGATAAATGGGAGTGTTTTTAACATCGAGGCGTTTCCATTAGGTGTATTTTATATTCGCAATTTAAATTTAAGGCTTTATGGAAACCCGCCTAATGTTGGCATTGAACATATTTTGCAAATCACTGACACACAAAATTTGCACAGTGCTTTGGTTAAAAGTGGCACAAAAACCAAGTGTTATGTGTAGGAAAAATGATGATTTGGCTTAAATATCTGGTTTTGGTGCCACAATCCCATCAGGAAAAGCAGCACTGCCTCTGCAAAATCAACCAATTTTTGTGGCAGTTTTCTTGCTGCAAAAACAGTGATGGGGCACCATAAAAAAAAAATCCTTGTTTGGTGGCTAAAAAGCTTCAACGTGGTCTGCAAAGTCAGCTCATGAACTAAGTCACTTAAGAAATGTTGATATGGTATCTATGACATGCAAAAATGTAATGCATCCATGATTTTCAAAAATGAACGTGGCTGCTTTACAGTGCAGAATATGTCAAGTGGGTAACTGGGAGCGATAAAATTTTACACTGAAATTTCAATAATTAAAAGTATGATTCATGAAGGCTTAACTGATGTGGCAAATAAGAAGAAAAGTGGCAGAATGTATGACAGAAAAACAACATAAATGGTAAAGAAAACCGGACAGTGACTGGGATTCTCCACCAGTTGTTGTTTCACCATTCCAGCAGCAGTTAGGAGTCTAATTGATTACGGCGACCCCTATTTTCAAAGTGCAGTCTCTTCATTGATCCAGTTACTGCTGCCGCTGCTCAGCTCTCTCCAAGCGATTCTCCAAGTCATTAGTGCCAAGCAGAGAGACGCTCCTCTCTGTGGCCTCAAAACCACTTTAATGCAAAACCCCAGTCAACTCTCAGAGAGAGTAAAACAGGTTAGAGGACCTGTGGTTGGTCTCTGAGTCACAATTTAAAGCCAAGTGGCAATTTAACCAAAGCTAATCCTGGAGCTGGCATTTAACTGACAGCTGAGGTTGCTCCTATTACACAAAAAATATATTTGTTTTCTCTTGAGCTTAAGGAGCTAACAGAACAGAAAAGCTAAAGGGAGGTTTTCCTACTGTGAGAGACTCTGGAAAAGTGATACAAATGTATGGTCTTCATAGGATGCCGGAAGCATAAAAAAGTGCCAGTGGAAGATCTCTCCCACCCCTGACAAAGGTCCTAGCTGAGACCCTAATGACCTAAAATCCTACACTTGTCTGAAAATCCTTAAAAAAATCCTAAAATTCTCAAATGTTTTGAAATCCTAGAAATGTCATAATATCCTCAAAAACATCCTTCAATTCTGGAAACATCCTAAAATCCTAGAAATGTCCAAAAATCCTAAAAATGTCCTAAAATCCTAGAAATGTCCAAAAATCAGGGAAACAATGTAAAATCCTTCAAATGTCCTATAATCCTTGAGATGTCCTTCAATCCTAGAAACATCCTAAAATTCTTAAAATTTACTGAAGTTTTCAAAAGGTGCTAAAATCCTAGAAACATGTATGGGGCTGCAAAAGTGGCCCCCAAGCAAACACAAGCTAAGCATCCCTGCTTGGAATCAAGTAGCCAGCGTTTTTGAAATAAAAAAGTGAGAAATGTCGAATCAGTGAAGATCAATACATTTCATTGATTTCCTGGTGTAGCTTTTGTCTGCTGTACCATGATGTTGAATTTTTTCGACCTTTCTCACAACATAGAAACACACAGCAGCAGCCACAAAGTCCACCTGCAGCAGCCTCATATGTTCTGCTACTTTACCTTGAAATCAATTTCACGTTAGGTTACAGTGTGTGTCCTCCAGCAGAGGTCACAACCTCTACCTGCTGACTGTGTCTCCTTTCCTAAATTAAAAGACTGCATCACGTTACATGCAGTGCGCACACACACGAACACACACACACACACACACACATACACACACACAGAGCACATCGTATTACCTATATAAAGCAAAGGCTATTGCAGCTCGTGCAAAGAAACTCAATAGGCTTTTAACATTCATTTAGCCCGAGCAGCAGGGCTGACTTAAGCTATAGAGACTGGATCTGATAGCACATACATACAGAGAGAGAAAGAGAGATGGATGGAGGCTGACTTTACGTTACACGCCTCCGATACCAGCGTGAGAGAGAAAGTGCTGAGAGCGGCCGGGAGAGATGCAGAGACTAAGAGAGTACAGGAAAAAGGGAGCTGAGGAAGGAGAAACGGCTAAATATATAACAGCGAGGTTCAAAAAAAGAGACCTGAGAAGGATAGTTGTTTCAGGGGTGTAGATCAATTCAACACACTCACACAGCCAATAAAAGTAACCGTAAATGCTCCGACGAGGTGCATTTGTTCCCAGGTTTACTGTATCGTAACACTGTCTTGTTTTAGGCTTTGGTGGCCGCAGTGTGGGCAGGCAGGCCAGAGGAATTTTTTTAACAGCCTTTTTTTAGCAATTTTCAGTGCATCCTCACCAACAACATGACATATACTGTAATTGGTAGTTTTATTTTCAAACTCTTGTTATTGTCCTAAAACCCCTGAATGTCCTAAAATCCTCAAACTTTCCTAAAACCCTAGAAATCAAATGTCCTAAAATCCTAGAAATGTCCTACAATCATTTAATGTCCTAAAATCCCAGAAATGTCCTAAAATCCCTGAAATGTCCTAAAAATCCTCAAAATGCCCTGAAGTCCTGGAAATGTCCTTGAATCCTGGAAATGTTCTGAAATCAGTAAAATGTCCTAAAATCATCAAAGTATCCTAAAATACTCAAATTGTCCTAAAATCCTGGAAATGTCCTACATACCTACAAATGTCCTTAAGTCCTAGAAACCTCCTAAAATCTGAGAAAATGACCTAAAATCCTGTAAACATTATTACACCCTAGAGGTGTCCTAAAATCCTTGAAATGTCATGAAATCCTGAAAACATCCTAAAATCTTAAAAATGTCCTCAAATCCTAGAAATTTCTTAAATCCTAGGAAAACTGTAAAATCCTAGAAATATCACAAAAACCTGGGAATGTCCTAAAATCCTGGAAATAGAGGTTAGAGGTGCATTTGTTCCCAGATTTACTGTATCATAACAATGTCTTGTTTTAGGATGGGATGGCCGCAGTGTGGGCAGGCAGGCCACAGGACTTTTTTTTACAGCCTTTTTTTTTTTAGCATCTTTTAGTGCGTCCTGGCCTGCAACATGATATATACTGTATGTGGTAGTTTTATTTTCAGCCTCTTGTTTTTGGCTTGCTTTCATTGACTTTAATATCTATTTTTGAGGATCTGGCGAGTCGTTTTAGGTCCCACTGCAACTGCCGAGCTGTTTCATGTGGTATCATTATATATAAAAAAAAAATCAAGAAACACTGGCATTTGCTCAAGGCGTCAAACTCGTCAGCAGTTTGAGAACGTGCCAAATTCAATTTATTTTGGAGTTTACAGTGTGCCTCAGGTACGGAGGAGAGAGGGGGAGGCAGTGGGAGAGGGGGGGGGGGGTAGAGAGGAGATTGAGAGTAATGGAGAGAGATAAATGAACTGAGCTGAGCTGCACCAAAAAGCCGAATGATGAAAACAAACATCCTCGTTTTTAAGGGACTCGCATTTCTACTCCTGCTTCAGATTAGGACTCAACATCACTCAAAAACATCAGTGTGTGTGTGCGTGCGTGCGTGCGTGCGTGCGTGCGTGCGTGCGTGCGTGTGTGTGTGTGTGTGTGTGTGTGTCTGTGTGTCTGTGTGTGTGTGTGTCTGTGTGTGTCTGTGTGTTTGTGTGTGTCTGTGTGTGTCTGTGTCTGTGTGTCTGTGTGTGTCTGTGTGTAGCTTTGGAGATCATTCCCAATCTATATCAGCTTGTCTTCAAGTAGAAACTAGAAAATTAGATGAGAGGAGATTAAAGGGGCGATTGCAGTGAATGTTATAAACTCAGAATATTAAAAACTGCTTTGCATATATCTCATTTGAGTGTGTGCGTGTGTGTGTCATTTTAAGCATAATTCATGCCGATGTATGTTTATTAAACTGTGCTGTGAGTACAGCATGATTGACAAATCCCTGAGGTCAGCAGAGGACACGTGAAGTACAAAGGTCATTTATGTTTGCTATAAAGAGGCAAAAAAAGCTTTATGTGAGGCTTTAAAGTCATGATGCTTGGTTCAGGGTTTCTGTGGTCATGAAAAACCAATAGCAATTTTCAGGCCTGAAGTCTTGGAAAAACTCAATATACCCTGAAGGTTTTGGAAAAGTCATGGAATTTTGTTCCACAAATCAATATAACACATGATGTGTTCAAGGACCATCACAAATTTGAAAATCAAATGATAATTTCATTTTTTTTTTAAAGATTTTTGAGGGCATGCTTTCTTAAAAATAAAATGCCTTTTTTTCCCTTTGAAAATCAAAGAAAAAAGGCCCAATTTTTTTTTTTTAAAGAAAACATGCCTGCAAAAATCTACTAGATCGTAAAGAAAAAGAAGTACTAAGGACTATTGATTGTTTTAGATAATGCATGGTCTTGAAAATTTGCCTGAAAGTCATGGAAAAGTCCTGGAAATGGTAAAAATGTGAATGAACCCGCTGGTTAATGTTCAGAGGTGACATCATCTGTTAGAGGTCATGACTTTTTCGTCACATTTCTCATAATCTCATGATCTCGACAAGCACCTCATTTTGTGTATGCTGCCCGCATTCATCAAATCACCTTTCCTATAACCTCCAGGCGTCCTTTTAATGCTACATAATTTTACTATTTATGGATATTTACAGAATGAAAATCATCCATTTGAGACAGCTTGATTCCACTTGACATTTGGGTTGATGGTCAGCTGATGTTTTGAAGGATGTCTGGCAGGAAGTGTTTTCCTCAAATATGATCAAAGCGTGAAAACTGCACTAAAATATTCCAACAACATCATAAAAACAGACTTGCGGGCATGTTTGGCATAAATTAAACATGTTAAAGTGTTGCTTCCTTATCCTGGCCTCAAGATAAAAAAAAACCAAAAAACACTGCCAACATGTGAAAAAAACAAGGATTTTTTGGTGGCACGAAAATGACAAAAGGGTACAAAAGGTACAAATTCCATCTTGCATTGATAAGAGTTAATGCTGTTCACTGTTGTACGGCTTAGCTTTCCATTACTCAGGCATATGGTGGATATTTTTTGCTGATTTATCATTGCCACAGGCTTTCAGCGGATCTTAAAATAAACGGCTAAGACGCTGTGAGCCCAGAAAATCACCAGATGTACAGTAACTTTCACATCAAGCTACTTATTAAGTCTGCATGTTTTCATGGTCGCGGCTTAAAGCAGAAATCCATAAGACTGTTTTGCAGCGGCGCCTTTTTTTTCTCTCTCCTCTCTCCCCAGATGCCTTTTAGAGTTGTCATTGGAGAGTGACCTGTATTATCTATCTCTGACTCTCTCTCCCCAGCTCTGTCTCTTTCTCTGTCTGAATGGAGATTTAGATAAGAGAGTCTGAGCTGAGAGAGAGCAGCCGCTGAATACCAAGAGACGCAGCAGAAAGAAAGGGAGAGGAGTCCAGAGAGGAGCAGGGAGTCGGGGCCAGATTTACGGAGCCGTTTTGCACCTTGTTTCAGACTCATCCTGCGGCTGGAGAGGTTCCTGGTGTTTATCAAACAGGTGCGCCAAGCTCAAAGGGCAGTTTGACTGTCATCTGCAGCTCATCTCGCCTGCCGGGGAACGAGCTTTATCGCTCGCTTTCAAGCATGAGAGGACCGATCGTGCTCTTAACAGGCCGCGGTCGTGTCCTCGTGCAAATTTATCTGCATCCCCGAGAGCATCCTCGAGTAATTCTGTGTAAAACATAAATCCTAGCGACGAAAGATCAGTGACAAAGTATGCAAGGAGCTGATAAATAAATAAATAAATAAATAAGCAGGCTTCTTTGGAAGGAAATTTCACAAGAGCAGAAAAAAAAGATGAAGCTTTAAGGTTTAAATCAGTGGTTCCCAACTGGTGGGTTGCGGTCCAAGTGACTCACTACCATGTCAGTTTTGTGAAGAACACACTTCATTTTGAAGTACAGTAAATTTGAAGCAAATAGCTTTTATTTTGAAGTGTGGTTTCCTGCTGTAGAGTGATGTATTTTTATTTTCTTTATTTTACTATTTTGCTCTGTACAGTAACAGTAACTATTTCATCGCCCCATTCTTGGTGTTATGTGACCTGTTTTTGTTTTGATGTTTTTTTTTTCTTTCAAAAATAAGAATAGCCCTGAGGGACTGTTCTTTTCTTTTTCTACAGAGGTTCAGAGTAAGCCTCCAATGTCCCAAAAACCTTGAAACTTCCCTGATTTTGAACTAATTGCACTTTATTGTTGCAACATGTTTTATTTATTTCTGTTTTAAGCCCACATGCTATTGACAGTTTGTGAAATTAAATTGAATATGCAATAATGTCTCTTATGTGCAGACCTTGAACTAATGACTAAGGTGAAAACTGGGCCCAGTAGCTGCACCAGTTTAGAATCACTGGTTTATATAATCATGTGTGACTCAAATCATGTGACCATCTGTGGGGTCATGACCCAATGATGAGAAAACTCGTCCCTACAGACACTGTTTCTGATCCACTGCTCTCACTTCTTTGGTGAAGAGGTGAGCAACAAGCTGAAGTTCCCTCCAGGGATCAATAACGTTTTATATTACAGCTCCCAAACAGTGAAAAGGTTATTTTTTGGTTTTGGACGATTAAAGTGCAGCCGGTAACAAACAGCTGGAGTTAAATTAAAGACTCTGACTGCTCACAGATGTTTATCTTTAGCAAAAAAAAGGTTCCCAAAGAAATCATGTTGGAATGTAAAACTGTTTCTGTGGTTGTTTTCTTTCTGATGATCCCTGATTGGAGATCTCGGGCTCTTTATTTACCAGCCCATCACACGGGGCCGTGTATACACAGGCTATCATTGTCCTGCCCACTAATTAATGAGTCCGGTCAGAGCGCTGGATGCCTGCACGCCCGCTCTGCCTCCTCGGAGAAAACCGCTGGCAGTCCGATGAATCACCACATTCAAACGGTCTCGTGGTAAAAGAGCAAAAAATGATTGAAAACCGAAGGAGAAATTCATGAGGCTGGATGAGCGATGATAAATGTATTAGCACTAGATGACATTTCCATCACCACCTCATCGATCACCTTGGGGACATTTTAAATGGTGGACCGTGTGTGTGTGTGTGTGTGTGTGTGTGTGTGTGTGTGTGTGTGTGTGTGTGTGTGTGTGTGTGTGTGTGTGTGTGTGTGTGTGTGTGTGTGTGTGTTATGCAGAATCAGGCAGATGAAAAAAGCTCCCCAACACTCAAAGAAAAACAAAGAGGACGGGGACACGCTGACATGATGCTCATATGGACGCAAAGACAGATTGAACTGAACTGCAGGCGTTGACGTTGTAACTTCTTCTTTCTAACAAGTGTATTAACCCTTTGAATGCAGCACAAGAAAATTGATCCAGGTTTCAAACATCTTTAAAAAGCACACATTTTGAAGCCTACACAAACACGGTAATCAGCAACTTCACAACTTGAATGTCCAGCAAATTGGAAGAAATTAGTAAAAGGTGAGAAGAAAATAAAAAAAGAAAGAAAATTTTAAAAAAAAGAAAAACAGGAAAAATGTCCAGAAAACTCTATTATGTTTATCATTTATATAATTAGATCTTTAAAAATATGTTAGGGTGTGTGTATATCTCCTATGTTATTGATTTCAGTTCAAATTTTATCACATTTTTTCTAGGGAATTTCCTTGTTTAGTTTTTACTGATTTTATTTATTTATTGGGAATTTTAGGGTAATTTCCTGGTCTCATCATGTTTTTGACAAGAATTAAGCTGATTTGCTGAGGTTTCAAAAGGTTGACCCTTTGGATCAGCGTTACTTTTCTTTTGTGGCATTCAGATACCTTTTACAAGTATTCAAATCTTTAACACTAAGAAACTTTGGTTTGAATTAATAACAAAAAACATGACAATGAGCAGCTTGGCAAAACAATGACGATTTGTGAATTTGGAAAATTATTTTTAACAAAGCTAGGGAAAAATTTCCAAATATATATATATATATATATATATATTTCTAATCCTCATATTTATAGGTTTTAAATTATTTTATAGAATTACAATTTATTTTTGTTTTTTTTTTTTTTTTTTTCAAAAATTGTATGCACTTTTTCTCAGGGCATTTCCCTGTTTTATTATTATTATTATTATTATTATTATTATTGTTGTTGTTGTTTGTTGTTGTTTGTTGTTGTTGTTGTTTTTTATTATTATTTTAACTTCCCTTTTTGGTTTCTTTTCCTCTCGCTAAATTAGTTAACTTTCATAGGTTTTTTTTTCATTCATTTGTGCTCATGTCTGGGTCATGTCTTCTTAGGTTGCTTATTACCTTCTTCCTATGTTTATAAACAAATCAAGCCAGTTTGCAAGTTTTCAAAGGGTAACTGATGGCAATGATCTCAGCGTCATCATAAATAAACAGGATTGTGATCTCAGAATGGTTTTGTTACTCAGTGTGTTTCTCGAGGACACTGAAGCACAAAACGACGCTCGCCCACTCTTGAGGCTTTGAATGTCCGGGGTGTCCTCCAGCTGAAGGACTTTCTCGCTACTCACTCATCCAAGCGGGAGCACATAAAACTGAAAATCAGAATTAAAAAGAACATTTCTAGGGTAATCTTCCAGCGCTGTTGACAGCATTCACTTTGCAAATATGTAATTGATGGAAATTATCTCTTCATGAGATGGCGATGTGTTTTCAGTGGGAGCCACTTCCTCGATGATTGCAAAGCTGGTGTTTTTATTTTTTTTTTTTTTTTTAATGCTCCAAACAGACATTAAAGATGAGCGTCACAGTGCCGAGCTCATGTCAAGATACAGTTGAGAGCAATCATTATACATGTATGTGTGTGTGTGTGTGTGTGTGTGTGTGTGTGTGTGTGTGTGTGTGTGTGACTAAGAGAGCGTGTCATACAATAACAAACTATCTAAATGAAAATCATCGACAAGTGAGGCGAGTCCTAACTGAGTGTGCACGTACATATAGAAGCAGAGCCGCCATGCAGAACTGAATATGTAAAAAGCATATTTGCTCTCTGCCTCTCCTCCTCCTCCTCCTCCTCCCCTCGTCTCTCTATCCATCATCTCTCTCTCCTCGCTCTTTATCCCTCCTCCCCACCCTGTCAGTTAAATGACTCTCCCTCGTTTTTCTCCGTCTCTCTAAGTCAACATGTCAACTTGAATATAGCTCTCCCCTCGGTCACGTATTCGGAAACACGCGGTCATTATATGTTTGTGTGAGCACAAACATGCGCGTCCACTATCGTCTCTGCGTCTGGATGTATGTTCCTGTGTGATTTTGTGTTTTAATGTTGGGTTTTGCTAAAGTGTGTGTGTACATTAGGTATTTGTTATGTTTTGCAGTATCTGTATCACCTAATATAATCACATATACACATTATTACGTCGCAGACAGGATGGAGCTTTAACAATGCAGTGGTAAATGTGTGTTTAGGTTTAAGAACAAAAGACATAGTTAAAAAATCACAATGTTTCCTCACAGAATAGGCCGTATGATATGTGAAAATGCACATACGGTTCATATATTCTAAGAATTAGAGCCACACAAATTTTGTTATGTTCTAAGATCACAAGAGTGACACAAAGAGACTTTTTTGCAATCAACAAATTCTCCAGAAAGAGACATTATTTCCACTTTAGACACTTTATTTTCTCTGCGATTCGACCAGTAAATTCTCTGGAAAGTTTGTTTGTTTTCTTTTTTCATTAATAATCAATCTTAACATTATGCTATTTATGGATTCCTTCAATCCACTGAACTCCTCGGTACAATTTTATTTTCATATATTACTATCTATCTTTTTATGTGTCTACCTGTTACTGTACGTGCACACAGCAAGATGTTCAAACAAATTGCCCCTGGCAGGATTTAAAAAGTTGTCTGAAATCTGAAGACAATGTCTCAGTTAAAAGCAATAACTTTCCCTGACACAATCCCGGCAGGAAATGCAGCAATATCCAGAAAAAATATATATATTATTTATTATTTTATTTATTTTATAATAATAATTTAAAAATAAATTAAATTAAAAATTAAATAAAAAATAATTAATTGATTATTTTTTTAAATTGTAATCCCTGTGGAAATATGGCAATGAGTTCACTTTTGTTGTTTGTTTGTGTCAAACAGTGATCAGGCGTGTCACATCGTTGACCCTCCATCCACCATCCCCACCCCCTTCAAGATGACAAAATTAGCTCATAAACTCGACACTTTGTTGTATGATTCGTCATTTTTTGCAATTTGTAAAAATGTACAATGCCAACATTTTCTCCTGGCAATGGGGCTGCTATCTGTGTGTGAATTAGTGTCTAGTAGGATGTGCAGTAAAGAGGATGCTTCAGTTCTTCTCTTTCTCTTATGCTCCCTTCGTTCTCTGTCTCTCCATCAGCCTTCACCTATAGCACAGAGGTTGTTAAACCCCAGGTTACACTTTACTGTAGAAGCTATATAGTAACACAGAGTTTAGTGTTGCTGCTCTGAAGTTTGCAGACAACATACACTGCTACAGCAAAGAAAAGGACAGCAGCCTGAGCTCCATCACAATCAGTCTCTGCAAATTAAAATCTGCTCTTCCCACCAGTTTGATACATATTTACACCCCTAACTCCAAATGAGGTTGACCTCATGTGCTCTTTGTCAAGCTCTGCTCTGCTTCCTCAAAATTAGTTTTCTTTAAATTGTACAACTTTAGTTTCCCTGACATAAGGGGAAGGAGAAATCACTGATACAATCGAAAGTGAACACAATAAATACACAAGATGCAAATGACTCGTTTGTGCAGATAAGAGCCTCGAGGGGCTAATAAAAGCTTCTCACCTTAAAGCAATAAAGAAGTCTGTGGCTGTGGGAACAATGAGAGTGAAGTCTGGAGAGTTTTAAATTACAACCCTTAAAAAAATACATGAGCAGCTTTTTGTAAATGAGCAGCGTCCTATTCTCCAGAGACAGGGCCAAATTAAGAAGAAATCAATAAGGAAAATATAATGAGCTACAGTTTTCAACAACATCACTAAAAGGACAACACTGATGGCTCACAGACTTCAGCTAAATTGCTCAACCACAGTTTGTTACTTTTAAAAAGTTCCCTCAGTCCTGTGGACTAAAGAACTGCAAGACAGTGAAACCAAATCAAAAGCATCCTGATGGATTTGTAGACTTTAAATGACACATTATCAGCTTGGTGGATCACTACACAATGAAAACATGACGATCTTATTCACAGCGGAAAAGCAGGATATTTGTTACAGTTAAGAATTTGCAGTTTGCAGACTTTGGTGCAACTCATGCAAACAATATACTTCAGGCCTTGTGGTTTTTATTCAAATGATTCTTGCAGTGAGGATTGTTTTGTCCGAGCTGGTTTAAAAAGTGGCTGTGAAGGACTGGAGAGTTAATAAATTTAAAAAATCAAACAGCTACAGGGGGTCCTCCATCTTGCCGCAGCTGTTGAGATCAAACTCTGCTTTAAAAAGGCAGACAGCATCAACATGTCCGCCGCTGACCTTACACCCACGCCTGCTGTTCACATTTCTGCAGATTTAGCAAAAGTGCCGAGTGCTTTCAAGTAGCTGCAGCTCACTTCAACAGTTAAAAGTGTATTTAAATATTCGTTTTAATTCCATGTGGTCTGTGTGTATGTCTGACTTTCTGCACAGTAAAATTAAGTGCTTAACATTAGCAGTTTGACTGATTCTGTCCATTGATTGACTAATCGCTTCTGACAATCAAGGAACAGTTTATTGAGCAAACATGTCAACAGATTTCAGATTGTTGGTCGGACAAAACGAATGATCTTTAGGCCCGATCTTAATTTGATTTTGTCAGAGAAAAGGGAGGTGAAATCAGCAGCAGCACTTGATTTGCTTTAATTTTTCAGACAGTGGACAGAAAGAGAAAAACCAAAGTGTCGGGGAATATGTGTTTCTTTTATCAAATATAAGATTTAAGATGCATGTTTAAAACTGGACTGCAGTCACAAGCTTAATTTAACATTGTTAAGGTGTATTTTTAGCACGATCTCATTCTTAAGTCATCAAATATTGGCGTTTTTGCAGACAGGAAGACAACACCAGACTCCTGCATAAAAGTCCAGGGTTTGTTGGATTCATCCACTTCCTGCCCTGCTTCTTATATTATGTTCCTACTTGAAGCGTTTCAAACTGATGCGACAGGTTCAATCCGGCTGTAATTTCAAGTGAGGTTGACAGGTGGCGTTTGGCATTGGGTTCATTCGCCATAACCACTGCGGAAACATGTAATAAGAACAGGCATGCAGCTCGATCAGCATTTACCTGGCTTTGATTTTTAAGCACTGCACAATGCCAAAGTGGACAGAAAAAAACTGAAAAATGTATTTGAATATGTGTTTTAATCTTGTTACTGCAGTCCGGTTTTCACATTCAGCATTAAAGTTTATATTTGAGAAATAAAGAAACACCTTAAAGATGTATTTCAGTGTTATTTGTCTTTCCTTAATCATGTCTATTTCAATATGAAATAAAGTTTTCACGGATAGACAGAAAGTTATTGCTCGGCACTTGAGATGGAGAAAAAAGATCATCCTGACTTCTATCTTTCGGGCTTATCTAACCACATAGAGCTATTTCAGAGCATCTGACAGAAGCTTGGCTCATATTTTCAGATGAGGAAGTGGAAAAACACTCGGCTGTCTAGAGCAAGTGTTGTAGGAGTAGCACTATTGTGGGAGCAGGACGTCTGAGCTCAAAAGATAAAAAATAGGCCTCTAGTTACCAGCCAATCCCCTGTAAAATCACTGCTCGCCATTTGCACCTGCATCTCCTGTGTAGCATTTTATTTTAGACTCAGCAATGAGTCAGAAAGGAGGTGAGAGGAAGTGGAGGAGGAGGAGGGGGAGGCGGAGGATGCTTGCCTAAAGATAAAATATATGAAAGGAACTGTGCACCAAAAATAAGTTTAAAGAGTGCAGATAAAAAAGAGTCGCATACAGTTATTTTACAGAGTGATGCCAAATTTAGACAGGTCTCATAAATTGCTGACCCGTTGCTTGGCTCACGCTGAAGTTGCCACTTTTTTCCACAATGCTTGCCAACGTGACTGCACGTCACGGAGGTAACGAGTGTGCTTGTGCGTGGACCTGTACATGTTAACACTCGAGCAGCTTGTGTACACCGATACAATGAAATGTGCCTGTGTGTGTTTGTCCATGTGCCCGTGCACCTGTGAATGCATACTGGCGCATGAATAATACTGACACAGCTGGGATCCACCAGTCCCTGCCAGCCAATATGTGTGTGTACGCGTGTGTGTGTGTGAGTGTGTATGTGTGTGTGGCTGCCAGCTGCGCCCACTGTGCTGATCCTCAAAGCCGCTATCACATTCTGCTTGCATCATTTCACCGCAGTGGTACCGAGAGCATCAGACTCATGAACACATGCTCACAGTTACAGGCCCATATTCATCCTCACACTCATGCGTATAATCACTTTCTTACATAAACACTCGGTCGCTGACATGAGATATCATGATGACAAAGCATCGGTGTTTTAAGCTGTTCGCTGTTGAAGAAATAATTTATAAAGTTTTGTGAAATTCACCAATTTCCCACTTGTAATTATGAGATGTTCATGTGCTCGTAACTTGTAAATATGGTAAATACGATATTTCTGAGGAGCTTGTGAAGGCAGTAATCCTGCTGCGCCTGGTGCTGACTGGTGTTCCATCTAGAAAAAGTGACTTTTTGCATCAGTCAACACCAAAATCACTGACAAAGCAGCAGATTTTGGTGACAATTGGTTGACTTCACAGTGTAAACAATCAACGTGCATGGGCTTTTCTTTCTCTGTTGTGATAGTTTCATACAGTTCGGCTAAGACAGTAGCTTTAGGAGCTGCAGTGACGACTCACTTGGTAACGGTTAGAAAAAGATCATGTTTTGGTGAATAATACCCAGTTTTAGGGGGCACAATCCCAAATGGAAAAGGAGTGATGTCGGGGTACATAAAAACTGTTTTTCAGACCACTATCCTGGCAGGAAAAACAGTGACACACTTCAAATTGTCTTGTTGTTTGTTGGTCTCATACAGTGGTCTGCAGTTTGCCAAGCATCACTTCCAAGTGTCACACTAACCACCACTCCTTGGTGATGACTAAGGCAGCTCATAAACTACATCACAGAAATGCTGATACTTATAAACATACAGATGTAACGTATTTGTGGTTTGAAGAAACGTAAATCGCCAACTCCTCCAGTAAATGGGCTGCAAAACCATCCATTAGTGTCATGAAGATCTGCAGAGGTCAAAAGCCTTAACTCTGGGTCAGGAATGACTGCAGGGCTCTCGAATGCAGCCAACTTCGCCCGTGTTAAGGTCAACTGTTCCACTGCCCTGTAAAGCCCGAGAGCTGCAGCTGTTTGAGGAGTAAATAAACATCCTCACTCTTCATCTCCAGTCCAGTCAAACTATTAGAAATTGCTGTTTGCCTTCATACGTCTGCACAGAATTAGGCTGTTCTCCAGCTTTTGTTTTCGATTTAGCGACTCCAATTGGCTGCGATCATGGAGTAAATCCCGGCATCTTGATTTAGAAACGAGATGAAACACCAGATTTTAATCTGAGAGAGTGTAATGTGTTTGGATAGAGCTCAGCTAGAGGACTATAATCAGAATAATTATTCTGGTCTCACTCCAGCTTCAGGCCTTTTAGCTAATGACAGATGCAACACTAATGGCTGCATTTCAAGCTGTCTATTTGCATGTGTGCATGAAATGTGTGTGCAAATATCCTGTGACACAGTGTGTGCGTGTTTGAGCAGGTCGGCATGCCTACAGAATTTGCAGACTGGTCCAAAACTCTGGAAAAAAATGTTATTATTTTCTGCAGTGATGGGTGGCTAAGCTGAGAGATGATGGCACTTTGTATCCTTAAATGACCTTGTTCCTGCAGCTGCAGCCAAATATCATCTCATACCTGCTTTTAGGCTTCTGTTTCACACAACTCATACAACAGGGACGCTCAAACTGCTTTGTTTACGGGCCACTTTTGCAAAATGACAGGGGGCAGGGGCCAGTCGCAGCAGCCCCAGACAGGCTTATAGGATTTTAAGACATTTCTCAAATTCTAGGACAATTCTCGGGCTGTTGGACATTTCTAAGATTTAAGGACATTTGTGATAATTTTTTTCATAGCACTGTAAGATTTTGGGACATTTCTAATATTTTAGGATGTTTTAAGACTTTTAGGAAATTTCTTAGACTTCAGAACATTTCCAGGATTTTATCACATTTCCAGGATTTTAGGACATTTCTAGGAATTTAGGAAACTGTAGGACTTCAGAACCTATCTAGGATTTTAGGACATTTCTTAGATTTTAGCCCGCTTCTCAGATACTGAGACATTTCTAGGATTTTAGGACACTTATAGGATTTGGGACAAAAATCTTTACAATTTTAAGAAATTTCATAAGGATTCAGGATGTTTGTAGGACTTTAGGACATTTCTTGGATTGTAGGACATTTCCAGGATTTTAGGATGTTATTAGCATTTTGGGACATTTCCAGGATTTTAGCACATTAGGGTCTTAGCTAGGACCTCTGTCGGAGGTGTGAGGGATCCTCCACGGGCACTTTTTTGATAAAGAACCTCTGTTTTCCTGCTTTTTTATGCACTCTGGAACCTTATTTATACCTTATATAAGTGCTGGTTTTGTTGCCACTTATGCTTGTTGTGAGGTGCAAGAGAGTAGACTAAACAAGGGAAGTTCATTGCTTTCAAGGTATAGATCCACGGGATAAGACACACTGAACGGTCCTATTAGGTAAGCACACTGCAGCCGAAACAACAATCTGCACACCCAAGCCTCTGCTGGAGTGCGGTCATACATCATAATGTCTTTCAAATGGTTTTATCTGGACTGTTATTTATTGCCAAAACAAAACATAAGATCTGTAGGTCTCAACATGTTTGCTGTGAGTACAATCACTCTCCAGATATGAATGCAATTCATCAAAATAAATCAATACTAAATATTATCACTTTCTGGAAAGCCTGTGTGCAGGCGCCCAAAACATGTACACGACAGAGCCATTTGGAGTGCCGATCAATAGGCCTTTATTCATGCATTGCACATTTCACACAAGAACCAATTCAGACAGCACTTTATGGTATTGACAGTATTGTCTCAGGGTCCCTTGCAACACAGCAACATGGTGAAATCCATTTTCCCTCACATAACGAGCTGTCATTTTCTGGTTGGAATGAGCTCAGTAGTCTCCGCATACAAAGCGGGCAGATTTAGCTGCAGAATGATAATCACGATAGCACAACAGTGATTGGTATAGCTCCACAGCAACATATCACACAGTAATGATTAGCACAACGCTTCAGAAAGACAAAAAAATCTGCTGTGTAGTTGCATGCTGTTGCTGTCAACGCACGTGTGCTGCGTCAGCACATGTTGCTACAGAAACCCGGATCAAAATCCATTTCTTCCTCTTTAACAAGGTGAAAGGAGTCCGTGTTCTCTGCATACAAAGCAGGCCGATGTGCCCATAATAAGGATAGCATGATGATGATTGGTGTTATACAGGAGGGATATTACCAACACTGAATGATAATGATCTGGGAAACCACTCTGCTGATGATGAAGGTGTTTGTGGCGCTCAGAGTTGTGCAGGTGATGGCGATGCTGCTGTAAATTTGATTGCAAATCTGCTGTCACTTTCTCGTAATGCTAACAGTTTTATGCATTATTCAGATTAATTAGATGTTTGGGGGAAAAATTAAGGAAACACAGTAATTACAATAAAAAGTCTTGTTTTTTGAATTGTTTATGCAACTTATTGGGCCTTGTTCTAATCAATGATGAGGATCAGAGGAATGCTGAAAAAAAGAAAAATCTCTGATTTTGAGAATAAAGTCATAACATTACCTGAATCAAGTTGCAATTTTAAGAAAAAAGTTGTATTATTATATTATTACTTCACAATTTGTTTGCATGAAACAGGATAAAACGAGAAAAACGTAAAAGGGCTGAACTAATTAAACACAAAATATGAGATTTATTAACTGTGTGTATATTTGGATTAATTTAATAAACCGATTTCACCTTTTTGGAGATGAAAGTTGCACTTTTCAAAGCACCGAGTTGATGTTGATCTGTCCCAAGTAAAACAGTGTTCAACATCCCAGAATTTGTTGTAGTAAAAATCTAAAAATCATCTTTCTTTTATGGTTTTTCCTAAATTTCCTACAAAAGTCTGTTTCATTGACGCTCCTTGTGCTGATCTTTAGTTCCTGCTAAAAACGGAGGCGAGGTTAATTATTGCAGAGTCTCGGTCCTCTGAGCTGTGTGATCTCTCGCTGTACATTTATAAAGACGTGGATAAAAGAAATGTGGCAGAGAGGATAAAGGCAGTTTTTGGCCTTTTGATATCTAGCCATTACGGCGTTATAAAATATCTTCCTCGCAGTATTTTTCTTCGTCTCTCCACTCATGCACCATCACACCCACATAATTGCTAGATGGAAGGGAACTTTTAGCAAAATCTCATGTTGCCAGACTGCTTTCTTCTGTTTTTTTCACCCTTATTCACCCACTGTATTCTTGCACAAATCACAAATTTTCATTCTCAGTGAACGCCCTGATTCACACTCACGTAGGGGAGCTGGACTGTTCGAATCGCTGAGTCGCAGCTCGAGCCCTGAGCCGCTCCGCTGGGACACGCCGAGGTTAATGAGCATGCTCTGGGTCTTCTGACTGGTAGTTACTGATGGAGGCGAGAGCATACTCTCTGCACAGGTGGATGCAATGAAGACAAAACGGAAGTGACTTCTTTTACAATCGTCCCAAAAAGATCATTCTAATCTATCATAATCCTTTTCTTTGGACCCTGACCCAGACATTTGTGTTTTTACAGCAGTAAAGAGACCGTGATGTGACAATAACAGGTCATTTAAGGCTGAAACTTAACAGGTTGGCTTTGTGGCTGCAGAAAAACAAATGGGTCTCAGCTGCCAGTTGCAACTGCGCAGCTCGTGAGCATTAACACGTCACATGTCTTGATGATGAAAATTTTGTGTACTTTTAACTCAAAATGAAACCTCTCAGAGGCGTAGTCGTAAGAAATATAAAGATCAGTAATCAAAGAACTGAATTGGTTTGCAAAGCAGTGATATAACTTCTAACAGAGGTCGGTCCTTTTTCACACATCCAAAAAACAAGACATTGGATTCACTCAGATTTTTAACCGTTACCTAAAATCATCTGACAACATGTTTGTTCAATAAACAAATACTGATAATAACGTTCCAGGATGAAGCCAGGGTAACAAAACCTGTTACAGTGACTGATAATGTGTCATTAACTTAGCTGAGTCATACGCAAGTTCAGACAAGAAATAAAATTTAAAGTTACATGCGTTGTTTATGTGAAAATATGTAATTAATAATAACAGAAATATAAATCTTCACCACAAAACAACAGATTAGGTGGAAGAGCTACACAAATGTCTGACATTTTCTTGAACCGCGCGTGGTTGTGTTTAGACAACAAAAGCACATGCTGGGACCGATGGTTAGGGTTAGTGGAAGAAGCAGACCTTTCTCACTCAAAAATTGTCAAATAATGCCAAAAAACACCTTTTGCGTCCAAGAATGACGGCCAGTAATGACGTCAATAAAAGATGTGAGAGTGCGCTTATAGGACGGGTTGGGAGGTGGATGCATCCCACATGAAAAACAACTTTTGTGTAAGAGCTCTGACTTTGCTTCCCGTGTGGCTGTTTTTGTTTTGTTTTTCTCTCTCTAAACCTGCCTTACCATGTGCTAAGGTCTTGTTCTATTTTTATGAGAATATTTCAGAAAAACATAACATGACAACGGCATCATTTTTTAAATAATGAAAGCAATACCTCATATTAACATTTAATATTTATAGCAACTTTTATATTTTGAGCCCAAACTCGCAGAGCGCATGTGAAAATGAGAAGCAGAACTCAGACTCAAAACCCAGTTTATCAAAACCCCTGAGGTCGACAGCTCCGGTCAAAGAGCCGGTCAGAGAGATTCGTCATCATATGTTCTGCTGTCGGGCCGTGATGTAAACTGTAATCAATGTGGACAGTTTGTTTATGTGTGCATCGTGTTTGGGCTGCAGTGTGTCCGCTCTGAGCTCTTACATCAGGCTGGATGCTGAAAGTCTTAACAAGCACAAAGTCGCTGCGGGCGGGTGCACTGTACATCCAGGAAGTGGCTCGGTGAATTTAGAGCAGCGCCGGCTAAGTCAACACATGAATTAAATATCTTTTATTTATATTTTACTCACTCACAGTCTTGCATTACTACAGTGCAGCTGTTTTGATATGAGAGAGTGAATTCAATGTGAATACTGTTTGGTGTCTCTGCTGGAGCTCCGTCAGCCCGCTGCTCTTTTTGTTGACGGCGTTATTTAATGGCTCGGAAACACTTTTTTTTTTAAACGGGAAATTTATTGTAGAGAGCTTAAGAGCGGCAGATTAGAAAGAGTATCTGACAGCTTCACAAAAATCAGAGGGTTAAAGGGGGGTTGTTTGTTAAGTTGATAATGTTCAAATTTGCATTCTGAGCTCTCACAAAGCTTACTCTGCATCTGCCCCCACTTCATATTTGTTTATTATTTATTCACTTTCATTTTTGTCCTTCTCAGAAATATTCTCAGGGAACCCTTTAAAACCTGGACATCAGTTGAACTGCATTCAGATGCCTTTCAGATGTTATTTGACCCTTTGAAACCCGAGCAAATTTTATTTCTTTCAAAAACATGGAAATAAAGGCACCGACCAACTTGGCAAGAACCTTTGAATCCTTTGCAAATTCATTAGATTTCTTTTTTTTTCTTTTTAGGGCTTAAAAGGCAATAATCAAAGAATTATTTCTATTATTTAGTTTAAAGTTTTTTTTTTTAACCTTTCATGTTTTTAAACATTTTTCATGTCTGTTTTCACTAAATTTCCGGCAATTTTCTTGTAACTTCCTTCCATGTTTTTGAAGGTAATCAAACCTATTTACTCAGGTTTCCAAAGGTCAAACAAGTCACACATCTACTCTGTCCCCTGCATCACTACATGCACACCATGAGCTATACCGTACATTCAATTAGCACATATCTAATTTTCCATAATCCCATAATACACAATGTCTTTGAACCTTTTCCTCTACAATAAATTCAATTTCTTGCTTGTGATTAATCTAAATTCTCTTTTCTGTTTCTCTCAGGCAGATCTGTGTCGCCGTGCAGAGGAGAAAACCCTCAACGCATCCGACGACAGTAATGAGCTAAAGGTGCGTTCAACTTTCTTTTTTTTCATACGGTGTGTGTGTGTGTGTGTGTGTGTGTGTGTGTGTGTGTGTGTGTGTGAAATCAAAAGGCCTGTGGATTGGCTTTGACACATCGGGCCCCGCTTGCCTGTTTAGCATTCAGTTTAACCGACTGCGTCTCTTTCAGAGACAGAGAGTGATGGCTGAAAGCACACAGAGAGCATTATCTCTGATTCTTTCATTCATATTTGATTATACTTGTTTGTTTGTTCTTTTCTTTCTCTTTCTAAAGAAATTTTTTGCCTCTGTCTCTCTCAGTGAAAACTACTGTCCTTCATGGTTAATAGAAAATTAATCTGGATTGTTTAGCTTGTATTTGCCTACAGCAGCTTGTTAAAGAGGACTTGTAAAAGCTCATACTTAATATGATCTAATGCCTGAAAATGCGGCTTACAATGCATTTGCCCTCTGGGCACGTGTTCCCAAAGTCACCATATCATGTACCTCGCCTCCCCCCTCCTAACCCTTTTTTTTTTTTTTTTTTTTCCCCCCCATTCGCCTGAAAAAGTTGAATAGATTAAAGGCAGATCTAATCAATCCTGAGTGTGCTTATCAGTGGCTGGCAGGCTGACGAGCCGATTTCAGAACAGCACATTCTAATCCTTCAACTGCAGGCTGGAAACTGGAAAAAGACTAATAGGTAGGAAGAGTTGGAGACGGTGGGTCAGACGGAAAAGAATTTGAATATTTCGGTCTGAAAGTACTGTTGGAGCAGGAAGACAATGACAAGTAAATTATTATACAAATAAGTTCTAGCAGCTCTGTTAACAGCTCTTTGACCGCTATTACGAAGTCCTCAAATACCGCCACTTGGTCAGTTTGACGTCACACAGAGATAAAAAAAAATACTTCCTTTTGCGGTATGATACATCAACTGGTGGCGTCACTTTGAAACGCAGCTGGTTAACAACATAAGATAAGGAGATTTAAAGTCGGTAATAGGGCAGGCTTGAGAACCATGTTTTTTTCTACACCCAAACTCTTATACACTTATTTTGAAAACGACTATGCATCTATTGAGCAAAAACTGTACAATTCTTGTGAAAACAGAAGTGTGTTTTTAAAATGCATTTAGCAGGCGTAAATTGATGTGGCGTCCCGGGACGTCAACAGCAGGATACTTCGTGTGTCATATGTGAAAAGTCCACTGAAGAAGCGCTGATATGTCACAAGATGACTGTGTTGCACAGTATGTTGCTATCATCCCATTTCTGTTAGGATGCATGTTAGATCAATGTTTTTTATCTCTTTGTCCACAATTTACCTGTTATTAAAAAACAGAAATCAACCAATAACAAAATATGTTGTTGTGGATACATGGACAGCATTAAGTAACGAGAATGGACATATTTATAGCGTTTGAAAACAAAGTATCAGTTATTGGAGGCTTAAATGTTGTCCTTTAAAAACTCATATCAGTCAGACATAAAAGAAGACTTAAGCTCTCCCTCCATCTGCTTTCGCCTGGATTATTCCTATGAAATGTGTCCTCATCGACATCTATCGATTCTGCCCGTAACTTATTAGGATTCTTGGTTTCAAAGGGTTTTAGCTGCGCCGCGTGCTGATTGGATGTTTAACCTTTCGACCCCCAATCCAGGGATCTGAGCACATATCCCATAATAGGAGGCATTCATCCAGATGACCTCCTCTGTCACCGTGACAACTCAGCAGCAGAAGAAACTGACAAAGAGTTTCTGTGTGTGTGTCTTTACATTTGTTGACAGAACAAAAAGTGCTTATCTGAACTGGTCTCAGGTCACATCACCCCCCTCTCTCTCTGTGTATCCCTCCCTCTCTCAGATTAGTGCCTCTTCCTCCTCCTCTCGGTACATTGCTGCTGAAAGGAAGCAACAGATTTATTGTTTTGTGTGTGTGTGTGTGTGTGTGTGTGTGTGTGTGTGTGTGTGTGTGTGTGTGAGTGTGTGTGTGTGTGTCTGTTTATAGCTGTATGCATGTGGCAGCCCCGGGCGATGTTTCTCAGTTATTTCAGTCTATACTGGTTTCACACAGAGAGACAGCAGGAGGATATTAACACAAGCATGCATTCTCCTTGTGCTTGTTCTCTTTTCATGATATGGGGAGATGGTTTCTAAATTACGCTCTATTTCAGCTCACAGGCGGTTCAACTTCAGATTTTCCTGAGCCGAAGGCGTCAAGCTCGGTAGACTCACTAGCAAGGTGGCACACTTGCACAGCAAAGTGAATTATTAATACTGAAGACATTTTATCTTAAAATGATTGAATAATATTTTCTAATCTTATTTCAAGTACAAGATGGTTTCAAATATAGAATGGTGTCACTATTATACAACTTAAAATCAGATAAAGCATCTTAACTTAAGAACGCTACAAGTGTATTGGAAAATGCATGTGCTACTTTTGAGTCAAAAATATTTACTGGAGGCATTGCTGGCTTATTCTGAAAGGTAACACTTCCAAGTATTGGTAAAACATAACTAAATATGTGTATTTCCAGCTAACTGTGTAAGGAAATTGTATCTTAATATGCTTAAATAACACTTTGTAAGCATATTTCAAGTACATGATGGTCTTAAGTCTAGAATGGTGTCACTATTACACAACTTAAAATATGTTAAATCACCTTAAATAAGGATGTTGACATGTAAAGTAAAAATCATCATACAGCAAAATGTAAAGAATTACTTCACATTTTTACGAGATGGAAGTTAATTTCACACGAGGAGCCATATTGCTGCTGCAGTACATCACAGCGGTGGTTTTGTCTGCATGCAGATCGTGTATCCAGTGCATTTATTTGCTTGCTGATTTTCCATGCATTAACTCTAGCAAATGTAATGCTTACAGCGGCATCACTGCAGATTAAATGTAGCTGCAGTGTAACGATTCCAAAATGAGATTTTGAAGTGAGAGCTCCCCTGAAACTGCAGTGTGCTGCTGCCAAGGGTTTATACCAGCAAACACAGAAACTCACAAAGCCAGTTTTCTGGTCTGCTAATGATCTGATCTACTGAGAATCAGACGAGTGTGCCTCAGAAAGTAGGTCAATCAGGTCATGATTGCTCCTCACAGCATCTGGATCTTATTGTTAGTGCATTTGTGGATCTAAGTCTGGAGCAAACTGGAGTCTGGCAGTGGATGTGATGTAATATATTAATTTATAATTATGTGTTGTTTGTGAAGAGAAAAGGAAAAATGTCAGTTTCAACATGACCAAGCTGTGATAGCAGGTGCAGAAATCCACCATCAGGCAGCCAGATATCAGGTTCCAGGAGCTGCTGTTTTCAGAATAGGTTACTAAAAAAGTGTTTGAATGAAAGGCTCAACTTTCTTTAACGGAAACCAGGTAAAATTCAATGTCACACGTTCGCGGTAAGAAAGGATTTCTGAACATTCTTAAAAGAAAAATGTCTGATATTTGTAAAATATGAGCCTTGGGTACTAAAATAAGCAGAAAATGCCAACATGTTCTCATTCCAAGTCGTCACATATTGGTACTTTGCAGTGGACTTCATACACTTCACTACATATTGTGCTCTACGTATCCTTCAGCGTCTGCTGTTGGCATTCTGGGATGCCGCTACCATAACATCAAGACAAGTACATGTTGAAATGACACTGCACATGGTTATTTTTAGACAAGAAAAGCACATGGCAACCAACGCTGGGACATCAACAAACGCACATGCTGGCACGGATGGTTAGGATTAGGGAAAGGAGGCACATAGTAGGAAAAAAAAAAAAAAACTTTTTGCGGCAGATCATGCTGACACAACAGGCTCAGTCCAGCCGTGTTCTCATCCGATACCACCCGTCTGCATATCACAATATCATCCGGTCATCCGCTGACACATAAGAACAATACAACCAGTTCTGCCCAGCTACGTTTTTAACTGACGCCGTCCAGTAGCGTATCATGCAGACGCGAAAGGTGACTTTTGGCATCATGATCTTACACTGAAATCATTGAAAAAGCAGTGGTTTTTAATGACTTCAGAATGAGAAATTGACTGATTTCAGCATGCCTGCCACCACAGACAAATTTATGGGACCACTGCGTCATAGTGCATTAAATTAATAATAATGCATAAAAACATACCTTGGCACTGCTATCATTTTAGGTTTATTATATAACTTTACATTAAGATATAACGTCATTTGCAGGGTGCTATTTTGTATGATAACATACCGACTGTTGTGCATGCATTTAGGATATAATAGAAACCGTTCTATGAGAATAAATTGAAATGTTAACACAACATGCTATATATGAAAAGTACATGTGTGTATACTGTACATAGCATTAAGACATTGAGTCATGTGAGGGTGCAGCACAGTCCTGATAAGCATTACTCGTGAATGTAAAGCAGGAAAATGCAGTTAGAAGTCATTAACTATCAGGCTCATATATCTTTAAAAATGTGACACTGATGGGTGTCTGGGAGGACAGATAAGGAGCAGGAATTAGGGAGGAGAAGATTCCCTTTCCAGGGATTTACACAAATACACACAGAGTGAGTTTTAATGCCCTCTACCAGTATTGATTACCCAGCAGTCTGACTGATTGAGAGCTAGATATAAAAAAGCACGCATCAATAAAATACTCTGGAAAACCTGCAGAGACTTTTGGAGACACTGCCCTTTCCCACCCACTCACACAAACACCAACAGCTGCCGCCAGATTCAGGGGTCCGCCGAGCTGCCACAGTTTGGGAGGTTGTTTCTGCTACAAGCTGATAGTAAATAAATGTATGTGTCACAAGTTCAAAAGCAGACAGATAAAAAAAATAAATGAAACCATTTGAAAAAACAACCACACCACCTGCTAGGTTGTGATTGGTCTGTTCATAACTCAATTATAGATTTTGCTTGTTTTCCATATCCTCGCTGCTCCGATTCCCATCCATCATGTGACGACGCCTTACTGGGATATCAGGAGTTTGTGTTTGTGAGTTATTTCTTGTGTAGTTGTGGATGTTTTGAAGCTGCAGTGTTGAATCAGTTCTTTGTTATTAACCACCCCAGACACCAGAAGAAAATGCTGACATTTTGTGGTCCTGCGAACCACAGATATGTTGTATGTGCACGGTTCATAATGATGACTTTGTCATCGGCAGGTGGAGGGGATGGTGGGTGATGTGTCACCTAAACGAGACACGTGCCGAGCTGCCGAACCACATTTGAAAACCAACAAAAATTCAAAAACATTCAAGGCCTCAAACATGCTTTTTTGTAACAATCTGGTCTGCTCTGATTCCAAACTCGTAAAATACAGCTGCTTTTGCGTTACTTTGTTATAAGATCCCAACGCCAAAAAACACCTTTTGCAGCTGTATGATACACTGCCGGGGGGCCTCAGCTGAGAAAACTGCTGGACAGAACAGTCTACAGTGTTATGATGCATAACCGGACAGCCGGACAGCACCTGTTGCAGCAGCATGATACACGGTCGGGCAGCATCAGTTGAAACGTGGCCGGACAGAAACTGTCACGTCCACATGATATGCCACTGGACAGCGTCAGGATGAAACACTTAAACACACTATAAAGAGCACAAATGTCTCTATAGGGCAGGAGGGATGAACGGTGCATGGATCCAAAAAACCCTGGACTTTCATGCTGGAGTCCAATGTTCGCATCCCCTCTGAATGTGTTTTGTTTATTACTACGCTTTACCATGCACCTTTTTAGCCCTAATTCAACACATGTGCTTTTGTTGACATCCTGATGCCAGTAGCGGTATCGTAGAGCGATGACAACAGATGCACAATGCCCTGAAAGTAGGTATGTTGGGCCAAAAGATGATCTTTTTCGAAACATAAACACGTGTTTTGGTGCCGAGATCTAACCATGCATAAACAACAAGAGGAGCTGAAACATGAAGTTTCAAGCTGTCTGCTGAAAACTTATGGGCCAGCTTTTTTTCCTAGTGATTGTGTGTTACTTGTTGAAAGGTAAGATAAAGAATGACCAAAAAGACTCATTTTAAACTGCAGACCGGCTCAGCTGGTGGCGCTGATGGCAGCTGGGTGGATGAATCTCCAGAAAATGGTGAAGCTTCATATCAGATATCTTTGAACCATCAGTCCGTCCTGCTGCCGTCACGTCTGTCGGATCATTCGAGGTTAACAGAAGCATGTCACTACAAATTCTGTCTGCACGCTGACTGCGGCTTTGATGCCTTTTTGGATGTCTTTTGTAATATTTGCAATGCTGTGGTTTAAAGCTTACACTGCTCTTGCACTCAGCCATTCACCATCCTGAATAAGAGCATCAGCTTAATGCGGAAAAATGAGTGTGAGGTGCATTACAGCAGAAGTTTTGGAGACAGACCATTTCAGCTTCAGATCACTTTCAACTTTTCAAAAAGAATTGAGTGAAAGGCTTTTTTTTTTTTGGATGGCGAAGTAGTCTGTAAGTGAGCAATAATGAAACTATTGTGTGGATTGACACACTTACAAAATGGCATAATTGCAGTCTCATTTCATTAAATATCTGGCAATATGAAATTCTCCCTCCGGCAGATCTAACACCGGCAATAAATTAAAACTTACAATTGAATGCCACTGACATTTTTCTGCCTTTTTGGGCCCTGAGCACCTTCAGAGAGTGGTGAATTCAAATAAAAGCTGAAAAATGTGTACTTCAGGGTGTTAAAATGTCGTGCCAGTAAACACGTTCATCAACCCTGTGGGTCTGTAGTGTTTGAAAGTAACCAAAAAGATGAAAAAAAAAAAGAAAGCAAAATAACTAATCCAGCTTTCTCTGTTCGGAGTGATTCGCTGCTGTTCTGGATACCATTCTTATTTCTTTTTTAAAGTTCCTTACCTCCTATTAACAGAGTAGTTAAGAAGACTGACTTCAGTCCAGCTGGGTCAGTTTCCAGATTTGCCAGTCTGGAAATTGGTCTATTAAAAAAGACTTAAACTGCTCCTGAATGGCATTATTTCATATTTAATGTATTCAGTGTGGACAGAGAGCTCAGGTGTGATGAGATGTTACGGATGATCAGATATTAGTTTTCTGATGGGACACAGTGTCATTATGTTGCACTGAGGAGCTGCTGCTGAGTCATGTGGGACAGCTGGTTAGATTTGGTAAACCAGTGCGATCCGATGTTTAGTTTAATATCAAACCAGTTTGAAAATTTTCACTCTGGCTCAACCGTGTACTACAGAGTCCCCGTTTGGCAAACAGGGTAACACTTACAGCGTCTTATTTAAGGTCTTTAGGAGACTCTGCTGTCGCTGCCTGATTTTGTGTAAAAATCCGTCCTGGATGTTAAAGCAGCTACACAGGTGATGCTGTAATTATCGGAGCTTAGCGATGAGATCAGGTGACAATGTTTAATTTGAGAGCTTAAGGGATGTACTATCGGGAGAAAATGGCATTTTGGAATGGAGGGAAATTGCTTTTTGGGGGGCTCAAAGGATGCAAGATTCGGAGTTATCCTCCAATATGAGATTACAGGCTTGGCTTGATCGACTGAGACTACGGGCACAAAGCCACCTGCACTGGATTTCCACTGGAACTGGGAAGACAATACTTTGTGACCCAGATGTGATGATATTTTTATTGCTTCTTCTTTTATTGCTTTTTATACACACATGGATGGACAATGGCTATAAAAATTGATATGTTTTCTTTTGTATATTTTTAAAGATCAGATGAGACTTTTTTCCCCTGTTATCCCTGCATGAAGGCCTTAGATGGGTTTCATTTTAATTCTGCTCTGCTCTGTGTTGGCCTTTATCTGCGCTGTTGTGCTCTGCATTTGTATTCACCGCCCCTCGTCGTCTTGTCCGGCTCCTCTTTGCTCTTTTCTCTTTCGCATTTCATCGCCCGCTCTGTGCCGTTCTCCTGCCTATACATCTCGCAGAGTGTGCAAACCAAATGTAAATATCCCATAAGCATCATCACACAGCTCACGGCCCCACTAAGCAACAAGAAGAAGAAACGAGACGCGAAGGAAGAGTAAGAATGAGCAGATAAATGTGTTTGCCATGAGATTACCATGCATCATAAACCCATAAACCCTGCGAGGAATCGGAGGGATGGAGGGGAGAGAGGGGGAAAGATGGGGATTCGGGGACGGAGGGAATTCAACAAGAGAAGGACACAGAGGAGGAGAAAGAGGAGATCCAAATATGGATGATGGTTAACAGCAGAATGAGAGCAGAAAAAACAAAGACAGAACGAGAGGGAGGAAAAGCCAAGATCAGGAGGGAGCAGGGAGAGTGTCAGAAGGCAGAGATACCGAAATACAGAGAGATAGACAGAGAAAAAACAAATGTAAGCCCCTGAGGATTAACTCTCTCATTTCTCTATGGGGAAGAATGGAAAAAAAGAGGATTTCCACCTCCTATCCTCTCAGCCTCTCTTTGATATCTCTCTCTCTCGCTCTTTCTCTCATATTCTAATATCTTTAGTCTCTATTCATCATGTTGGAACCGACTCGCCGAGCTCGCTAAAGCATGAACACACATGGCTAACCTAGCTGGACACAAATCCCTCTCTATTGGTCTCTTTCTTCCTATCGTCCCCCTACCGCTTCCCATTTCCAGTTGATCTCTTCATTCCTCTGTCAACATCGTCCCCCGCCTGTTTCCTCATATTCCCCCCGTGCTCGTGGCCGACTTGAAGTGAACTCTCTCTACCTGCCTTTGTTTTCGCCGTCTGTGGCCGTTTGGCAGCTCCACAACTGTTGCACTGGGGCCAATAACACACAACAGCGCTCATCATTGTTGTGGTCGGTTTAACGAGCTTTGCTAATAAGATGAACGGGCGTCCTGCTGATCCGTTAATGGTGCATTCATTTGTCCTCTGCGGTGTGGTGATTCACGGTTTTTACAGTTTACACATGAAAAATGCCAGACTGAAGGGCAATTTAATTACCAAAGTTAATTTTAAAAAAAGTCAGTTTCAAAGCAAACATGCTCTGGCAAAGCAACAAATACACATTCAAAAGATTTTTTTCACATTCAAAAGATGTATTTATTTTTTTCTGTTAGACACCTCATGCACACATTTATTTTATTGATTATAAAAGAACTTTGCTTAATTGCATTCATTCTCTAAGCTCGTACTGTAGAAGTTCGAAGGTGCTTATGCTGAAGGTCATCAACTCAGTAAGAACACAAACTGATAACTAGTTTGGATATGTGGATTTGGAAAGTTTGATTTTTTGTAAACCCAATAACCAGAGACGATGTTGGCATTACACATTTCTGCAAACCATAGTTATGTTACATTTGTACATTATTATGGAGAAGATATGTTGGAATTTAATCTTTGAACAATGCTGTGGCTAATATTTGTTTTGTTTGAAACGCTGCCAATAGCACAGTGAGATCCCTACAGGACCAAAAGGAGGGGTGGCAGATCGGTCCAACCAACCCAGAACTTTCGCTCTGGAGCCTGTTGTTCGCTTCTCAAATATTTCAATGCGACTATGTATCCCTGTGTGCTTTCTGTGCATTTTATTAGTTTATGTAGGTTTTCACAGTGTTGCAGTATCTGTGTTTTTGCTTCGTTTGGATCCTCTTGTCACGAAACATTTCCTTCATGTGTGGGGGAAACGGTGCAGAGTTGGATGCTTCCACACTGCTGCTGAAATGGGATAGAAAGTAAACAGTTTCACAGCTGTGGTGTGAAGATGGTTTTAAAGTGAATCTCAAGCCACTGCTGCAGCGTCTCAACTTACTCGACTCACTTTTTCTCCTCATCTTCCCTTCACTCCAGCTCTCCACTGTAGCTGCTCTACTTTCCTGCTCCTCCTCCTCTCTGTTTTCTTATCCTCCCTCTTTGATTTTGTGGTCAGTCTTTTGTTCATTCCTACAGTAAACATGAATTATACTCCTGCATTGTGATGCAGCTGTTCCTACTCTGCACGAAACTACAACAAAGTGAATCATTTTTCTTCCTGTAAATGGCTTCATTCATTGAATGGCACTGCTGAGAAATCTGTGCCAAAGCTGATATCTGGGATATTCTCGAGCCTTAAATATAAAGTCATGTGAGCGTTCTTCAAATGTTTACTCTGTCAACAATCTGCACCATCAGCAGACATGAGGAAATACAAATTAGCCAAAGCAGAATCACAAATCCCACAGTTAGTCGGATCCTCTCCATAATGGTACCATAAGTCATGATAACAATATGAGCCTGTCACTGGCAAAAACCAGCACACTGTAACAAACTAATGTACAGCAAAAATACGGCAAAATTCAGACAGTAATGTATGTTTCTTTCAAAAATACAGTAAAACACAAACAAACAACAAATTTTGAGAATTTTTGGAACCAACATTACACTGTAAACCTCACATACTAATGTAGAATACTGTAATAAATTTAATGGTAATAAACTTTTTCAATGATTTACAGTAGTGACACTGTAAAATTATGGTGAACTACTGGCAACTGCTGCCAGTACTTCAATTATTGGGGAAATAAATTGTTTAAGTAAAAACTGCAATAGAAATACAGCCAAATTCTTACAGTAATGTGAATTTTTCCCAAAATCCAGTGTCAGGATAAAGAGACAAATACAAGCTCCATGTTTTTGAGCCAGTATTAAACTGTAAACTTCAAATTCTACTGTAGAATACTGTAATAAAATTAAAGGCAATATACTGTTTTAAGTGCTTTACGTTAAGTGACAGTGTGGACATGATTATATTGTATGTAATATTGGACCAGTTTCAAAAATTTTGGTTTCCGTTAGTCACTTAGACACAAAAACATGTTAAAAAAGGGGTCCAGGTTAAAAAAAATATTGGTTCACCTTTATAGTTTTTCATATTCCATCAGTATATTCTGTTTTTTTTTTTTTTCACCAATTGATCTGTGCGTGGAATTCAAGATTAATTTCGTCTATCAAAGTCATAATACGACAACACCATTACTGCAACTCAGAGAAAGATATTATTAATGAGTAACTTCTCCAAAATTGCTGTTGTCACAACAAAAGCATTGGAGTCACGTTACGTTAATGTGAAGAATGCTAAACAAGCAAAGCTGATAATGAAGAAGACAAACCGTGTGCCGACAGCTCACACCAACTTCCATTTGTTGCACTCAGCTAACTAGCACCTAATTAACTCTGCCATTGTTGTGTTTGGGAAGTCTAATTTCGCACACGGAGCTAAATCACTGTTTAAAGTGCCTTATTTCATAAAAATAAACTTGTGTTTACATGTGTATTTTGAGAGCATTTCTGTTTTGCTCATTTTGATTAGCATCCTCAATTACCGCGAATCACACTAATTTGTATGGAAATAATATGCAATTTGTGTTGAATTATGTGCAATCAGAACAATTCTTTCTGCTAATGAGACAGAGATGGCTTTTTAAAACCATTTGGCAGCATGTTTTGTGCCTTTTAATAGATCTGCGGACCAGTTTTCTTCTGTTTCATATCGCTGCGACCACAGTTCACGTCCATAAAGACAGCTGCCTCTTAATTTCATATCACGCTTTTAATCAAATGGCTGACTGGTTGCAAGACAAAGCCAGCATTTCCTACAGAGAGAGAGATGTTTTTTTCTTTGCATGGTTAGACAATTTCAAGTACCATTCATCATTTATAATTTATCGAAGAACTAAGGTTTTAAATTGGGGGTTTTGTACAACTTAGGGCACAAAGTAAAGGTCTGCTCCATTTTAGTCTCACAAAAACATCCTTCTTGCATGTAAAAGCTCTGAGAGTGAATTCTGGGGAAGAAAAATATGTTTTCAATGCAGAGAAACATAATGAAAACATAAACAATGCTGGTGAATGTCTCAGTGGGGTGATTCACTCTGCTGTTCCTGATTTGGCCTTTATAAATTCGGGAGGAAATCCTCTGGGCTGAAAGCAAGTTGATGACCAAACCAATCGGCTTTCTCTCGCCCGTGTTCCTCCAAATGAGCGTCCGAAATAGACAGTGAAACAACGGGCGGGCTGATGAGATGCAGTTAAGCTTCAGGCAAAACAATGTAGCTCCAATTAGCCTGCTGACCGCTGTTTATTGGCTTGGTTTGGGAATGCCCTCTTCCTTGACTTTAACTTTGCCACTATTAGGCTTTTAGCTTCTGATAATTGGACCGACGATCTCCGCATTTGGAGTTAATTACGAACGAGACAACACTAGAATTAAACGCGCACTGTTTTTTAAAAAGATGTTGTGTAAAGGCCTTGTACTTGTTAGAACTGACTTCAATGGAAACCTTATAATGTGGTGAGCGTCCTAAATTAACAAGCATTTTAATTTTCCCTCTGTCCTTCTTTTTTCCATCCTCTGCTTTCCCTCTTTTTCCGTCCTCACTTCACAGTCCAGTTAGATCCATCTTAGCAATTACAGCTTTGCATTTCAGCGTCTGAGTGACGCTGTAATTACTGCAGGAGACGTTTAGAATATATCTAGGAATGGAAAATGAATATGGATAAGCACATGGTGCTGCTAAACATCACCGTTTTTTTTCCCCCATTCTTGTTTATCTCAATTTGCTTTTTATGTTTTGTTTTGAAAAAATGGCTTGTGACCCTAAAAAGATGCCAAACATTTTCTTGCATTGCTTTCAAAAGATGTCCAGAATCAATCATCATGTCGTCTTTGTGTGTGTGTGTGTGTGTGTGTGTGTGTGTGTGTGTGTGTGTGTGTGTAGACATCCGCACATGGTTAATGGATGAAGTACTTAAAAAACAACTCATTGAGGACATCTGCAGAAGTTAAGAGTTCACAGTTTTCTGTCACAGCACCTTTTAAATCTGAGAGAGAGATAAAAAAGACCGACAGCAGACGAGCCAAGACAAACACACAAAGAAAGGGGGAAAAAATCTTTGGGAAAAGATGGTCAATCATAAAAAGAAAAAAAAAGGACTGACACAATTCCCGGAAAAGAAATGGGGGCAGGGAGGAAAGTTTGAGGAATTTATGCTATGGAAAAGAAAGCAAAACCTGAGACTCTCTGCACTGCTCGCTCTGTCTTTCTCACTCCATTTCTGTGTGTGTGTGTGTGTGTGTGTGTGTGTGTGTGTGTGTGTGTGTGTGTGTGTGTGTGTGGTTTTGTTCTATAGCCCCTAAGGGAGGGCGAGAAAGGGGGACGTGGGATGGGGGGGCAGGAAACGGTGGCGTCTGGAATTGATTTGAGGCTAAAGGAAAAATAAAATACTTGAGATTCTTAAAGGCTCGGGGAGCAGGGACAGACGGCCACAAAGAAATAAAAAATGTAGCAGAGAGAGAGAAAGAGAGGCCACATAACCACAGGGGAAAAAAAAGAGCGGTATAAAGCAAATGTAAAGAAGGATTTATACTTCTGCAATAAAGTCTCTGAGGTTGCTATAAGTACACTGTGGCCGGATCTTTCAAAAAAAAAGGTTATACAGGCTACTTGGACGCCTCCTGCCATGGTAGTCGATGTTATCGGTGTGCAGTGATTCACCAAATACGTTACTTGCCTAGCACCCCTTACTTTTAAATTGGAAATTAAATTAAATTAAATTTTCAACAATACTGTAACATAAGGGACACTGCAATTATAAACTAAAAGTGTCTGCAGCACAGCACAGAGTAGCAACAATCAAATATCACAGACACATCCTACAATTATAGAACATCCTATAATCCTAGAAACGTCCTAAAATCCTGCAAACGTTTTAAAATCCTCCAAATGTCCTACAATTCTAGAAAAACCTTAAAACCTGCAAAATGTCCGAAAAATCGGAGAAATTTCCTTAAATCAGAGAAACATCTTAAATCCTAGATACTACCCAAATTCCAATAAATGTCCTACAATCCTTGAAACATCCTAAAATCCTAGAAATGCTTTTAATCCTAGAAATGCTATTGCAAAAAATGAGCTCAAACAAATGTCAGCAAGATTCAGCAAGATAATCTTAACTAAACTAAACAGTGTTGGGCGCCATTCTGCTTGATGATTACGTAGTCTCTTGTTAGAAACAGCCTTTTTAAATATACAGAAAAGCTTCAAAGTTTGCGAGTGGGGTATTTATTGACATATTTTACGTTGTAGAACAAAATGTGAAGGTCTCTTCAGCTAGTGTTAACCCAAGAACTTATTTCAGGCTTCTAACCCAGAGATCTTCGGTTTAGGACTTTTTACTGGGGGGCTCTGTATCTGTCTGTGTCACTTTGGGATGTGACTGACATCGAGATCTATAAAACAAGAAGTAAACACTTCCACTGCTACATTTTCCACAGATGACAAACATCTCCTCCTGTAGTTTGAGCTGTTCCTGTGACAGCTTGTATTTGTCTCTTTATCCTGAAATCAATGACCCGTTTCCGAACTGTTCTCCACGGCCCATGACGGTATTTACAGCCAGTGTATTTACAGACAGTGTTTACTCCTTCCAAACTTAGGTGAGTCCATATTCACTCAAAATGTTTCTGCCGCTTCCACACAAGGGCATCAGATGATGCTTTTGTGACTCCCAAGAGGAAACAGATCTGCTTCACCGAGGAAAATGATCCTCTCTCAGGCTCCGAAAATCTATCAAAAGCTCCATAACACACAGTGCAATACCTTCAGTGAGATGACAAACAGGTGACTACTGCTACTTTCGAACGCCTCTACTGGCAGTATTAGCCTTCATCCACCATGTTTTCACCGTGCCGCACTCCTCTGACCACGGTGTCGTCGATGTCGGTTGATTATGGCGCATGCAGATATGACATGTTGTTCTGTGTTTCAATCCAACATACATCTCTTACGCACTGTTTCTCACAACATTAACCATCTAAAAAAAAGAAATAGACACTGTCAAAGAGCAGAAAAATGACATAATCATACACTGCACAGTAATGACATAATAATCAAATGTCCTGACTCATTTTATTTATATGTAGGCTTCATGATCTGGACATTTAAACAGAACCACCACATTTAGTGCCTCGTCCCCTTTCAACCAAATACTAATGATGCTGATTAGAGATAATAGTACATGAAACATGTGTGTGTGTGTGTGTGTGTGTGTGTGTGTGTGTGTGTGTGTGTGTGTGTGTGTGTGTGCGCGCACATGCACACGCACCTAAAAGTAGCAGAAGTGGGGTCTTGTGGTGGTAATTAGCACTTGGATTCACTAATGGCTGTACAGGAAAACCTCCACACACGCTAACAAATTAATAACACACACAGACATACAAACACACACACACACACACACACACACACACACACACACACACACACACACACACATGCAAAGACTAACTTTGCAGTGCAGTGTGTGTGTGTGTGTGTGTCAGAGTTGCTAGGCTCTCATTAATACCTATTTTGCGAATGCTGAGAAAGCTTTGCAGCTCTTTCTTCGGAACCGCTTCACACACACACACACACACACACACACACACACACACACACACACACACACACACACACACACAGACCTATTAGTTCCTCTAATTGAAAGGCAATTAAGCCTCAGGTTTCGCGTGTGAGCTAAACGCTGGGTGTCTGTTTTTCAGCTCCGCTCTGTTTTTAAGCTTTTAACAGACCACAAAGAGCCGGCCACAGAAACAAGACACCTAAAGTGAACTTCAATACACCGACTCTGTCCATCTGTCTGTCCGTCTCTCCATCTTTTAGGTGTCTGTCCCCCCCGTCCCCCCTCGTCCTCCCAGTTTCTCACTGTGTAGTCCTTGGTTTTCATACAATTTTTCCTTAAATTATAATGACAATTCTAAAAAGTTAAACCTTTAAAACCTCAGTAAATTGGCTTGATTTATTTCAACAAAAAAGAAAGAAAGAAAGTAGAAAACATAATAAATTTAAATGTATTCTTATCATGATAATTACGGTATAATTTTCTGGACATTTACCCTTTTCTGTTTGTTTTTTTAATCATGCAAAGATATTTGTAAACTTTACAAGGAAAATCACTGAAAATAAGCAAAACATTTAGTTAAGATACTGACAGTTTTTTTTGGTTTTTCTTTTTTCCTGGAACATAAATTTAAATATATAAATATTATGCAAATTATAATACAATTTTCTGGACATTTATCCCTAGTTTTTTGTTTGTTTTGTTCTGCTTTGTTTTGTTTTAATAATTTTTAATTTTCCCCTAGAGGTAACTTTGAGGTCATTCCTTGTCACTTTCTACTACCAAATTGCTGATTATGTTTTCAAACAAAACTACGCTAATTTTCTCAGGTGTAAGAGGTTTAAATGCTTGTGAAAGCCATCTGGACGCTGCTCAAGAAAACTGGTGTCGATCCAGGCGTTAAAGGGCTAATTAGCTTTTATCACTTGGTATCAATCTTGTTATTTTCCACTCTAACTTTCAAGAATCTCATGCATTTGATTCAACCCTGCAGATGGAAACAATGATGCTTGGTTGGTTGAATCTTTGCAACATCTCAAAAGTTTGTTTAAAATTCTCCTGACAGTTGTTGGACAGAAACACGATCACTCTGTCTTTTTTTCGGTTCGTTCTCTCACTCGCCCTCCTTCCTCTCGCTCTCTAGTTGGTTCATTTCATCCATCCCTCATATTCTTAAAATCCGTCCTCACAGAACATGTTACCGAAAGGAACCAACCGTTTAAAAAATAAATAAATAGAAGGAAAAAAATATCCTTCCAGTCCGCAGCTTTACATCAACAGCAGAGGAGCCGTGGGATTTGTTTTGGAGAGTAGGAGTGGATTTCTACAGTAACAGAAAATCTCATTTTAAACCTCACATGACCCCCTTTCTCATCCCAGCAGGAACATGGAAGGAAAATCTATCCCATCTGGTTCAGATGGTGTTTAGGGTAACAGAGGGGTCCAGTGGCTCGAGGAGCTCTCCTGTCAGTGAATGTTAACAGGTTTGGTCCTGGAGAGAGCCAGATCGTCTTGTGTGTTTCTGTTGTTTCGTACTGGACAATTTACCGTAAACAAATCTGACTAAAGTTTGATTTCAAATGGAGCAAAAAGTAGTGATGACAAATAAGGGTGATCTCACAATGTTTGTCATAGTCTTTAAACAAAAATGCAAGTCTAACACTTCAACTGATGTTGAAATGGCCTGGAAAAAAAATGCTTAAAAATAGAATAATTCTGTAAAACAAGAAAAACAGTGTTTTAAAATGATTGCATGAAATTAACTTGTAGACCTTTGAAACCTGAATCAACATACTTTTCTTTGCCTTCAGATGCCTTTCACAAGTATTTAACTTTTCCAAAGCTGGGCAATTTGACTTGATTTCTACTAAACACATGGGAAGAAGGCAATGAGCAACTTGAGAAGACATGACACAGAAATTAGCAAATAATTAAGTTGCAGAGAACTATTAAAGAATTAGCCAAAAATATAAATAAATAAATAAAAAACTGAAAAAGAAATCAAATGACCTGAAACACTGCTTAAATATATATCTCTATATATATATATATAAAAAATAATTGTATGAAAAAAAAAAGTAGTGTTGTTTTATTGTAATTGTTTTATCTGCTGAAGTGTCCTTGAGTGCTGAGAAAGGCGCTTATAAATAAAATGTATTGTTATTATTATTATTATTTGTTATTATTAATATTAATATAAATATAGTTCTCTGGAAATTTGTCCCAAGCTTTTTTAAAAACGTTTTTGTATGTTTTTGTTTGTGTACTAATTGCTTGAAATTTGCACGACATGTCTTGCTGAGTTTCTTATTGCCTTTTATCGCCATGTTTTTTAAAGAGACCAAACCCATTTGCAAACAAAGACATTTTTTTTTAAGAAAAGCCAAGTTTATCCAGGTTTTAGAGAGTTAAATGTTTATTACATGTGCTATCACTTATATATGTTAGGTTTTTTTTTTATTTTATCGCCTCATATTGAGTCAAAAACAAGCCAACAGCCCTGGTTATGTGTTGTACCGCGATCTTTGTCCATGTCAGAACAGACTCGCCACCAGGCCGAGTGACACTAATGTGGCAGGAACAAACGATGACACAGAGCCTGTGAGGACACAGAGGGGAGAAATATCGCCTTCAGGCCGCGCGGGGGGAACAAACAACACATTTTACATCCACTTCCTGTTCCTGTCGGCCGCTTGGCTAATTCTGACATAATCCTTTAGTTTCGTGGCTCGGGGAGAGTTTGTGTTCGTTGCGGTCAGGACAGAAACTTTCAAACTGATGTGTTGAAACTCTGCGGATAGTTTCCGTGATCAGACGGTGTTTGAAAGGCCTTGTGAAAGGGAAAAGGAAAAATTCTGCACAATAAACACATCCGCCGCTCCCTCCTCTGTCCTTTAATTCTCATATGTATGTATCTCTCCTTTTGTACACATCGCAGAGACGAGGAACAGTGAGACCATTGTTTGCCTTTACGTCCCTGACACAATATGTGGAGACAGGGCGGAGGAGGGAAAAAAAGTATGAAAAGACACACACAGTCACACAGAGCGCCAAGGTAGACGGGGATATATCACATCGGTCCATGAATGAATCACCGTTATTACCACTGACCCCCAGAGAGACACGGAGAGAAAGAAAAGTTGGAGCGCAGACGAGGAAAAAAAAAAGTAAGGTCAAGTTTTCTCTGTAAAGTTTACAGCCATTTTCCGAAGTTATTTCAATGCTGCTGCTGGAGGTTTGGCTCAGAGAGCGAAGAGAAATGAGAGAGGAAGAGTCCAGACAGAGACACACCAGAGAGAGGAAGAGTCCAGACAGAGACACCAGAGAGAGGAGAGTCCAGAAGAGACACCAGACAGAGTCCAGACAGAGACACCAGAGAGAGGAAGAGTCCAGACAGAGACACCAGAGGGAGGAAGAGTCCAGACAGAGACACCAGAGAGAGGAAGAGTCCAGACAGAGACACCAGAGAGACGAAGAGTCCAGACAGAGACACCAGAGAGAGGAAGAGTCCAGACAGAGACACCAGAGAGACGAAGAGTCCAGACAGAGACACCAGAGAGACGAAGAGTCCAGACAGAGACACCAAACAGAAGAAGAGTCCAGACAGAGACACCAGAGAGAGGAAGAGTCCAGACAGAGACACCAGAGGGAGGAAGAGTCCAGACAGAGACACCAGAGAGACGAAGAGTCCAGACAGAGACACCAAACAGAAGAAGAGTCCAGACAGAGACACCAGAGGGAAGAAGGGTCCAGACAGAGACACCAGAGGGAGGAAGGGTCCAGACAGAGACACCAGAGGGAGGAAGAGTCCAGACAGAGACACCAGAGGGAGAGGAGGAGAGGAAGAGAGGGAGTGATGGGAGAGAGAGACGCTCTCATTGGATTTTAATGGACAAAAGTCTCCCACGCGTTTAAACTAGGGACAGAGGAAAAGATTTAAAATGGTTGAAATGATCATTAAAACTATTTTTCTGGGTAATACTATTTTAACAGGGATGCACAATAATCTGCACGTTATCAACCAATAATGGCTTGAAAGTGGTGCTGTCGGTATTATCATGCCAATCGTGATGCGGCTGACCCTCTGAAACCTGAGCAGATTGGTCTGATGTCTTTCAAAAGCAGACGCAATGAGAAAGTTAACCAGACACATGTCCCAAACAGAAGCAAGAAAATAGAAGAGAACTAGGGTTTTTTCCCTAACTTTAAATTGTATATATTAAAACAACCTTTTCCTGGAAAATGTTCTCTATTTTTTTTCCAGTCAGTTTCTCTTCACCTGTTACCAATTTCATGTAATTTATGGGGCATTTCTTGCTGAGTTGGTTATTGCCTTATCCCCATGTTTTTTTGCGAAAAAAATCAAACCAATTCTCTAAGGTTTCAAAGGATTAAAGAGCTAAAGGCATCTGAAAAGAGCTCAACTGATATCTATCCAGGTTTCAAAGGGTTAAGGTCCATATGTAACGCGTTCTTAATTCTTTAATTGCGTTTATCTCCAGCCATCATTCATGTCTTTACTGTTTTATTGTTGTATTGTAAGATTTTGTCATCTCCGTATGTCAATAAATCTGTATTTGGAGAATCATACTGTAAACAACACTAACGGCACATTTACAACGGACACCACACCACTGACTGCAGGGTCACACCTGCTTGAAAACACCTGACATCATGTTTTTGTACAAACATCAACATAAACCTCATAATATCACACTTTAAAATGGAGGAATATTCAGTTTTTCAGATTCAATTAAGCAGTCAGCTTTTCCACAACCCTTCAACAACATCTGCACACTCCTCGTTTTACTGATGACAACATTTGGAAAGTTCCAGATTTCAGCTTTAAACTGCGGAAATTAAAACCGCCACCTTTGATCGTACAAGTCTTGATTGTGCAAACGAAACCTGGAGAACAGACGGGCGTAATCTAAAATAGAGCCAACAGGAATGGCTCTGTGAAAGAAAACTAGAGAAGCTTGAGAAATTGTCTCATTTATTCACAGTCGGAGGAATCGTCCTCTGTGCCGCGACGCAGAGATAGTCGGCGTGATTGCAGCCGGGCGAATATAACAGGGACTGTGGGTGAAGAGGCACAGCGTGAGGCAGAAAGAGAGCGCCACAAAAGAAATGCATTTACCTACTCAAACAATTTGTCGGTGCAGACCCAGATTCTCTGTTAAAACGCCATTTGAGTGACTGTTTGCCATCCATTGTGCTCCTAATGGGTTTGGGTGCAAAGTAAAGAAATTCAAAAATGATAGAAATTACAGTTTGTCCGTCTCATCGGCATAAAAATCAGCGTGTTGGCTCATTCAGAGAGTAACTTTTAAGGTAGGGCTGTCAAATGTTTATTTATTTATTTATTTAATGGATGAATGTCAATAGTTAACCCTTTAGAACCCGAGCAAATTTCATTTCTTAGAAAAATAAATATAAAAAGGAAAAAAAAAAAAAAAAACATGGGAAGAAGGTACAAGAAAATAACCTAAAATTTGTAAAATATAAATATAAAACAAAACAAGTTAAAAAAAAAAACACCATCATGATACAAATAACAAAATAAAAAATAATATATTTTTTAATCATAAATATATGTATAGATAAAACAGTGAATAATAATAATAAAAATAAGGAATTCTAAACACTTCTACCCATTAAAAATAATAATATAACAACAACAATAGTCATTGCTTTCTTATTTTTGTTTGTTTTTTAATAAATCTCAAGCCAATTACCCTGGGTTTCAAAGGGTTAAACTCATAACTCAGTTATTTTTAAACAAATGCACAAACGTAGCGTGATCTCTTGGTGAGCAGAAACATGTTGGCACTGCTTCTATTTTTTTATTTTTTTTATTTTTTTTTTCTTCTTCTAACTGGACTGCTCTGACCTTTGTGACACACACACACACACACACACACACACACACACACACACACACACACACACACACACACACACACACACACACACACACACACACACACACATGTGGCTCCAGCTACCATCTAATGTTAGCCAATGAATCACAGCAGTCTAGTCCAACACTTGACTCATGGATTCACAGCATCGCAACGAGCCCGAGGGAATGGTGTGTACACGCACGCGCGCACACACACACACACACACACACACACACACACACACACACACATATACACACACACACATATACACACACATATACACAGTTCACTATTCTAATGTGACTCTTGAGTCATGTATTCAGACAGAGGAAGTGGTCTGGCCAAAAGGCATGCGCGCCCTGGGGAGTCATTATCACTGTCTGTTTCTGGGTTGCATTCTGTGTGTGTGTGTGTGTGTGTGTGTGTGTGTGTGTGTGTGTGTGTGTGTGTGTGTGTGTGTGTGTGTGTGTGTGTGTGTGTGTGTGTGTGTGTGTGTGTGCCGTTAAGGACATCACAAACAGGAACAAAATTGCAAAAGACTCTTAGACAAAGACACTGTGCAGGATTATCCAAGTTTCCAAATCCATAAATGCTTGTGATGTATTTAAATCTACCAAGTTTCAGAATAAAAGAAACTGATATGAAAGTTGTGCTGTTAATTCCTCTTCTTGTGTGAGGAAAATGATCTCGAAGTTGCTTTATTTTAATTTGACAGCAGGGTCATTTCACTGTCAAACAAGTCGCCCGTTATCACATTCACAGTCACGTTGAGTATTTCTGAGCCGTCACTCTGCGCGCTGCCACCAATCTGTTTTATTACTGCTGTATTTTTTATGTGTTTGACTTGACAGTTTCTGCAACAAATAACAGATGACCGGTAGCAGGGTTTCAGGATATTGGTGAAAGCAATTTATTTTGGACTTGCTTTATTTATTTATTTTTACTTGTTAAACAAGGCTGACATTTAACTTGACACATTAGTGACAGTTTGAGAGCGTGTTAATAGATTCTGCAGAGCTGGTGTCAGCTCTTTGCACAACAAGTGTAAGCCGGGGTTTGTAATTTGTTGTTTTTTAAAGACTTGATGGAAGTTTTCAAGAAATTCACAAATGATTTCACCTGAAAGTGACAACACACCAAGAATAGATACGCCTGAGGTGTTGCTGTTGTTTTGTTATAAATTGTCGGCAACTTTAAAATTCTCAACTGAAAATTAACAGCAAAGATAGTTTTAGCTTTTTATGCAAATTAATATGATCTACTTTTTGTTTTAAGTTACTTTTGAGCCTAAAAAGCAGGCAAACTCAACTTACTTTGCTCGGGGCACTTATGAAACCTTTCTAGGATTTTCAAATGTTTCTAGGTTTTTTGGACATTTCTCTGAAGATGACATCTTTGGAATTTTTTGGACATTTCTTGGCTTTAAGAAGATTTCATAGATTTCAGGATATTTATGGGATTGGGACCTCTGTCAGGGGATGCGGGGGATCCTCTAACTGGCACGTTTTTAAATAAACAAGCTTGAGAATGTTTCTAGGATTTTATGACATTTTCTGACATTTCTTGTATTTAAGGATTCTAGGATTTTAGGGTATTTCTCAGATTTGGGGACCTTTTTACGATGTTAGGATATTTCTGTGAAAGGACATTTCTAGGGTTTAGGTGTAGCTGTCTAGGTGTGGAGGATCCTCCACTGGCACTTTTTTTGATCAACAAGCTCTATTCTGGTGCCGTTTTATGCACTCTGGCACCTTTTGTATACTAAAAGGTACAAAAACAATTCTCAATGTGAATCACAGATCACAGATTTGGCCATTAGGTCGTAAATTTAAGATCACCACACAGCTTTGAGTAAAAGACAACAGACTTCTGCTTTGGTGTTTTTCTCTAATTTCTTGAATTCTTCTATGTAATTTCAGTTAAGTCCCACATGCGTCGCGTTGAGCAGCCACCTCGCTATGACAGACGAAGCTAAGCTTTTCAGCTTACACAGCTAAATGACACACAAGCACAGACACAGAAACAAACATCCACATCAATCAAAAGTCTCGGGGATAATTAGCCAGATGATGAGGCAGTGTGGGATTAACTGTCAACACTTCCTGGATGGCTGGTCATGTGGTCAACAGAAGCCAATGGGCCATGAGGGAAATTCTCATCGACTGAGATGCTGGAAGTTGAACACACATACACACACACACACACACACACACACACACACACACACAGAGAGATGTGCACTCACACACTTCATTTATCTGTCTAAGAAAAAGCAGCACAGTTAAGACAGAAAATCAGAAGAATGAGGTACAGAAAGTGAATCAAACAGCAGCAGACAGAAAAACTAATTTGTAATGGTTGTAAAAGGATTTGTGTGCGCACAATCGCTTTCTGTCAGTTTGCTTCTTGTATGTGTTGAATGATTTTGGAGCAGCTTTGTTGCAATTATTTGGTAGTTTTGGAATTGTTGAGGGTGTTGGCTGTTCATAGAGAAACACTACAATTCAATGTGGAATATAACGGATCTCCAGCCGTGTCCCAAATCTCCTGTCAACCATGTCAGGTGCCATAATGGAGGTTCATTGGCGATGCAGCTGTGTGCAAATGATGCATCGATATATGTAAACCACTGAGGCAGGAAATGAGATATCTGACATAAAGGTGCGGGTCATTTAGTGACGTTATTGCCTTAATGAAGTGCAATTAGGGACACTTGTTTCTAAATATGCATCAGTGTAACACAGTGACCTTTGTCTTCTGTGTGACCTTCAGGCCCAAGTTTTTTCTTGACATGGGTTAACCCTTTAAAACCTGGAGCGACATCCATCATGCAACATGGATCGTGCAACACTGTGCTTCCTATCATCCTGAACTTTATGTGTGTATTTTTTATGCGCTGACTTTAATGTGTTACTGCTGTTGACACTAATGGCTCCCCTGTCCTGAATTTCAAACATTTTTTTTTTTTTATTTCTAATCCCTTTGTCCTGAGTTTGTGTTCCCCATATTTTCGGTTATGGCCGACTATAAACTCACAAAAAAATGACAGCAATTGTTCTTTAGTGTGAAGGTGTAAGTAATATGACATTGTTATGCTGCTGTTAGTGGTTTGGTTGTCGGGCATGTAAATGTTTGACTTTGTTTTAGACCAAAATCTGACATTGTTTCCTTTAAACAAAGACCAAACATTTTCACTCATCTTCACTAAGTAGCGTTAGTCATCTAAATGTTTAAACTTAACAATACCATAACCTTGAGGGTGACAGGTCTGGAAAAATGTTTTTTGGATCAAATTTCTTTGTTTGGTCTTGTGCAGTTTAACAGATCAAACTGAAACACATGTTCAGGAGTTTGAAGGAGAGTACGAACACACCACCTGCCTTTAATGACTTTCATGTGTTTCAATGCTTGCTGTACAATACTGTTGTTTTATTTAAAGGGGTTTAAGGTAGAGCAGTATAACTGGAATTTACGGCCTGCAGAGCAAATCTGGCCCCTGATAGGGTGCCAAGCGTCCCCCCCCCAACCATTTTCTACTTCACAATAGAAATAAAGTGATTCACATTGGAATTGTTTTTTATTTTTAGTATATACAAGGTCCCACAGTGCATAAAATAGCATCACAACAGAGCTTGTTGATCAAAAGCTGTGCCAGTGGAGGATCCTCACATCCCCAAACAGACGTCTTAATGCTAGAAACATTCTAAAACCCTAAAAATGTCCTGAAATACTAGAAATGTCGTAAACCCTACACATCCTAAGATCCCAAAAAAGGCATAAAATTCCAAGAAATGTAGAAAAATCCTGAAGATGTCATCCTAAACCCTATAAATATCCTGACATCCACTTTTACAAAATGACAGGGGCCTCCTGTCATTTTGTAAAAGTGGCCCCCAAACAAAGCAGGTTGGGTATCCCTGAGTTTGAGCCACACAGCGACCTGTGGCTGCTCATGAGCTGCACCTCCCACACTGAATCACTCGCTGTCTAATTGAATTAAAGCTAATGAGTTTACAGACAGCATTGTCTGGTAATTAGTACAATGTCCTAATCAACACAACAACCATTTAAGAAGTCAGATCTCCAACTGCAGTCAATTAACATCACCCTAACAGACAGGAATGAATGATCACTCAGCTGTTTATGTTGTTTCTGCTGTCACTGTTGAATCCATCACTTTTATAAAGATTAATCTGTTGCGGGGGAAAGTTTTATTAAACTGGATGTAAATTTGCTCAATTGCGTTGTTGCTTTTTTGTTTTTTCGTAAGTAGTGTTTTAATTATTTCTCCTCTGCTCTTTTTCAGGCTCTGCGATCAGAGGAGAGAGGGAGCTTCCGCACTGTGAGAGAAGAAGAAAAACGAGGAGAAAAAAGGCCGTGACGAGAAAGTCGGTGATGAGTATCCGCACCAACCGGCCCCGTCTCAGCTCATGAACTAAGTTCATCAACAACATTTCGTTCGCACAAACAGGATACTGCCTCAGTGGGAGTGGCGCTCCACTGAGAGGAACCAGACAGTAAGGGGCGGAGCGAAGTGCACGGCTGCTCAGGTTTGAGCGAGATGACGATGCTGACGATGAAGAGGCAGGGCCTGGGGCCCTTGAGGGCCTTCCTGGTGCTGGTGGGAGTTTCTGCGCTCTGTAGCGTTGCATTAGGAACCCGGAGAGGAAACACTTCTCTGGATCACAGGGGCCACAGACACAGACATCCAGGTACAACAGAAGCAGCCAGGTCACCTGAACTTCAGGATTTAACCCTTTGAAATCTGCAGCAATATCAATCTACTTATGCTGCACACGCATTTAAATCTTTGAACCCAAAGCAAAGTGGTGCAATTTCTTTTAAAAAACATTGGGGGGGGAAGTGCCATGAGAAACTTGGCAAGAAAGGTTAAAAAAATTTCATGAAATTAGTAGATTTAGAAAATAATTTTTAAAATAGCTGTGGGGGAAAAACTGAGAGAAAAACTATATTTACAGCTAAATATCATGACTGCGTATTCCAAATTATGATACAGAATTATTTTTTTTATATTTATTTCAAATGTCTTGCATTTTGAGCAAATTGATGCAATTTCTTTCAAAAATATGGGGAAAAAAAGGCAATGAGCAGCTTGGTAAGAAATATTCCACAATTTCAAAAGAAATGTTAAATTGGGAAAAAAAAAAACATTTAAAAATAGAAAAAAATGGAAAAAGGAAAAAGCTAGGGAAAAAACTATATTTAAAATAATCATAATTACGTATTTTAAAATATGCTACAGAATTATTATAATTTTCTTTTTCCAAGTTTTTTTGCCTTGTTTGCTGGTTTATAACTTTTTCCTGTTGTTTTTCAGTACTTATTTTCATGTCATTTTCTTGTACTTTTTTACTGCTAAGCTCTTGCTAATTTTGGGTCATTTCTCTTTACGTTACTCACCGTCTTTTTCCCATGTTTTTGAAAGAAATCCAGCCAAATTGTTCAGGTTTCAAAGGGTTAACATCCATCTCTTACTGGATATTGTTTTGCTGGATAAAACGCTCAGCCTTACTTAAACTGTAACTGTGATGCATTCTGAAATATTTTTCACCTGTCAAAGCACAGATGGTGACTTCTTTTTTTTCATGGTATTTATGTATTTTTAAAACTGACAGTGATCCCTCCCTTGTGACCATGAGTGGCTTTATACTTCAGAGGACTGACAGTCCATTTTTGACAATTACTGTGCAGAGATGTTATCATCCAAACTGTGCAGCAATATTTCCTTTACATTGATGCATTTGGAAAAAGCACTGCAGCACATTTTCTTGTCAACAGTGTGATCTCTTACTCCAAACATCTCCCAAGACGGTTCGGATAATCACATCTTCTTGAGTTTATTTACACTGAGATTTTATGCATTTGTGGTTTTTCAATTTCAATCTTTTTTGTTTTATTTTTACTTGCATAAAAAAGACTTGCTTAGGATTTTTTCAATCAAGGTCCACTTTAGTTACAGATGTTCACACACGGCAGCTGCTCAGTACAACCGGCCTGCTCCACGTTCACCCTGAGCAGCTGCAGCAAACAGAGGTTAAGTCCTCTGCAAAGACACATCAGAAAAAACTCCTTGTTGAAGCGTGTGTCGTTGACTCCAACTTGAATTTAATCTATTGAGAGTATTCTCAAAAAACAAATTGCCGTTGTAGTCAAAGTAGGCCGTCTTACAAAGATGCAAATACTTTTGAAATTGGTGACCAGAGAAAACAAAAACAAAAAAGCGCCTTTGCTCAATAAGTAGAAAAACTACAACTCCCACAATACTAATCACCTGATCAGACCAATAAATGCTCCAACTGCTGGGTGACGTAATGTGGACCGGTCAGGTATACTAACATTAATAACAACATGCTCGACCACACCTCATTTTAAGACCTACACGCCTATAGGTGTACAGATGGCTGCAAATACATTTGCTGTTTACACAACGGGGACACTGGCCATGAAAATGACAACGGGTTTAGGATAGGGTTTAGGATGATTCAGTGTGTGTCTGAAACTAGCAGTGACAGTGTAAATGGGGCCCTAGGACTTTCAATTATGTTTCTGCAGGCAAAAAATGTGTTGTATATTTCTTAGTTAACAGAAAAATATAGCATTTGTGTAAAGAAATGTACTGATGTTTGTTTTTGCGCATGCAGGTCACTTGTCGCTGCACAGACACAGACAGAGGACAGGGAAGGAGGGGCAGGTACTCCACAGGTCCAAACGAGGATGGGTCTGGAACCAGTTCTTTGTCATTGAGGAGTACACCGGGCCTGACCCGGTTCTGGTTGGCAGAGTGAGTATAATAAAACATAATTATAAATAAATCGCTCTTGAATTTCTTCTCTTGAGACAAACAAAATTAATACTGCAGTAAAAATTACCGTTTAATTCAAACTGCCCTTCGTTTACAATCACGGAGAGGGCAGGCAGTGTGACAGCGAGTGACGAACTCCAACAGGATTTAAATGTGTTTTTCCCATTTATCAAGAGGAAAGAGAAAGCTCGGAAAAAAGAGAGGTCACGCTCACATTCAAGGTGAAGATGATTGGTGGTTCTCCTCCAAAACAACAACATCACTCAAACCGAGCAGCGCCTTTCATAACAAACAACAAATTAGGTTTACAATGCATCATATTTCACAGCCTCTGGGTGGTACAGGAAGAACAACACTTTAATTGAATGTTGAGCATTCCTCAATTTCTTTGGATGACAGTCTTTTAAATCTCTTACTTATTTGGGTGTGCCCGTCTCACACAGCACGTCTACATGCCCGTCCATCTTTGTCTCTGCATGTCTTTAACTTGTACACTTGAGAAATCGACGCCCAAAGTCACATTTGCCGGGCTACAATTCATATTTCAGTCTCGATCTGTCGATCAGAAAGGCTGTCGTACTCTGTAATCTGTCGCTCTCTCTTTTTCTGTATTTATTTATTATCATGATTATTATTCACCATTTAGTGCAGAAATATAATCAAATACAAAGTTATGTCTTTCCTTCCCCTCCTCTGTGTTTAAGTTTCTATCTGCATTGTGTGATAGAACTGAGAACTGTTGAATATATTTATCTAAATGTTTGTAGGGGGGGGTTTGTCGCAGAGCTGTTTTTCCAGTCTAAAAATCACCTGTAATCGTTTTCCTTCTGCATTGTCTCACTCTTTTTTTTTTTTTTTTTCCTATTTTAGCTCCACTCAGATGTCGACTCAGGCAACGGCAACATCAAGTACATCCTGTCCGGTGAAGGCGCGGGAACGATCTTTGTTATTGACGACAAGACAGGCAACATCCACGCTACAAAAACCCTGGACCGCGAGGAGCAGGCTCAGTACACTCTGACAGCCCAGGCGGTGGACAGAGACACAAATAAACCTCTGGAGCCTCCGTCAGAGTTCATAGTGAAAGTTCAGGACATCAACGATAATCCTCCGGAGTTTCTACACGGGCCCTACTACGCCAGGGTGCCTGAGATGTCCAATGTCGGTGAGTAGTAAAAGAAAGGGTTAAAGTGAAACAGGAGGCCAAGTTTGGTGCTGGGTAAAAAAAAAAGTTTAGATTTAAGGTATTTGTTATGTTCCAAGTTGGTGAGAAGGAAGCGAACTGCAAAACAGGAAAGCTGCAGTTGGTTCGATTTATCGATTTAATTTGGACAGCAGTCGTGTAGTAAGACACAAGGTCTTCATCTTGTTTGCTGCCCAGTGAGACCTGAGCAATTTGGCTTGTTTTCTTTCAAAAACATGGGAAGAAGGCAATGAGCAAGAAATAATAAATAAAAAAAAAAAAAACACCAAATAAAATAAAATAAAGAATTTAGTAAAAGAAAATAACCGAAAATAACTACTTACTTTTCACAAATTTTATGAAATCATAATTTTAAATGTATCAGGATAGTTATGAATGTTTTTTTCTTTTTTTTAATTTTCTAAATCTACTGATTTCTTGCAATATGTGGAACATTTCAAACCAAGGTGCTCATTACATTTTTCCTATGTATTTGAACAAAATAGCATCAATGAACTCAGATTTCAAAGGTTTAAACACTTGGGAATGGTGTCTAAAAGCAGCACAAGGAAAGCGATAACGCTCCAAGGTCCAATCGGACCTGAACTGGTCGAGGCGTTCTGAGCATGCTCTGTAGTCCCTACATCGGGTTTTAACCTGGAAGTCCAACAGCAAAATGACCAGCAGATGTGGTCTTTTCCAAGTATCAAATATAATTTGATAACAACAGGTGAAAAGCAGAGATAATCAATAGTATAGAAAATGTCTCTATTGCAAATTGAGTGACATTTCTTGATGAAGTCACTGATGGAGTTCATCGTCAGTGTTGTCTGTCTGCTAAACAGCCTTTTTCATACATTATTAATTATCACTGAAATCTGACCGCAGGAAGTGTGACAGAGAAGTGGAGAACAGGCAGAACCATTAGCTGACACTTTCAGCTCCTAAAGAGCTATTTCAACTTTTTTTCACCTTTCTTTTTTTATTAAAAAAAATCTGATCAACCAGACGCAGAGGCAAGGAAATATTTAGCACTGGGTTGGCATGGGCCGGAGCTCGCACCGTCTCCTCAGAGTCTCCTTACTGAGAGCTTCTGATCTTGATAGATTTTCTCTCTAAATATTATGTTGGAGAGTCTTCAGCCCCTGGAGGCTGACCTGAACTGAACCACACTGGCAGTGGTGCTGCCTGCCAGAGAAATTCCCCCTCTGAATGGGCTGGACTTCCAAAGGAAGAACTCCTGAAAGGACTTCTGAATGAGTTCTGTTCAAGCTTTTGGGTTTTTTTTTTCCCACTCATCTTCTTCTTAAGCTGAAACATGAATACAGATGTCTGGCAGGGAGGGGCCTCCGGCTGCTATCATCCTCAACCACAGAAGTGGAACAGAAAGAAAAGCTGTAATTTGACTAACTGGGTCCGTGTTCCCTCATGGACGCCACAATTAGAACAGATAGAGAAGACAGCGGCTTTGAAATTAACATTCTTGGTAATTCGCCCTGTAAGGTAGCTGCCACACTGAGACCGGTGCTGAATGAACCTTGATTACAGTTAGAGACCCAGTGGATTCTCTGTGGAGTCCAATAGTGGTGCTCACATCACTGCAACTGGAAAAAAAACATATATATGAAACTAAAAACCAACAAAAACAAACTGTGCCAACGATATGAAGCATCTAAAGGGGCCAAAACTAAACCGGCTGCAGCAGAGTCAGCAGTTTGAGAGCTGCAGCTGCAGTTTGAGCCACTAAATACAACAACTCCAGTTCAGATTTGTTGTTGTTCTGCTGAGATATTTAGTTTTACTCTTTGCCTTACTTTAACCCTTTCATCGACATCACTTTTCTTGTGCTGTATTCAGACACATTTCACAAGAATTTAAACCTTTGAACCCAAGAAAATCGGTTTGATTTCTTTTAGAAACGTGCTGAAAAGGGCAAAGAGCAACTTGGTAAGAAATGTCCAATAAATTGCAAAAAATTTGTAGGTTTGGAAAATTATTTCTTTAAAAACGTTAGAGGAGAATATCCAGAGAGCACTATATTTTCAATTATCATTATTATCATTATATATTTTACATTATTTGAATTTTATAGTTTTTAGGCTATTTCTTTGTTTTGTTTCCTGTTTGTCATTTGTATTTTTTAAATTTAATCAATTAATTTATTTATTCATTTTTGCTTTGCCTTTTTTGTTTTTTTTATTTGTTTTTTCAATACTATTTTTTAGGTAATTTTCTGTACTTTTGTACTAGCTTTTCGTCTTTAGTTGTTATTGCTGTCTTCCCATAATTTTGAGAGAAATTAAGCCAAATTGCATAGGTTTCAAAGGGTTAAGCTGCTGTCGCTTTTGCCTATAGGAGGTGACACATGTACATCTGCAAGGCTAAACTGCTGCTGATATTAGGTTGGGTTTTTTTTTTTTACGTTTGAGTGAATTCGTTTAATAGGTTGTGTCACATCAACACTTGTGGAACACTTGTGGAAATTTAATTTAGTTGGCCTCTTTTCTTAAATTAACCGTGTCAAATTCAGTTAACAGAGATTTACAGGAAGTAAATTGCTGTCGCCTTGTTTTTGAACTTGACAACTTTGCATTTCTCAGATTATCCAATAAGTTTTGAAAGTGTTTCATAAATCAAGGGGTTGTAGAATTCTGTCACTGCATGGAAGAAATATAATGTTTTATTTAACACATGGAAATCATCAAAAATTGGAAAGTGGATGTTTCCATCCGACAATGATGAAATGTAGAGAAATAAGAGTGGAGTCTCACAGGAGCGGTTCAGCTGCAGAGTCTGAGAGACTTTTTCATTCCCTTTCCTCATCCAGCCGGTGCAGGCAGGTGAATCGGCACACACTCTGTGACAGGCTTGTTTGTCAAACTGCTCTTGAACTGAATCGCTGAGGCGGAGTCGTCTCCTGATTTGTCTGTCATGTCCGTGTGTCTGTCCTGCAGGTACGTCAGTGATGCAGGTGACAGCGACGGACGCCGATGACCCCACCTACGGCAACAGCGCCAGGCTGGTGTACAGCATACTGCAAGGACAGCCGTACTTCTCTGTGGAGCCGCAGACAGGTGAGGCCAAAAACAGAACCCGGGTCAACGCACAACTGCACCGTAAACCAAATACAGCCAAACTTCACGGAAAAACAGAGTTTACCAGTCTGACACCTGCTACCACACTGAACAGCATGACGATGTTAAGTCATGTGCTGCTCTGCCAGCCCGTTTTCACTCCAAACTCATCAAAAAGCGCCGCTGTGTCAGTGATTTATCACTGCGCACCAGTGTGACGCCAAAAGCCACCTTCCTCATCCAACGGAAATGCCTCTGGACGGCATCATATGAGAACACGCATTGACAGAACCGGTGGCATAGTTATTATACGCCAAACGTGCAAATGATAGAATAATCTCATTTTAACCTTCAAGTCTTACTGCCATTGTTGTTTATTATATTGAAGTATTTCGAAAACAAAAAACAAAAAAAAAGAATCAGTAAAATGATTAGGCATGATGGTTTATAACAGAAAAAAAAAAAGTAAAAAACAAACACGAAATGACTTGAAGAGAAGCGCCGATTTTTATTTATTTTTTCCCCTATAAACATAATTTTAAATATATAATATAAATATATATTATAAATATAAATATTGTTTTCTGGAATTTTACCCTAGTTTTTTGTTAATTTTTAAATAATATTCTCTCTCTCATTTTTCTTTTTTTGGACATTTTTCTTGTCACCTTTTACTAGTTTCTCACAATTTTCAGAACATGTCTTTGTAATGTTTACATTACCCTTTTTCTTGTTTTTAAGATGAATCAAACTAGTCTGGTTTCAGAAGTTTAAATGCTCCTTAAAGGCATTCAAGAAAACTGATGTCGATGCAGGTTTCTAAGGGTTAACTGCTGTTTTCTATGGGGCATCTTGTGTAAATGGTTTAAAACTTGTTTCATCTTGCAACATCTTCCACTTCCACTCTTACTATAAAAATTTAAGAAGTCGCGGCTGCAGAAATCATGTAACAGCAGGTCCTCTTTACTGAAAGCGGTGAGAAAGAGAAGGCACTGCTGTTAAGAGTCCCCAGAGGACATTCAGCCTGGTCTCTGCAGCGCCTGGGCCTAATATTTGGGTTAGCATTAGAGGGAGAAATTTGGCTCTATAAGCAGAGAGGTTAACACAAAACATGGAGCTGCGTCGGGTCAGAGAGGGTGACGAAGAACTGAGAGAAAGAGGTGAAGGGAGAGATGGAGAGAGTAGCTGCTTTAGAGATAGAGAGAGATCATGGAAAGAGAGCGATTCGGGCGCAGAGAGGGAGAGAGATTTGGGCAGAGTAAATCTGGCTAATCAAACCAGTGTTGGGTATTTGACTGGCTCAAATCCATAGCTCACATTTCTAATTGGTTTGGAGATTATCAGCTTTGCATGCTGTCACACACACACACACACACACACACACACACACACACACACACACACACACACACACACACACACACACACACACACACACACACACACACACACACACAAACACACACTTGGCATAATATGACAGTAGAAGGCCTCGACTCCCAGACACTGCAGCTAGACATGTTGAAAAAGAAAGAGGGAGATGGAAAGAGAGCAGCCGGTGTTGAAATTAAACAGAAAGAAAAGATTACTGGGGCTTGAAATGGAGAAAAATAAGACTTCACACATGTTTAACTGGAGTTCTTAGTTATATGAATGATGAGTGATGCTGCGCTTTCTTGCAAAATGAAATATCTTGAAATAAATCACAACCACTCTTGGGAAAGAAAATCTCACAAGTTTTTGAATTATTAAAATAATACTTTTGGAATAAAGCCACAAGTGTTAATTCTTGTCTTCGGGCTAGCATGTACTTTTAAAACCTTAAAGATGATCAAGACCTCTTACAGTTAACATCTTTAGTAACAACGGTTTTATGATGATGATCGACAGGTGCTTATTCATTTATAAGAAAATCTCTTCCATGTTTAGCAACAATTTTGCTTCCTATTTGTAAACTGCAGCAACCTTTTTAGGACATGCTTCAATGACTCAAAATATCCACCAATTTTGGTTAACAAAACGGCATTGATTTATGGCCAAATTTTGCAACTGCCATTGTACTTGTTTGGAACTGGTGGCGCTCCCTATTGACTGGTTTAAAAATAATTTCACACACATGCTTCAATAATATCATTAAACATACCTAGCATGTTTTGTACTGATTGGACAAACAATTTTAGATTTATAGAATGATTTGTGTCAAGTAGCACCCTTTTTTTGCATATGCAGCCCACTCTAGTGATTGATTTTAATTAAACTTTGAGGGTATGTGTCAAGTATTTATGTTAACAATTTTTACAAGCTTCGTGATGATTGGCTCAACTGTTATGGTGTTTAGTCTATTCATGTGCTGAGTCTCTGCCCCCTCAAATGTTCATTGGTCAATATCATCAATATGCCATGAGATAAACATGGCTTTGATTACTTTAGTTTAACCCTTAGGGTCCAAGTTAATATATAACACACTTGTATTGCTCTGTGCACAAAATTCGCTTGCCGAAATCAAGCGTTAAAAAAATTACACATTAATATTATGTTCTGTATTCATTAAGTTATTTTTTTAACCAACATCAGTCCTAGTCATAAATTTCAAATACTCATTAATTTTCAGAAGTTTAACCCTTTAAGTGCTCGGTTTTTGTCATGAAAAAAAAAAAAAGAATTATTTTCTATATACTACATGCAAAGTAAAAAAAACATAAAGAAATAATTATTATCAGTCTGGGATATGTCAATGATTGGCACCAACATTGATTGTGACAGGTCACCTAGTAGAAATAGCATGTATTTTCTCCATATGCCAAATATGGTCAAAATGACCTCATCAGGTGCGAAAAGGTAAAAATGACAAATTCAGAGTCAAAAGCCCAGAATGACACCCAGAAATAATACAAGTCCTGTTTTTTGCTTTGATGGTTGTGGGATCAAAAATGTCAGTTTGAATGGGTTTCAATGGAGCATTTTTTGACCTTAAAAGTCTGAATGTAACTATTTAGTTTCCACAGTGTATTTTAGACTTATTGTAGGAGCTGAGCTGGTAATTTAACTTGATGTTAAAATCTTCAGGTATAATTCGCACTGCCTTGCCAAACATGGACCGCGAGGCCCGTCAGGAGTATGATGTCGTCATCCAGGCCAAAGACATGGGCGGTCACATGGGCGGGCTGTCGGGGACAACCGAGGTTAAAATCACCCTCACAGACGTCAACGACAACCCTCCAAAGTTCCCACAGAGTGAGTACAAACGTCTTTTATGGAAAGTATCTATAATATTGACTGTTTGTCTTTTTCCTCTGGTGTGACTTTTCCTTTAGAGGTTGAAAAAGTGTACTTCTACTTCTTTCCTGCTGCTTTCTATCATTTTCTGCCCCACAGATCTGAGCAAGTGGGTTATGTCAGTCCACATCCACATGTGTATGTCAATCTGTGTGTGAACTGTGTGTGTGTGTGTGTGTGTGTGTGTGTGTCTGTGCGCCAGAAAACATGCTGCTAGCAAGCAATATAGAAGCTGGGGAAGTCACTGTGGGAGGCACAAAAGATAACTTAAAAAAAATTATTATTCTTTAAGCCCCCTGCAATATTGTTTGTGTTGCCCCCTGCAATGTGTGTGTGTGTGTGTGTGTGTGTGTGTGTGTGTGTGTGTGTGTGTGTTTTTTAACCTCTCCCAGGGACATTTTTTGAATTACTGATTTGCTGAGCAATAAAAAGCAGTACAACATTTCGCCTAGATTTGTCAGGAGCTGTAAGAGACAGAAATAGACGTAACATTTGAGTTCTTATTTTTGGTAATAGACTTTGAAAAAAAAATTGAATTTGTGCCTTTTTATTCAAATAAGTTGTTTCTGCAGGTATTACTCTAAGGAATTCTGGAATTATTATTTGACTATAAAAGGGATACTTATTCCATGGAAAAAAAGTTTAATAAAGATAATGTTTTGATCCCGCTTTTTGACCTTTATCAGGTCAAAATGTTCGAGAAGGAGAAACCACATCTGTATATTTATACTATAATTCACACCAACAGGCAAACAAGATCTATGACAGCAGGTGTGGTTAACAACACAAATTGCCCAAGGTGATAAAACAACTGATGATAAACAATTCAGTTTCTGATGTGACTAAATAGCTTGAACATGCTTCACACAGCACCATTAGGTCAGTAAAGATAAATATACATATCAATTATCTTCAACCAAATCCTCTCTCTGTTAGAAACAGGAACAACATAAAGCTCTACAGAGATTTGCAGGGGGTTTTTTTTTCATGTTTTTTTTTTCAACATTTCTGTCCAACACCTCCTTGCTCTGCTTGTGTTTCAATCTTCTCCTTCACCCCGTCATCGAGTTTCTCTCTGCCTCTCTGTTGTTGTTTTTTCCTTTTTATTCCTCCCCTCCCCTCCTCTCCCCTCCTCCCTTCCCGCGGCTCTGTGCAGAGCGACTCCTGGCAGAGATTCAGCAGAGTAGCTGCAGGAGCTGGATGGAGAGAAGACGGGAGGAGAAAAGAAGAGATGAGGGCTCAGGATTTAGCCTGTGGAGAAGCTGAATAGGCGAGGAGAGGCAGAGACACGAGCAGAAGCAGCGAGGGAGGGAATGTAAAAGACACAGAGATGCAGAGAGAGAGAAAGAGACTGTCAAAACCATCACTCTGGTCCTTGTGTACTCGAACGAGCTGACTGCGTACCAGTGTTTGCAAAGCTAAAATCTGATTCTGCAGGTCACAACAAACCCGCATTTTGAGGGAATTCAGAAGAAGAGTTTTCTAAGAAATAGAGCTCAGATGGAACAAAAAGTACTTTTTCTACGCCTGATTGTTTTCAGTATGTATAAACTGTATATTCGGAAATTATATCCACTTTTTTTTTTAAATGCCATAATCTCATACATAACAATGGATGGCAAATGTTCAAACATACCCTCAGCAGTTAAATTTTATGAAATTCCAGCCTGGTCCCCGTAAGAATGTGTCGGCGTTTGTGCATTTACATTGCATTTGCATGTTGGTGGTATTTCAGGCGATTTGAAAAAGCTATATATCACTAAACTGCAATGGAAACACTTTTTGCTTTTCTAGGTCACATGATGTACAACAAAGAGTCACTATTGCATCGCATAACTCTGAGAAAGTTGAGCGGATCATCTGGAGTTTTGAATCCACAATTCCTCTGTGAAATCGTGGACTACATCTCCCAGAAATCCCTCATACGTGGCCGCTCCCACGTATATAAGGGGCTCGCCTTTCCATCATGGCTCCATAACACGCCTACGTGACCCTGGATTTGAAATAATGATGACTAGTGCGGTGGCTGCAATAGAAATAAAGCTGCTAATGTTTTGAAAATCCATCGCCATGGTTACTGGGATGTTATCACCAGAGGAGAAGTTACAGAACATCACTCAGTGGAAACACAGTCAGCTCCACATTGTTTGTTTATCGACATTTCGAAAATATAGCTTAAGTTTTGTACAAATTTGTAACGGAAATCCTCCAACCGTTGTGTTTCCAGCTGCGTTTTAGGCACTAAACATGAGTGTATTAGTGTCTTAGTGACCCTCGTGCAAATGTTACCTACTCTTGGAAAGCCAGCATTTTCTTTTGGAGACTGGGCTGAGATTTGACCTAATAAAGTGGTCAGTGAGTGTGGTAAACTGGGATGTAAAACTGTTAAAGGGGTGTGTGAATAACAGCACTGTGTCTGTGGAATTTATTGTCAAAAGGGCTTCGCGTTTCCATATTCAAATCTAATATGTTTAAATTAATTAATTTTAAGACAGCGCCACACTGTTGGGATGAAAAATGGATGTTGTGATGAGTCAGTGCGGATAGGTTCACTAACCACAGGCCATCCGTCTGTTTCCGTAACCAAAGTGGATATAAAACATTTTGAAAACGAGATAAAAAGGGGGGAAAATAGAAATTTAACAACCAAACATTCTCAGTTGTAAGTGTTTACAAAGTACCTCTTTGCATTACTGGCTGTGCATCACTGGCAGTTTACATCTGTGATACAAGACAACACATCAAACAGCAATATGTTGTGGTATCGGCTATGCGTGTTTAAAAAAACAAAAGTGGAAGCAGTACAAACACCTGCAAGAAAAGCCTCCCAGATGGTGTGAATGAGGACAGTGATTACTTATTTAGTAGTTGGGCAGAGTGAGAGTGAGAGTGAGAGTGAGAGAGAGAGAGGAGAAAGAGAAAAAAGGGAAATCAGATAAGCAAGTCAAGAAAGAAAAAAACAGAAACAGAAAAAGACAGAAATAAAAGAGATACAAAGAGAAAACACAACGAGAGAGATAAAAACAGACAGGAAAAGATATACGGCACAGCTTGACTCCCTCTCTTGTGTTCCAGCAGCTTTTCAGTTTCCATCCAAGCTGTTATATTCTTTCTTTCACTCCAAGGCTCAATCTCTCCGTCTTTCTCTGCTTCTCACAGACTCTCCGTCCTTGTCATTCTCTCCCTTTCACCTCATTATCAAGCATCGTTCGTTTGCCACTCGGAAAATCCATCACGGCACAGACAGAAGGAGGGGCAGAGAAATGAAGGCAAATAACTAAGAGATTGTTCTCAGTCTGACTTCAGCCTCTATAACACCCACATGACGGGTGGTTCTGTTAAATATTGTTCATATACGCCGACCACAGTCCTTCAGAGACAGCTCAACCTCAGTCTGCTTTAAAAACACAGAACAAAGCAGATAATAAAAGACATCTGAAGCTGTGAACGATCCTCTTTTGGTTGATATCTGCATGAAATTTGCACATAACATTTACCTACAGTGGGTGTTTTTTTTAGGATTGCCATTATAAAACCTTCTATTTTCATCACCAAAAACAAGCAAGAACCTATCAATAAAAACTTCTGACATTTACCATTAAACAGGTACTGTATCTCTGTCACTGTGGGGGAATTGAATCCATTTTTAAACATCAACAAGGAACTTTTGAGATTGGCCTGAAGCAATATGAGCAAAATATATTAAATCTGAGAAGACATACTGTCAACGATCCAACCAAAATTAGCATTAATGACAAGATATCTCGACTTTTCTTGAAAAGTAATAGCATGTATCCATTCCTCATTTATCAAAGTGGAAATGATTTGCTGTAATTGGAACTTTATCCACATTTTTTAGGGAATTCAAGAGACTTTCTCATATTATATCATGAGAATGTTCAGTTACAGAACTGTGCTTATATGTATTTGACCCTTTAAGCTTACAGTACACTATCTTTAGGGCAATATTTGCTGACATTATCTCATGAGTAATTCAATTAAAGCATTTAAATGTAAATGGTTTCAATATGTTTAAATCACCAATACGAATGCTGTAATACCTATAACATTTGCAAAATAAATGTATTCAGGAAATTGTTGGTTCAAAAAATAAATAAATACAGGGCAGAAGGAGGGGGGCATTAGTACAAGAAAAAACAGAGAATTTCCAAGATAAAAATGGGTAATTTACAAGAAAAAAAATTAATATATTTGAGATTCAAGCTTAAAACAATGAGGAAAAAATCTGAATATTCTCTGGGATTAAAGTGATGAATATGCAAGAAAAATGTGATTTTATCTAGATTAAAATGGTAAATTTAAGAGAAAAAAAGATGTACATTGCCTAGGATTAAAGTGATTCATATTCAAGAAAAAAAGAATTTAATATTTTCAGAAATCCAAATGGTACGAGGCATGAAATCACTGCCAGATTGTCAGGTGACACAGTATATAGTTAACCAAAAAAATATGTTTCCAAAATTATGTTTTCAGAAAAAATAAATATTTTATTTTGATATTATCATGTAGTGTTTTTGCACTTTCCCTCAAGGTTATATCCTTTTTTCAACTTTTTTTTTCTTCCATCTTCCAACTTTTTTTAAGGTAATTTTTTTTGTAACTTTTTTTTAATAATTTCTTGCTATTTTTTGGGTCATTTCATGTTAAGTTGTTCATCGCCTGTTTATGTTCTCGAATGTATTCAAGCTAATTCGCTCAAGTTTCAAAAGGTTAACCCAAAAGGCAGAAGTCTAAACTGATTCACAATAAAATTAAAACACACCACAGAGACAATATATTAGCTCTATGCATGAATCAACAACTCCAGTTAATAATTGTCACTTAAATAAAAACATAAATATACGCTCAGTTTGTTTTGAAAAACAAAACAACTCTTATGGGGGAGACGATATGTTTTCCTAAACTATACTAAAACTTTGTTTATCAAGTCCGCCTGCCAAGTTTAAATTACTGATATATTCAACACATCCAGAACAAAATGCATCTACAATATTGTCAAAGCAATAACACATTAAAGCCCCCAGTCATAAATTACAAAGTAATATCGGGCATTATTGTTGGTAATCCCATTAAAATTACTGATCTGAGAGATTGTGGTCATTACACGAGTTACATTTACGATCCTCTTTTATTGGTGTTTATATCTAAACTTTGCCGGTTTTATGAGCTCCTCCCTTCAGGATCGGACATCTGTGTGAATACAAATAGCGCAATCATTTATGTGGCGCTAATGAAAGCATCTAATGACTTTCCCAAACTCTCACACTGGCTTTGTCAGAGAGTAACGGCTGAAAATGAACACAGAGGAAAACAAGAGCGGGAGATTTACGAGCGCACGGGTTTTACTTTTATTTGAAAGACACATTTGCTTCCACTGTGGTCCTCGATTGTAAATATACATTTCCTGTGGCTCATTTTAGCCCGCAGCCAGGTACACCAGCTGCCTGTGTGTCCTGTCATACAGCGTTTAACTCAGCTGCCAGGAGCCATTGAAGTTAAGCTACTTAGGAGAGGCAAGAATGGAACGACAGGAGGAGAGAGGGAGGACGAGGGCAAAGGGAGGGCAGAGAAGAAATGAGCTTTTAGCCAGAAGAGGCAGAAGGAGGAGGAGGAGGAGGAGGAGAAGGAGGGATAAACATGAGAGAAACAGGGCGGAGAGGGGGAGGAGAGGTGAGGATGAATGGAGAGATTTAGGAGGAAGAAGCAAATGAGAGACGGAGAGGGAGGGGAAGACGTTACCAAACGGGAGTCTGGAGAGGAGTTTAAAAAGTGGGGACAGAGATGAGGAGCAAAGATGGAGAGAGGAGGGATTTGGTGAGGATTGACGGGAGATGTGGTGGAGGCGGAGGGTTGCAGGAGAGATTTGGGCTGGATGGATCAGCTCCTGTGAGTCGCTCCACTCTCCCACTCATATTTGCTCAGAGAGCCACACGGCCAAATGAATTTCATGATTCACAGGATTGCTACACCTGGACAGGCAGGATAAACATGCTAATGGTGCACAAAAGTGATGAGTCGACTATGAGTGAGGGAGAGGAGGAGGAGGAGGAGGAGGAGGAGGAGGAGGATGGGGTGATAAATCGTAGGCAGCTAGACTTGCTTGAGTGTCTTGAAGATAGTGTTGGGCCGATTTAAAAAATTTCAAACCGGTTTGATATGACAACAAACAGCCGAATTTTACAAATTCTCTTTGTTTTTCTCGCCGCTCTGTAGAAGAACGCCTTTATATGTGCCGGCAAATGTTCTTCAATGGTGTTTCATGACAAAGTAACACCGCCAACTACTGGCCTGACATACATGTTTTTGTTTGTGAAAACGATTCTCGTGTACATGGATCTGCAAAAACAATGTCATCATGTGAATGCATGTATATATATATATATTTTTTAAATGCAAAGGAAAGACTTTTTTGTTATGTAGTAGGGTCATTCTCATCTCAACGTGGCCTAAAACAAGGTTTGGGGAGCTCCGGAGAAGATGGATGGGGAGGAAATGACAGATTTGAGGGAAAAAGTACAAGCAGGATGATGGACAGAGGTAACGTGATAAAATGAGACAGATGAGATGAAATGGGGAGAAAAGATTTGGGGAAGGAGTACATGAGAGATGGGAGAAAGTGAAGAGGATAAAAGAGAAGAGAGACATATGGTCCTACTGCTCTCATTCTGTAAGCCAGGTGTCTCCTCCTTCAGACGCACACTCACCTGACACTATAGGGGGTATTAATATCCTTTGGGCCATATGAATATCCTTTGGGCCATATGAGACAGATGGCATGGCTCATGTTAATGCCTCTCTGCCCTCCAAAACTGACCCTGCCGCAGATAGTAAACACGGTGGCAGCCAGCCAGGAACTCTCTGCAGACTCTAAAGAGTGAATACAAAAGCGAGCTGTGACCAGGAGTTGACACCAGCATCACCGAGCAGCGCAAAGTAAATTTCATCTGCCTCTGCTTCCCTCCCAGGTGTGTATCCCATGTCCGTATCAGAGGATAAAGTGCCGGGAGAGGAGGTGGGCCGCCTCAAGGCCAAAGACCCCGACCTCGGAGACAACGGGATGGTGAGCTACCGCCTAACAGACGGAGATGGACTGAGCATGTTTGAGCTGAGCACCGACTCCGAGACCAGAGAGGCTGTGATTAAACTCAAGAAGGTAAGAAATCAAAGAATGAGACTTGTCCAACAAGACTGGAAGGACTGTCTCTGTCTGTCCTTCTATTTTCTAGACATCTGTTCATCCAATTGACTTTAAAAATTACATTTAGAAATATAATGATTACCTATTCAAAATCATGCTACAAAATGATTAAAATTTTAAAGCACTTTTTTACGTTGCTTTTTTTATTTATTTTTTTATTTTTATTATTTTTATAGTTTTTACATTTACTTTAAAAAAAAAAAAAATTCAGGTCATTATCTCTTGTATTTCTTTAATTTTCTTACTATTTTTTTCCACCAGCCCAGGATGGAAATATCTGTTTCTATAGCTGTTAAATGCTTAACAGTGTTCACCAGTTAGCCTCTTAATGAGCCTCTCTGCTGTTTGCTGTTAGTCTGCAGTGGTTTTACATTTTTTCTCATAAAAAAAGCTGGCTGTAGTGGCTAAAAATGACACTGTGGAATTTGTGATTGCGAATCAAAATAATTAAGTTAAAAAATCAGGCATCTAAACAATGACCTGAAGCCAAGTTTGTCACTTAAAAATTGTTTCCACATTTGATAAATCGGTAATATTAAAAATACTGATTACAAACACTTTAAGGAAAGACACAGTCAAAGCTAGAAAGACTTGTCTGGATGTAGTTGGAGATAAAGTAACAGTAAGTTTAACACCATAGAAATCTAAATGCTGCAGAGCTGACAGGAAAATCAATATTTAACAATTTTTTTATAGCTGACAGTTTGCAGCAGAGACGTTGGTTGTTTTTGTTCCTCTGGTCATAAAAATCCTGTCGATGGAACATTCGATGGGTTGGAGCAGTTTCTGGTGAAGAACATTGGTCAAAATTAGCTAATAGTGGCTCCTTTGTGTGTGCGTCATCATCCACTTTTCCAATTTGCCAGCACAGATACTGCACAGAAGATACGGCACTTTTTCTACAGACAAAGCAGTTTAGTGTGTGCCATGGAGAGCCCATATTTGAGTCCAGTTTGCCTGTTAATGTAATGGGTTAACCCCTTGAAACCTGGATCTGCATCAGGATTCTTGTGCTGTGTTGAGATGCCTTTCACAAATTAGCAACTTATCAAAAATGTCTCGGAAATTGCAAGAAATTAGTAAAAGATGACAAGAAAATTAGTTTTTTTAAAAAGAGAAATTGAAATTTCTGGGGAAAATGCCCAGAAAACTATATGTATAATAATTTTAACCATGTATTTTAAATGTGTTGCAGACAGAAAAATGTACTTTACTTTTTTTGAATTTTTTTTGTTTGTTTTATTGGTTGTTTTTTACTTTACCTTTTTTTAAATTTGTTTATTTTCAGGTCATTTTTGTTACCTTTTAACTAATTTCCTGTTACTTTTCTTCTTCTTATGCTGCACGTTAACTCTTGAAACCTAGATTTACACCAGTTTTTCTAGAGAGAGAGAGTACATTAACTTTCATGCTTCCCTAGGCCAAAGAGCTCATCTCCTGCACTGTGACTGTAATTCACACGCACACCGATGCACACACACACACACACACACACACACACACACACACACACACACACACACACACACACACACACACACACATGCACACACACACACACACACACACTGTTGCTTTCAGGGATCCAGCTCAGCACACACAATTACTTTTTTCTCACTGTTCCTCTGTCTCTCTAATGCACGCTCACACACACACTCTCTTATTCTCTCAAATACACACACTGCTCTGTAAGATACACAAAATCTCTCTCTCTCTCTCTCTCTCTCTCTCTCTCTCTCTCTCTCTCTCTCACACACACACACACACACACAAAACACACACACACACACGTGTGCTGCAGGTCTGGATTATGAGCTGAATCTTCCAGCGAGCGGTGGTAGCCTGCTCTTCCCCCTCGGGCGTCTGACCTCTCAGTCTTTCAGTTAAAAAATAAAAGCATTTATAGTTGAGCTATCAATGTGTGGGGCGGAAAAAGAAAGAAACCGACACTAAAATCGGCCTCTGAAAATGCTCTTTTTCTTTTGGATTGTTATCCTACAAATTAAAAGACGACAATTTTAGGTTTGCCAGACATTCAGCCCACAGAAACGCAGCACGTCCTTATCTGGTGAACGGCTTGGCTTTAAAATATGTAATTACAGCATGTGCTCGAAAAGTGCGATGGCATCCGCGACCGAGCTAAGTTTCCTGTCCTGACAGCAATGACGCTGCTCAGAGGAGCAGCCGGCCTTAACCCACAGCTCGTTTTTACTGATGCTGTGGGAAAATCTCTGTCTGAATCAATCGATACAAGTCTGTTTCATGCTTTTTTCTCACAACCGTCTCCATGAGCGATTTCTTTGGAGCTCTGAGCCGGAGCGCGGCATTAAGACTGTCGGGGTTAGGGGCGTTCATCCCACCAGTGTCACCAGGACTGAGCGAGGAAGTCAGTGAGTGATAATGATGAGTAATGTGTCCTCTCCTCTCTTAACAATGTGTGTGTCCGGGAGCGAGGCAGTTAACCCGCAGATCAGTAGAATAATAGAAAACTGTGTGATTGTGGTGGGCAGCGCTCAGGTGGGAATTTGTGAGTTTGACCGGATTTGAGTAAGAACTGGAAGACAAATCGCCTCTGCTGGATAAAATAAAGCACAAAGGAATAGTTCAAATGTGTACTTTTCAAGAAAAGGATCCCTCACAGAAACTGTTAGAAGAAAACTGACTCAATGTGCTGAAGAGCAAAGCAGGACGGCCCAATCAAAGTAATGAGAGCAGCTGATTACACTCAAGTGGGGCCGTGTGTGTGTGTGTGTGTGTGTGTGTGTGTGTGTGTGTGTGTGTGTGTGTGTGTGTGTGTGTGTGTGTGTGTGTGTGTGAGAACATTCTACGCTCAACTCACCATTACTGAAAGAAGAGAGGAGCACTGACATTGTAAAACCAGGATAAGAACGTGTTGGTGTTTTGTGTCAGACTAAGTCGTCACATGTTGCCACTTTGCAGGTGACTTCTTCGTGTCGACATATTAAGCTCTAGGTGTCCTTCTGCATCTGCTATTGACGTTACGGGATGCTGCTACCGTGATGTAACACAAGCGCTTGGTGGTATTACACTGCACATTGTTATGTTTAGGCAACAAAAGCACATGGCGACCAACGCAGGGAGGTCATTGGCAGCGTTTTAGCCTGACGCCGTCAACCAGCGAATCATGTAGACGTGAAGGGTGGCTTTCAGTATTACACTGAAATTGCTGCAAAAGTAGCGGTATTTGACAACTTCGAAAAGAGAACGTGTTGGTGTCAAATACGGGATGCCAAAGGGTGCCTTCGGTGTCCACGACGTGATAAAGTGTTGGTATTTGACAACATTTAACTAGCTGGAAATTTCTCATTTTCACAATCTGAACAATTTGAAATCATGTAATCATGACTTAAAGCCTTGTGATTTTAAGATGTCAGTGCCACAACTGCCAACTACTACGCAATCAATTCAGGTGTGTGTGTGTGTGTGTGTGTGTGTGTGTGTGTGTGTGTGTGTGTGTGTGTGTGTGTGTGTGACAGCTGACGTAAAGAGCTATCGCACAACAATCCCTCTACACAAATCCCTGTGTCTCATGGAATAATAACATAATAGCCTGATGCTGATTTGAAGTGAGTGAGTGAGAGAGAGAGAGAGAGAGAGAGAGAGAGAGAGAGAGAGAGAGAGAGAGAGAGAGAGTGTGTGTGTGTGTGTGTGTGTGTGTGTGTGTGTGTGTGTGTGTGTGTGTGTGTGTGTGTGTGTGTGTGTTAATAGTGTCGCGATGCCTCTCGAGGGAAATCAACACCTTTTGGCCCCTGAAGGCAGAGCCACACAAAAACTAAAGGCCAAACATGCTACAAACATACACACACAACAACACGTGCACGGACTTGCACCTAAACACACTTTCAAATCAGCATCGGGAGTAGCCTTCACTAATCTCTGTTCTCTCACTGTCTCACAAACACACACACACACACACACACACACACACACACACACACACACACACACACACACACACACACACACACGGGATGAGCTTTAATCAGCTATTCTCTTTCAACTGTGTCCTGACGAAAGCAGTCCGCAGAATATTAAGGAGCTGTGTGTGTGTGTGTGTGTGTGTGTGTGTGTGTGTGTGTGTGTGTGTGTGTGTGTGTGTGTGTGTGTGTGTGTGTGTGTGTGTGTGGGGGGGGGGGGGGGTGTGTGTGTTATTGTGAATATTATTATCTCACACTGATTACACAAAGAGAATGAAGAGAGAGCAGCTCTATAGACTGAGATGGAGGGAGTAAAGAGATAGAGAGGGCAGAGGAGACGGAGGGAGCATGACGGGAAAAAAAAGGGAAAATGAAAGAACTGGGTCACATCTATCCTACTAGCATTGTACCTGTCATCAACACGTTAAACAGCGGCGCCGCAGAGTCAGAAGCCGCTGCGACTGAATGAGCACGGAGCGATCCATTGAGAGGAAGCGTCCCTCCAGCATCGAGGTGTTTGGCGGCCAAATCACATGAAAACAGCTCTGAATCTGATCAGATTAAAGCGCCGCCGCATCATCTCAGCGGTCTTACCTTAAGATGACGCCGACCGGCGGCCATGTTTGATCCCTCACTACAAAAGGAAAATACTGTAACGGGGACACTCAACATGCTTTGCTTGAGGGCCACTTCAGCACAATGACAGAAGGCCAGGGGCCAGTTGCAGCAGTACTCTCCCATTTCTAGGATTTTAGGACATTTCTAGGATTTTAGCAGATTTCTATGGTTTCCGGAGATTTCTTGAATAATAGGACATTTCTTAGATTTAAGGACGTTTCTCAGATTTTTAACATTTCTCTGATCATTTTATGCACTCTGGCATCTTATGTATACTAAAAGTACAATCACTTTACTCATTTCATTTATATTGTGAATTACAAAAAATTTGGGGGGCCATAGGGTGCTGGCTATGAGTTGAGTACCACTGCAGTATAATAATATAACTGGTTGAGATCAGAACCTTTTATGAATAAAGAGCAGTGATGATGAGACATACTTTAATAAAAGATCTCATCAATCGGCAGCTTCCCCCCCATAATATTTAGTCTTTGTGATGGTCCTAACTCCCACTAAACCTTGTGTGTTAACTTAAATCTATAGCAGCTTCAGCTCTGCTTTTACAACACTTCACACAGGGCTTAAGAGCCCGGTCTCCTCCCACTGGGATTTCATTAAGTGATGGTAGCCAGGAGATGAAAAGATCAAGCGTGCTCCTGGGACTTTGCCAGTTCAGTTATACTGGCTGGAAAAATACTTTGTGGGGTGAAAGTGGTTATTATCTAGGTTCATAACACACCAATGAAACCCAAAAGATTGTTTTTTTTAATGGTGATTACGGCTTCAACGGAGCTACGATGAGCGCAAGTCACAGCCAAGTGCTGCTGGCAACGAACGGGTCCTCATAATCATGGCAGAGAGCATCCCTGTGGTATTATAGCTTTTATAAAGCGACTGCCAACACATTTGTTGACTTAAAGGTTTTCCCCGCTGCTCTCAGCGCAGAAGAATAGAAGTGAGGAGAAAGAGGAAAAAGCATCAGACGTACGACTGCTTGGCCGAGGGTCGTCACTCTGTAATTGATGCGCCACTCTTTTATGACTGGATGAAAATGATGTTTTCAGTGTGAGCATTGACCGGCACACCTCAAAGCACACACACTCGAGTCAATTCAATATCAAGGCAGTTACAAGTCAATGAGTTCTCTCCCAATATAGAGTAAGTGAATTGAGGCTCAGTTCAATATGAGGGAATTGGATCTCTGGGTTTCAGTAGCCGATTGTTATATATGAAAATTCCCAGGAATTTTAAGTTATGATTTATTCCTAATTTACCCTTCTCAACAGCCCGTTTTCACTCCCAACTCATCAGATTATGCTGCTTTGTCAGTGGACATTGGCATCAAACACAGACATACATATTTCAACCAAACTGGAGCTGGCGATTGTTGGAACTGTGGACTTAACTAGATTATTAACAAGAGTAACCAAGATGGTTTGGGTTTTATTTGTGGTCGGCTTTGAATGAAGTGTGTTTTATGATGAGTGTTTCCCAAATATATTCTCTCCCTGGGCGGCCTGCCCAGGTAAATTGAGACCTGCCCAGGAAGATAAAATCCAAATTCTACTGTTTTTTCCAATCAACCGTGTAATTTTACAGTGCACACAGACCATCTGGCCTCCAGCCCCACCAGTGTTTCCCATTAATTACAAAGACTATGGCGGCCCGCCATAGTCTCATTTGTCCCGCCATAGTCCCAATGGAGCTGGACTGTTAATTATGCATAAACATTATAATAAATCCTTAAAATAACTTTATAATTTAAATAATAATGGTAATAATACATATAGTTTTCTAGACAGTTACATTTTTTTCCCCTAGCTTATTTTTACCATTTTTCTGAATCTACTAATTTCTTGCAATTTGCAGGACGTTTCTTGGCAAGTTGCTCATTGCCTTTTTTCCTGTTTTCAAAAGAAATCAAATCAATTTGCTCATGTTTTAGAGGGTTAAATACTTGTCAAAGTTTTCTGAATTCAAGAGAAGTGATGTCAATCCAGGCTTCACAGAGTAAAAAATAGACTTGCATTGTTTTCATCTGATAAAACACAAATGGTTCATTCTGTTATAAAAGACTCATATATCAAATCATATCATATCATATCATATCATATCATATCAAATTATCTTGAGGTTAAAGTCGACATCTGGGTTTTTCTTGGTTTTGTTGGTTGTGTAACATAACAGTTGGACTGCTGATGTCAGTACAAGTGATAATGTGCCTGTTTTCATTCATGCAGCAACAGCTCCCCCTACCAGGACAGGGACACAGCACTGGTCACTGCATCTCACAAAGCCTGCAGTGCATTTTATCCAGCATCGAGATATCATGACACTGCAAAAAAGACAATATATCATATGAATCTGTATTTACGGGTACTATCTGATAAACAGGGAGGAATTTTGATTTGAGACGAACTGATTAGGTGACCTGTCTGCTGTCTGCGTCCTTCCCTCTTTCAGCCGGTGGACTTTGAGACGAAAAGGTCGTACACTTTGAAGGTGGAGGGATCCAACACTCACGTTTGACCCTCAGTTCCTCGCTTGGGGGCCATATAAGGACGAAGCCACGATAAAGGTATGCATGTGTAAAAATGTGTGAAGAGGAGCATGAGTGTATCTGTTGGTTTGTGTGCAAGAGTGTGTGCCTAGGTAAATATCACAGACCCCTTCTAACTGTGTGTGTGTGCGTGTGTGTGTGTGTGTGTGTGTGTAGATATCAGTGGAGGATGCAGATGAGCCGCCTGTGTTTGTAGCTCCCAGTTACACTTTTGAGGTGGAGGAGAACGCGCCTGAAGGCACCCTGGTGGGACGAGTCCACGCCAAGGACACTGATGTTGCCAACAATCCCGTCAGGTAACACGGAGTTATAGAGCTGTGTACACACACACACAAACACACACACACACATGCGCACACACACACACACAAACACTGAGTCAAGCTCATAGCAGTAGGAGAATTTCAATTTTTCACACCAGTGTAAGTTGGAAAATCGCCAAAAAAAAAAAAATCCTTTTTAAACAAACAGTGTTCCTTCAGCTACACTGAACAAACAATATGACTCAGAGAAACTTGGCTTTACACTCACATTGTTATGCAGAAACACAGATTACATATAAATAAGTTCTCAACAGAATAGGGATGCAAAAAAGGATTACAAAAGCATAACCAGACACTTTTTGTAAAAATCAACTGAAAAACAATCACTGAATCTGGACTTATAAAACAATATACACGCTTCATGTTGTTTTATTTCCAATATACAGTCATTATGCACAAACAGCAGCAAAGTTTCTTTTAAATGATCTTCATAACACTAACTAAAGCTCAACATGACTCTTTATAAAAACTAATGTTCACCAAAACTACATTTTTTCCCATGAAAATCATCCCCGTCAAGCCTTCAAATGACTGATAACATGGTGCTGTTGAATACTCAATTGATTAACTGATAAGTTAATTACAGCAGTCTATGGTGTCTTATTTAAAAAACAGACAATTGCTGTGGAATTAATTCAAAACATAAATGCTTAGACGAAGCAGTAAATTTCTTTTTGATTCTTTTTTATGTGTGTGTTAAATTATCAATTTATTTAGTAATCAGCCTTTGAAAGGCAGGATAACAAACAGCCAACATTGCAGTCGAGCATCAACGAGTCGAGGAGCATTTCACAATAATTACAGCTGTATAGTATCCCTTACTTACACCTTTTGCCTCATTATTATGCATGATCTTCAAATATGCAAATCAGCTGCACGCCTGCAGTTTGGGCGTACCTGCTTGAGCGGGCGTTCAATATATATACTCACATTTCAAAATGCTGTCAAAACTTCAATTTTGAGATAAAATTCGGAAATGTTATACACTTAATCTGCCATGAAAGCAAAATTTTATCTTTTTTTTTCATAAATAAAGATTTGTGTGGCAAGAATTTTACTTATAAATATCACTCGTGTTAAAACAAAAAAATCAGGATATTAATGTTTAAAAAGGAAGCTTTAAATTTGACCTCATGCACTTTTATCTGTTGTTTTGTTTGATTGTTTTTTTTAAATAAAGCTCTTAATCCTAATTTTTGTTGTTCATGTGTGTTAATTCTCGGTGCAGGTACATGATTCCTCTATACACAGACGTCGAGCAGTTCTTCAGCATAAACACAGAGGACGGCATGATCACCACAACAAGACCGCTGGACAGAGAAACTCAGCCCTGGCACAACATTATCTGTGTCGGCCACAGAGATAGGTACGTGTGAACATTTTATTCGAATCAGGACTGAATCATGTTGTGTGAGGGCATGCGGTTCTCCAGAATTTTATCACAAATATAGGCTACAAACACACATGATCACCATAATGAAATTAGCTAAAATACAAATACGAAGAAAGTTTAGACTCATCAGCATTTTCTCTCCACACTCACACCTGTAACGTTTTAACGTGAGGTGGCACCATGTCTACAAGACTGTCAGTTAAAGAGAGCGACAGTCTGCCTGTTTTTGATATTGGCTGTCGCACCATGTATGCTGCTGAAGTGGTAAACTTTATACTGTGATATATGATGGAGAGACAAAGTCACAGATGGAAAAATCCCAGACAGCCACCAGGCTGTACATTAGCTGGCATCCAGAGCCCAACCTGTCATTCTGCGGTGCTGGATACAATCCATGACATCCAAAGTACAGAATTTAAGTGGATTCAAGCTGCCGTCTTTAATTTTTTTTTCCCTCTGGGTGGGACTAAAGTTAGATTTTTTTTTTAATTGCTGTGAATGTCGGTGAAGAAGTAATTATATATTCAGCGTCAGCCAGGAGGGATTGGCTCCATGCAGATGCTTGGTGGTGTTGTTTTTGTTGAGTACAGCTGGCTGTTAGCCCCGTTACTGTGTCGATGGCCAGTTCATTTAAGTGTTGAATGCACATGCAGTTTGTCTGCATGGCTTCTTATGTTATTTTCATTCAAGGTCTTGGACAGAAGTAGAAACAATCATTATGTTTAAATGCACAGTTTAGTGGAGCTACGGTTATAACTGGATTAAGTCACTTAATGTGACTACTGTCCTTGTCCCAGTATACATTAAAAACAAACTTTTTTGCCATAAATGGGAGATTTTTTTCCCCGAAATTTCCATGTTTCCATAAGGCATACTTTATATTTCGCAGTTTAAATTTGTGCAATTTGAGGGTTGATGGGACCCGCCTCAAGTCTGATGAGTTACAACTTCTAACAGAGGTAATCACCCTCTTCTTTTTTTTTAATGAGACAAATGTTTTTGAGATAAGAGGGACATGTGGAGGCCCACACAATATCACAAACAAAGAGAAACTCCCTCAAACTGTTGCACTTACACCTGACAACAAAGACACTGCCCCAATTTTCATCCAATCAGAGGACTGCTGAGACGGATGATTACCTGAAACTGCTTTACACCATCAGCCAAACAACAGAGTTAAAAATTCACAATAAATCACAATAAACAATAAATATAGCTACATTCATCATCACAAACATCATAATGAAATGTTTTATTATTTCAGTCAATCAGCAGTAAGTTGGACAGTGTGTGGGATTCTCTCTGTGTTTATAAATCACATCCTCCTCCAACACACCTGTCACACATTCAGGTGTGCAGAGATTCTCTTCAGCAGGCCCAAACAACATTACAATACGTAATATGAGGATAAATTCAGGTGTAAAATAAAGTTAAAATACAGAATGATTCACTAAATTACTAACAATTGACTTCATAGTCTTTTCACAGACAAGTTGAATCTGGTATTTCCATGTGAGTTTTCTCTCTACTATGACTCCTTTAAAGCATCCGTCTCCACCACAAACCCTCCTGCTAACTACGCAGAGAGCGAGGGGCCAAAAACAGGGGAACGAAATTTGACCCAGACCCTCCGGAGCTTTCTCTCCCCGGCTTCGACCCCACAAACACTGCAGCCAGCGAGCCTCAGCAGCCCCACCTGGTATTCTGTGGTCGGGGCTCAAACTACCAGAGCGCCGCGTGGTTTCCCTGTGGCGTGCTAGACGCCAGACGGCCAGATGGAAACGGGCTCGCCGCCCACAAACTAGGACCATTGCAGGCTACGCTAACCGCTAACAGGCCCTGGAAAGCTAAATAAATGCCGAGTAATGACAGGGTTGTGGAAAAATCGAACTGACTAGAATCACAAATATGCAAGAAATGGATGGTTGTGCTTTTTTTTTTTTTTTTTTTTTATGACAAATGGGTGAAAGACACTGTGTTCTCGCCTGGTTCTTTTGTTGTTAATATTCTGGGTGAATCATAAGTTCAGGTTTGCCGTATGTGTCTATTCAGGCTGCTCAGAAGTCATTCTGTCTGCATCACACCTTTTATTTTCATCATTTTTAATCTCCAACAAGCATAACTTGACATTAGTCACTTTAGCATATCAAAATAGTTTCTGTGAAAAAAGTGTGTGAGCGGGTATTTTGATGTCTCACAAACTCGTGTCTGTAATTTTTGCAAATCAAAAGTAAATAGCCGGCTGAGTGGCTGACTGACTGACAAGCAATCAGGCTGGAAAATATTCATAGTTAGCTTTGTGTTCAGCCAATGCCAAACATGGATTACAATGCAGACACACAAGCAGTCACACGCACACACACTTCAAGCACAAATGACAGTCTGCTTTAATGACTTTGACACTGCTGCGAATTATGGTGCGCGGCTGAATACTAATTTTGCCTCATACTGTGTGTGTGTGTGTTTGTGTGTGTGTGTGTGTGTGTGTGTGTGTGTGTGTGTAGGAGGTCATCACCAGGACACAAAAGTGCGTGTTAACATTAAAGTCAAAGATGTGAACGACAACGCTCCAGAGTTTGCCACCAACAACGAAGTCCTCATGTGTGAAACTGTTGCACCGGGAAAGGTACGTGTGTCTTTGTGTTTGAGGGAAAAATAAATAAAATAAATAAATAATGAGTAAATAGATAAATAAATAAATATACTATATACTATATATACTTACTATATACTTTTTTTGATATTTTTGTTTTTTTTGTTTTTTTTAAACACACTCTAGCGCCATATTTACCCTGAAAAATGTTTTGTTGTTTTAAATTTTATTGTAAATTGTGATGTTTAATATATTGATTGTTGTTAATAAGTAGTACTGTTCGTTATTTATGAGAGGAGAGGAGCTAATGGAAAAAGGGGAGGAGGCATGTCAAGTAATTCTTAGACTTTCTTTTTTTTTTTGCTTAGGGGAGGGGCATATCATGATTTAGCATGATTTTTAATGGGATTTTTGGGGGATTTTTGTTTGGGGGGGGTGTTTTTTTTTAAAAAAAAATGTAGGCTTTTTTGTTGTTTTTTTTTATGTTTTTTTTTTTTTTTTTTTTTTTTTTTTTTTTTTTTTGTATTTTTAAAATACTTGGTTATTTTTAAAGAAAAAAATGCCTCCCAGACCCCATGGGCGGAAGTAACATATAATTCACCAAAATTACATTATCTAGAAATGAAAATAATTGTTGAATTTTTGAATCTCTGATGGTCAATTGAGCTTATCATGAGGGACACATGCATTTTCCCTGAGTCACTCAGGGAGGCTCAAGGAAAAATAGTAGTTGTTGCCACCTCTGATGAATAGAGAACAGTACCTTTCACCTACTAATTTTTTTTTTTTTTAATACATATTTAGATCCAGGGCTTTTTATTAAGGTTGAAGCCTCAGACCAAGCCTAATGACGCCACCAACCACAAACTGTATTTTACATTAACATGTTTCTCTCTTATTTTAATTTCTGTCAGGTTATTGAAACAGTGAGTGCGGTGGACAAAGACGAGATGGCTCACAGACAACACTTCACCTTCAGCCTCGCTCCCGAAGTCACCCACAACCACAACTTCTCCCTCAAAGACAACAGAGGTGTTTGACCTTTTTATTTCTTTTTATTCTCTCCATTCCTTTCTCTCCGTTTCTAGCAGCCAGTCTGACTGTTTCTTCATCTGCCGTCTCCTTCTCTCTCTCCCCCTTTTCACTCAGATTAGATCAAAGTATAACCAGATGGAGGCTTACACTACCTTGTAGAAAGCAGCAGGTGCTCTGAATCTCTCGCACACACGCGAATGCACACATGTTGTTCGGGCTGTATTAATTGCAGTGGGGTCTCGGTCCGTCTGTACATACATCTTAGGGGGGCCAGCTGATTGAATTAAGTTTTGTGAGCGCTGCTAGACAGACTGAAAGAAATAAAAATGAGAGAAAGAGGCAGGAAAAGAAGAATATATCGAGAGGAGGACTCAAAAGAATAAACATGAATTATGTATATGCATCCCGGGCCGATCCTGATTTTGCAATACTTCAAAGTTTATCCAAGAGTATTTCTGTGTACATTTAATCCAATTTGCTTTTGTATCCAGCAATGTTAAACTACTTTCTTTGCATAGCTCTAAGTATCAGTGCAGTACAGTAGCTTTTATATGTTTCACTTAAATGGCTTGGTAATGTATTTTTAATGTAAATGTTAGAGACTGTTTGCTTCATGATGAAGCTCCTGAAATGCCCCTAAAGGACCTCATGTTTTCCATTTTCAGGGGAAGAGATGATGCGATGAAGTCCAAGCTATAACAAAAGTCTAAATGCCGAATTTGGTATTCAAACTTGGTCATATGAGCTTTCTCTTACTGACATGTCTCATTCTCTGTCTGCAGACAGCACAGCGAGTATCTACGTGCTCCGTAAAGGATTCAGCCGCCTGACCCAGGACGTTTACTACCTTCCCATCGAGATAAACGACAACGGGTTCCCCTCCATGAGCAGCACCAACACGCTGACCATCAGAGTCTGCTCCTGTGACAGCAGAGACACCATCCTGTCCTGTAATGTGGAGCCCTACGTCCTGCCTGCTGGCCTCAGCACCGGGGCGCTGATCGCTATACTAGCCTGTATCGTCATTCTGCTGGGTAAGAAGATAAAACTGGAGATTTGTCAGTTTGGGAACGGATTTATATAAGACATCGTCTAAGACGATCTGGCACTCTGTTTTAGAGCAGTGATCAACTTAGGACCCACTAGCCAAATCTGGCCTCTGATAGGGTGCCAGGTGACCCCCAAACCATTTTCTAATTCACAATAACAATTAAGTGATTCCCACACACCAGAAAGCACTGGCAAGCTAGCAAGAAGCATGGAGGTTTGAGACAACTGAAGATATCGATGGAGGATCCACTGAGAACGACCCAATGAATTGTTTTTGTACTTTTAGTATACACAAGGTGCCAGAGTGCATAAAACGGCATTGAAAAAGAGCTTGTCTTCCAAAGAGGGATCCCCGTACCTCTCCACAGAGGTCCTAGCTAAGACCCAAATGTCTTAAAAACTTAGAAACGTCCTAAAATCTTAGAAAATGCCATAAAAATCCTCCAAATGTTATAAAACCTAGAAATGCCCCAAAAGAAACTAGAATGTCCTAAAATCCTAGAAATTGTTGTTTAAAAAAACTGAAAAAAGTCACTCAATCCAAGAAATGTCCTAACATCCCAGAAATGCATTAAATCTGAGAAATGTCAAAATCATAGAAATGCCCTTAAGTCCTAGGAATGTCCTAAAACCCGAAACGTTCTAAAATCTTCAAATCCCAAAAATGTCCTGGCCAAAAGTTACCTCAAGCAAAGGAAGTAGAGTATTCCTGCTGTAAAGGGTTTAAAAATATCTCCTAAAATAATCCTGAAGTGTGTTTTAGAGGATTTTAAGCGAGTCTGAGAACTGAATGAGGCTGTTCACCTCTGGTAATGTTTCCCTGCATTGTTCGAGCCTCAGAGTCACTTGTGCCTCAGCTGCTTCAGCATCACTTCTACCCGTCTCTGCATAATCACTGAGTGTGGGCACATTGTTTTCTGAGTGACAATCTGTTTTTGTTATTCTGTGAAAAATATCTGCACAGAAAAACAGAAAATGTCTCAAAAGTCCTCATCTGTGTCTCCAGACTTGTTTTTTCTTCCTCAGCTAACCCACACTGCAGCTGTTATCTTACTTTTTCTATGTAATGCACAATTTATCCCCACAGCTGGAGTTTACACTGTGATCTAAACCTAATACCACACAACTGAGAACCCTTTAGACATCTGACATGTTGATAACCACCTGCAATTAAAATGGCGTGTGTGTGTGTGTGTGTATCACAATACAGTAATTATATTAATTAAACTGTCCAAGGTCTAATTACACTATCCCCCACAGTGCACACTAATTATCTAATGCCTGCTTCTTTCCCTTTTTATCAGGAGATTGTGTGAGCGTTGTTATGTAATCACTAAAGGCAGGACACTTTTGAATCGTGTTTCTCTTTGGCAGCGATCGTGGTGTTGTTTGTCGCTCTGAGGCGTCAGAAGAAGGAGCCGTTGATAGTGTTCGAGGAGGAGGACATCCGGGAGAATATTATCACTTATGACGACGAGGGAGGTGGCGAGGAGGACACGGAGGCTTTCGACATTGCAACCCTGCAGGTACCAAGAAAACATCTCAGTAACTTTTATGGTTCAAAGATAATAAGGGCAGTATATGAAGTAAACATGATGTAGTTTCTGCTCACTGTAAAAAAAACATTTTTGGTAGATTTTCAGCCCAGTCACAATCATGTTTCATAAGTATATCGTCAACATTTCTACAACCTAACTAAAACAAACAATAACAATGACATAAAATGACTCAATCATTTTGCATCATTGTTATATGGCGGCTTATCCTTTTTCTGCTGGGAGGGTAAGAAGCTTCCAAATGTCCACGTTTTCCCACTTGAAGACATTTACAACCACTGTTCTTCTGCAACTGCTACGTTTTAAATCTCCCGCGGAGTGTTGCACACATACAACATTGTCAAAATGTCAACCCTGTCTCGCCAATAATCCCACCCTGACAGCAGTCATGTTTATACAGACGACATTTTGGCGCTGTTTCTACTTTCCTCGTTGGCTTAAAGGCAAGACCACTCTGTTCCCCCGATTCTGCGATCGCACCTTACATGTATACAGATACCTGCCAAGCTGCAGACCACTGTTTGAGACTGACAAACAACAAAACTGACTGTTTTTTAAGCCACTCATTGCAGTGTTTCCAGATGATTTTTAGACCCCAAACCACTAAATAGTGGTATGGATACAACTACGTCATTGCTGTATTTACAGCAATAAAATGCCACAAAAACTGGGTATTTAAGGCCAAAACATGATCTTTTCCTAACCATAACCAATTGTTTTTTTTGTGCATAAACATAACCACACGTTAACCATTGTTGTTAAAATGTTAAGTTGCATTTTATCAAGGACATAATAACGAGCAAACGCAACTTATCTTTGGTTTATGGAATGGCAATGGCAACATTTTTTACTTTGCTGCATCTTGTCCACCAGCAAGTAAACACGATCCTTCGTCAGCCCTTTCTCTACAACCTCTAAAAGTCTCTTTCCAGTCTGATCTTACTGGTGCTCTCTTTCTGTTTTTTGTTGGGGTTTTTTTCAGAACCCAGACGGTGCCAACGGTTTCCTGCCAAGAAAGGACATGAAACCAGAGCTCCAGTATCCCATCAGGCCCGGCGGCCGTCCTGCAGCCAACAGCGTCGACGTTGACGACTTCATCAAGACTCGAATCGCAGAGGCCGACAGCGACCCAACCGCACCTCCTTATGACTCCATTCAGATCTACGGATACGAGGGCAGAGGATCTTTGGCCGGGTCGTTGAGCTCCCTCGAGTCGGTCACAACAGAGTCTGATTTGGATTATGACTATCTGCAGAGTTGGGGGCCGAGGTTTAAGAAGCTGGCAGATTTGTACGGGACCAAAGACTGCTTCATTAACGACGGTGACGATGGCGAGGACTCTTAACAGAGGTCTTACTGAGTGGACGCCCCAGATTTCTGATTTATTGATTCCATGAGGATTTGTTACCAGAGGGTTAACACTCCCCAGCACCCACTCGTCACCTGATCGTTCATGCCAACGTGTCGATGGACGTTAACAGCTCTCCCTTCCACGGCGCCTCCCTGGTCTTCAAGATGAATTGTTAATGAACACGTTATGAACGCTTGGACTCCCAGTTTCTCCCAAATCTGTCCTCTCCTCCTCCAGTATGTCTCCTCCCCTCCTCCCTCTTTCTACAGACTCGAGCATCGCAGGGCTGGGAGATTTGTTATGTCACCAGTTTGAAAGTTAAGTGTTGGGAAAAGTGTTGCTGTGTGATCAAAATGACTTGCTTATAGCTAACTGTTTAGTTTCTTAGAGGTTCTATATACTTTTGTGGACTGGATTCACGTACTTCCTCTGCGGTTCCTGAGAGAGATTTTATTCCCTGAACAGGTTCCTGAGCGGGGAACGCTCCCCTTAGTGACTCTCTTTGTGGTAAAAGACACACGGAAAGAGAGACACAAGCTCAAGAAAAGACAAAGTTAGTATGGGATCCAGTGACTACACTCTTAGAAATAAAGGTAACAAAAGGGCTGAGGTTCTACCCAGAACCATTTACGTATGAAGAACCCTTTGTAGGAAAAAAGGACAAAGAGATCCATGAAGAACTAACACCACTGTTAGTGGGAGAGAGATCTACAGGTAATAACCTTCAGGCTGGGCTCTAAATAAAAACCCATGAAATATAAATGGGTTCTCCGTAGAACCCCTTTGGTGAGTTTTAGATTAAAATATTTAAATATGAAAGGGTTCTCAATAGAACCCTGTGGGTGGTTTATAGATGAAACCCATTGAAAATAAATTGTTTCTTGGTTGAACGCCCTGGGTGAGTTTTTGAGAAAACCCTTGGAGTATCAATGGGTTTTCGGTAGAACCTCCCATATGGGTTCTAAAATAAACCCCTGAAATATGAAAGGGTTTTCAATAGAACCCCCTGAGTGGATTCTAGATAAAAAACAATGGAATATAAATGGATTCTCTGTAGAAACTCCTGGGTGGGTTCTTGTCAGCAACCTTAAAAGGTGTAAAGGTTCTGGATGGAGCACCCAGAGAGGGTCCGGGGTGAAACCATTACACCAAAGAAAGGGTTCTCTATAGAACCTTTCATGACGGGTTCTGGGTGGACCCCTTCACAGGGGGTTCTAGGTAGATCCCTCTGAAAGTGTTCCAGTTGGAACCAAAGAAGGCCCTGCTTGGGGAAGAAGCCAAAGAACCAATTATGGTTCTAGTTAGCACCTTTATTTCTAAGAGTGCACCTGATGAAAGAGAATAAAAGGTAATGACAATGTGTCGTAGAGTAAAAACAAAAAGCATTTTCAGATTTGTTGTCGTGTGTGTAGAGAGTTGGTTTGACAGACTCTGGGTTGTTGATACTTTGAAGACGCTCGCAGCATCTTCACAGTATGGTGGCCTTATAATAAATAAACAACAACTCCAGGGGTAAACACAACAAGAGTACTGATAGAGACCGCTAGCTTCAGTAGCTACACACAGGCAAGGTGAACCCACACGGACTGAGTATCTGTGAAAACGCTACACAAATACCTTTTTTTTCTACTCCCAAAAAGACTGGACTCAATCTAAAAACTGTGGATGACTCTTTGTTTTCATCTTCACTGCAGAGAAGAAAGAAAAGCTGCCCTTTCTCCAAGCCCCTGTGTCCCCGTCCCTTCCATCAACAATCACTCCCCATACCAAGTCCACCAATGAATGATCACTTCTCATCCAGAGTCCACCAATGATGATCAATCACAATGAGTAAAAACCTGTGAGCTCGAAAAATCGCCTTAAACTTAATGGACACTCTTGCAACGCAGTGCATTCTCTTTTTTTTCTCCTTTTTGGTTCTTTTTTGTAACTTGAAAAGTATATTCAGAAAGCAAACTATTCTCCATGTTAGGTATGTACAGAGCAATGTGCAGACATGTGATATATCACTCTGAGGATCCAACTTGCGCCTCGTGCACTCTTAAAATAGGATGTGCAATTTCCGCCGGTATGGTACATGTAGACCGGGAACATGTGCATTGTGTTTTTTTCCCCAAACACCAGCTATGTTGGCAGCAACACGTGTTGCATCAACATGTGTTGCTATTTAAACATATAATGTGCCCACTGGAAAACAACACAAAGCGTGTTTTCAGAGCTGCATATACAGAGAGGCTGAAACAAGAACATCTTTTTTAAGCGTGCAGGTTCTCGTTCAATCTCTTTTTTAATGTTATTATATTATTATGATGATTATTATTGTTGTTTTTTATTATTATTATTATTACCATGATTATTATGACAATAAATGTTCTTTCTTTGGCTGCAGCTACACAGGAACAAATTCATGTTTAACTCTTTGCTAATACGATGTTCTTATGGTTGTTTAAAGATGAAAACAACAAAGTATTTGTTTTCATTTTTGGATAGACGTAGAAAATCTACTGCCAAAAGTTAAATATCAGTTTTGGTTTATGCCTGTGTGAATACAACCTCTCTCATTTCTTTTGTTTTAGTTTCTTTTTTTTTTTTTTTTTGTTTCATTATTTGGCGTTTCTTCGTTCTTTCTCCCTGTTCAAGAGGAAAACTAGCAATCTGTGTCTGTTGCAGTGAGAGAACGCCTCGTTTTTATTCTCTGTCAAGTTTTATGGTACCGATTTGTACAATTTTAAAAGTTCTTATTTTAGTATACATGCAGAATATTCCAGTATTACAACAAAAAACATGTTAAGAAGATAAGATTAAAAAAATGTTACAGCATCACACTTATATTTTCTGAACATTGTAATGTTGCTTTACTATGTGCTTCAATCTCCGAAGCGAAAAAAAAAAAAAACCTTTGAAATAAATGCTCTTTTTATAAAATGATATTGAACTGTGTGTGGGAGTTCACTTTGTGTAATCTTTAACTGCTGAAAGGATCAGCTGGTGAAGTAGCAGTCATGTGGTCTTCCTGTGTAACAACAAGTCATGTATTGCTGCCTTCACTTGGTCCTTGGAAATATCATATTAATGAGCTAATAATGGACCTCAGATGTCGTAATTACGAGTGGGAATTTGGGAAATTTTGATGATACCCGAGTTGCAACGTTTGCATGACATTTCAGGGCAGCAGAAATAGTGGAAAGCATGGAAAAAGGGTCAGCAATTGATGGTAAAATATATTTTTTTTTGTTATTTTGCTCCTAGTAACTATGTTTTATATAAATATATAAATAAACTGAAAACAGCTATCAACTTCTTTAAGTGCCAAGCATTAAAAGGCAACCCATCTTCCTTTGTAGCTTCAATGCTGTTCAAACTTTATGACCTCAAGTCACTTCAACACAACCAAATCAGAAAAACAACTTCACACCTCGGAAACTACGACCTTCCAGCATCACATGAATGCAGCAAAAGTTACAAGGAAAACAATTATTATTTGACTTCAATGAAAACATTTTTTCAGACAGCATTTTCAAACAGAATGAATCGTTTTTAATTATCTCTATATTATCTCTCTTTATGTTGTTTTTTATCTTTTCTGGCCGAAAGCAAGATAAAAAGGGTGGCAGCTTCTTCTGTAACCAACTGTAACAAATGAGCCTAAAATATCGGCTCATATCGATCACCAGCCCATAATTTGAATCAAAATCATATCATGGCAGACTTCGTGATATCAGTAAAATCCTGGACTTTCACCCAGGAGCCTGCTGTTTGATTTCTGTGTGAATGTTGAGCCAAACCTAACCACCTGCTGTTCTGATGTCTTGCTGTTGATTGCACCAGAAAGTCGAAAGCACACGAGGAGGATACCTCAAGCGCAATATGTAGATATGAAAGTCCACAAATAAAGTGGCGACTTGGGATGAGAACATGTTGGCAGGGAAGGCTCACGGGAATGAAATTAAAATGAAAAAGAGAATTGTTAAACAATTTAAAATAACTACTTCGATCGGTGACACATAAATGAATAACATTTTGAAAAATTAAGTTATCAAGTTCAATTAATACAACTGCTTAAAAATTGAGTTGAAAAAAATGTATTTCATTAATGTGTTACCGACATGAAGATTTTTTTTTTTCTTTAAGTTTGTTAACCATTCTTTTTTTTCAGTGTAGTTTTCTAAATATGTTTTCATAAACCAAAGACTTGAAGCCACATCACAGGTCTGGCTAAAAATAAAACCCTTTTTAGACTGAACTTTGGTCCATCTGGTGGCTTTGTTCAGCTGTTTGCTTTTTAAACATAGAAAGACACACACACACCCACACACACACGTCCTTTCTAGTTTCTGCAGTGTATCAGAACCCTTTTTTGCCTCTGTGGGTGTAAGAGATACCAGGAAATATTATTCAGAAACTTTGTTTGTCTCTAATCACGTTCATACTGCTTATTAAGCCACCGGCTCCACAAACACACCTTTAGAAAGACATTTCCATTTTCATTCACCTCCATCATAAAGAAATGTCATGTGCACACAAAGTATACAAAGAGATGTACACACACGCGCACACACACACACACAGATTTCATTCAGTCACTCCTCGGGGAGCAGCGCTGAGAAAGGTCAGACTGCACTTTGGATGCACAACAACAGAGGTGATACAGAAAGAGAGAGACAGAGAGAAGACACAAAGGAAGGAGTGAAAGAAAAGAGTGGAAATAGATCAGAATGAGCAGCCAGTGAAAGAGGGGAAAGGAAAGAGAATATTTTGCAGTTTTATTATTGAGATATTTTTCTTTCTATTTCTAAATGAGATATTATTGATCACTCTGAACTGATTTGAATTACAATATCAAATTGATCATCTCAGAATGCGGCGATAAGTTAGGGCTGCAACTAATGATCAGTTTCACTAGCAATTAACCCTTGAAAAAACAATTTGACTTCAGTTTTCTTTCTCTGTGTTCGGACACTTTCACTTTATTATTAGTGTTACTGTTATTGTTGTTTTCAACAATTGTAGTTTTCAACTTTAACTTTTAATTTATTGTTATTTTTGTTCTATTTCTTTGGACAATGAGGTGTTAAGTTGCTCTTTGCCGTGATAAAAATCAAATCAATTTTCTTTTTTAAGTTTTTTGATTTGTCTGACCAACAGCCCAAAACCCGAAACTGTTAAGTGTATAATCAAAGAAGACTTTTAAAAAATGAATTTTTATTTATTTAATCATGTTGATTGCTGATCGTGTCATCTCAAACTGCTTCATTTAAGGGTTTCTACTTTACCTTTAGGATGGTAGTTTTTCTACGTGAAATTACTTCTTTTTTCCCAAAAGCAAAAAAAGTCGAAAGTTATGTAATTATTTAAATCCAGTTGAAAGAAAGGACAAAATAAAGAACATGAGGAGCTGACCTTTCCCACTGCTGCTACCCATAGTTCAACATAAAGCAAACAAAAAAGGAGACAGAAACATAATTCCACACATGAATAAGCAAAGTATGCGAGATGGGAGGAAGAGGAGTGGGAATAAAAGGATGAAAGATCAAGAAGAAAGGTGGAAAAAGAAGTAAACATTTGTGCCTCCTGCTAACTGCAGTCCCACTGGGGAAGAGGGAGGTGGAGGGAGGAGAGGTGAACTCCTGCACCTGACTGAACCTTTCTTTCTGTGTCCCACAGGGAGACAGAGGAAAGAGACAGGAGGAAATCGAAAGGGAATCAATCAGACAAAGGAGGAGGACACGTAAACTGTTGTGTGTGCCAGTTAGAGGTGAGACAGGGGGAAGACTGAGGACGCAGAGAGGAGAGGACGTGTAGAGGAATGAGTCTGAGAGGAGGATTAAAAAGCAAAGGATGCGGTGAGAAGGAGGAGAGAGGAGGTGAACTTTTGCACCTGTTTATGCAAACTTGGCGTCTCCAGCTGGGAGAGAGACAGATGCAGAGACAAGGACAATCAAGTTTGTCTGCTTCAAGAAAAGAAAACATTTTAATAGCTAATGGGCCAAATGTGATGTTATTAGAGCATGTAATCAGATTTTTTAGCAGTATAAACAGCCATCACAAGATCAGCAGGATGCTGCACCAACATTTTTAATTATTTTTTTTTTTTAAATTCAGCTTAGTTTGGAGAAAAGAAGATTCCCATCAAGTTCTGATGATGTTTTCAGTTTTGACCGAACTCAAACTCTCTTTTTACACAAAAACTGAGTAGATAAACCAACAATTAATCACATTTTTATAATGATAGATTCTGGATGTTCCAATAAAGGGAAGGGGATAGATCAAATTATAAGATTTTTATTCTTATTTTTTTAAAATCTTTTAAACTCTGCAATAAAAACAGTCTACCAATTCCTGCTTTGGTAATTTTACTTATTGTAATGTCATTTCTTGGAGTATCTTCAAATGCTTTATATTCCTGAAAATTTTACAACCTAAGCTAGAAAAGATATGCTAGTAAACCAAAATACTTAATAAAAGCATTAAAATTGTGTCATGAAAAATAATAATAATAGGAAGTCAGACATGTTTTTAAATCGGATTTTACAAAATTATGTCTGTCAGTAACTGTTACTTAAAACAACACTCAAAATAAACTCTGAGAGAAACAATAAACATGTAGAAAATTCAATAAGTCATCTTCAACAAGAGGACAGATTTTACCTGATAACTTCATATGGTCTGATTATTTTGTCTTTATATGTCTTCTCAAAATTAAAGAACACATTTAAGTCATTCAGTAAAGAAATTCACAGTTTGACGGCCACTAAAATACTCATCTGCTTTAATGAGCAAAATGGTGCTTAAAATTGAACTTCCTTCTCGGTTTCTTATCCTCCGACATAAAAACAACTTTTGTAAATTTGTAAAATGTAAAAATCTACTTTTTGCCTCGTACATAAATAATAATGTCTAACTCAATTAAATCTTTTAGTTTAAATAGTCCTGATGTCCTCATTTTTTTAGGTAATATGAACAATGGCTTCATATTACTAATATAGGTATTGACCCACACTTCCATGAAATAAGTGAAGTATGGCAAAATAATTTAACAGTACCTCAATGATAACACTCAAAATCCAATTTGTATTATTAGTAGTAACATTATTATTATTTCACCTTGTGTTCATGCTCTCTCTCGCTCTGATTTGTGTGTACGTGTACAGACAATCTTGACATGAACACTGTGACAACTTCACACATTTGATTATTCTCACCTTCCACACACAAGTGCAAAAAAAAAAATCTATTCTAGATCCAATGATTGAATTGTGGAGGCTTAATTGTCAATTTTCCGAGTGTAATGAAAAGCGATATAACTACATAACAAATCACTTCCCCCTCGGAGGAATAATTGGCATTTTGAGTCAGAGTTAACGCGGTTTATTTGTTTCTATGCAGCAGCCTTTATGCACTTGAGCAATTTTGGGGGGTAAAAAAAGAGAAGGAAGCATGATTCAGCAGCTTGAGAGAAGGCAGAATGGAAAACTGCAAGTCATCTCAAGTGTACTTTTCCTTCTTTCCCCTTTGTACTTTTTAAACTTTGTGAAAGAGCTGGAGGCCTTCATGAGGAGATTTAGTTTCAGCCAGGGACCTTTAAAATATACAAACATCTCACGAAAGTTTGTTGGATATATGTCGAATCCACATTTAACAGAAAGCTTCCATCTCATGTTATATTACAATAATACACCATCATCAAGGCCAACAGGCTTTTAGCAGAAGCAGCTGCACGCCTTTTTCCTCTTTGTTTATCAACATTTATCTCATTTTTATGATCTCTCTGCATTTGACACCACTCCTGATTTATCTCCGTTTCTATTTCCCACCTCACCTTCCCCTCTCGCTGTTTTACTTTCATCTCTCCTCTCTCTCCGTCCATGTCTCTCTGTCTCTCACTCCCCTGTTAAGATAATTACAGTTCACTCTGTGTCAGTGTGTAGGGGGATCCCAGGCTGGCTGCAGCCTGATTAGTTTTTAATCATGAAGTGGCACTTGAGTAAACAGGGAAATATTCTTCCCGTCACTCCGGAGAGGAGATGTGTTTGTGTGTGTGCGCCTGTGAAATAGTTTGTGTACAAGCTGGATGGATGTCCTTGGGTGCGCTACAAACAGACAGACAGTAAGTTAATTAACCAGTCAGGCAGCCAGTCAGTAATGTAGTTATTCATCCAGTTTGCCAGTGAGGCTGTAAGTTGGTTAGATGCAGGGGGAATGTGTTTTTGCATCAGCTTCGTGTCCTTGAATGAACTGCAGAAAGAAACGACACAGCAAATTAACCCATCAGTCAGTCACCCTGTAAGTTAATTAGTGAAGTGGAAACTTGGTTATTTAAGGAGTCGGCCATCAAACAAAAAGATAGTTAGCATCTTTGTTTGTCTATCAGTCATTCAGTTTGGCAGTTACACTCATCTTTCAACTTCAATCCAACAGGCAGCCGACAGATGGTAAAATAAACGAGACTGACACGCCAAAGACACAGCTCCCACACTATGATATTATACAGTAAAAAATACTTTCTAACTCTTTTCCAACTATTTTCAATTATAACAAAGATCATTTGATCCATATCCAAATCTGGCCCAAATTTTAAACCTGTGGTGTATGACTAAATTAAGAAGAAAAAAAAAAGTTTACAGAACCGTGTAGTGTTAATTTTGTTGACAAAAAATATGAAAATTATCTTTGTTTCTGTCAGTGATCAAAGTAGGGCTAAAATTTCCATGATGAAAAGTGGACTAAAATGCACATTTTGTTGACTAAAACTAACAAAAAACAAAGGATTCAAATTTGACAAGAAAATGATCACTTAATCACTAGATTATCAAGTAAAGCCCTCTGAGTGTCTGTATCACTTTAAGGATACTGGTTTTGGTACTGGTACTGTAATTTCCCAGCCCTGAATATGAAGCAACAACAGATGAAGGAAAGTTATATCTCAAAAGTTCTCAAACCATCACTTTCTTAATGAGACTACATCATTAGAAAACAAAGTCCATCTTTAAAAATGACAACAAATGTTGAAGTTAAGAGACAAAAGCTGATAATGATGCTGACTGCTGACACTGCCAGGCATGCCCTCAGGCGAAAAACCTTTTTTTAATTCTCAAAGATCAATGCAGCAGCAAACTGTGGCCTGACGACTGCAGCGGCTACCTCTCAGCTATGATCTGCACCTGCTGCATGTCCTGGGGAAATAACAGAAAACTGGGGGTTTTCATGCAATTTCAGAGAAATTGAAGGTTGTGTTGGCAATTAGTTGAGATAAAAGCTCAGCACCGTTTGAAGCCACCAGCTGGACTATTATGTGTCAGAATCTGGGTTGATGCTCAAAGCTGTGTCATGGGAAGATTAAATGGGGCCCCAAATGATTGAGGAAAAATTGGTATTCAAGCCTATTGGCAGATCTATTTCAAAAAGACCTCTGCAAATGGTGCGGTATGGAGGGAAATAAAAAAAAAAGGTGGCTGCGAATGGAATGAATAATATCTATATAAGGCATCTGTCGTAATGCATATAATGAGTGATGAGTTGATTGCAAAAGATGTGGTGTTGATGTGTAAAGTTTCCTTCTACTGGCTTTTCACTACCTAATACATACTAATACATTTATCATGTTATATTCAGATGTAAACTCAGTACTCCAGTGAATGAGCTTAAACCAGTCTGATTTGATGCAAACTGCCGGAATTGTCATCTTATGACATTGTTAAAAAATATAAATAAATAAATAAATAAATAAATAAATAAATAAATAAGGCACTAAATCCAGCTTGTACTGGGCTCACCATAAGCAATATGATGTGATTAGTATAAAATTAGGCTATTAAACTGGCTAACAGAGTTGAGGCCAGTTTCAGTAACATAGGGCAGTGTTAATTTAGCTGACGAATACTATGACAACATTTTTTGTCAATGACATTTCTTTCAATGACAAAAACAAGACTCAGCGTCTTGTTTTTGTCATGACAAGCATGCTAAAAATAAGCTAAAAATAGATCTCATTAATAAAAACTAAATCCAAGTCTCATTTTTTTGATGAGATGAAAATGTGGACTATTTGACATTCAAAATAAGGGGAGAAAAGAACAGCCAACATCAGCGGTGCTTAAAACCATTTTCTAACACTGTATGAGGACTTCAGTGTTTCCTCTACAATCCTACCGGCCCGCTCCTTCAAATGTCGTTTTTTTGGGGTTTTTTTTTTTTTTTTTTTTTTTTCAATTGCAAATACACCACTGCTGCATCACAGCACAGTCCTGCACTGCGTTGGGTGTCGCGAGTGCTGAGGCAGATAACTATCTTGCTCCGTATCTACTCTTTGGGGTAGATGGTGCCGGAGAGAGAGATGAGAGGAGAGGAGAAAAACATAAAGGGAAACACAGGCTATCAGGCTGGGACCCTAAATGGGTTGAAAAAAATAAATTAAAAAATAAATAAAAATTATTGTTTCTATTTGTAGGTGAAGACTGACTTGAGAAACAGGCTGCAGGGGGATCACCGTGCAGCATGTATGCTGCTGAGCATCAGCGGGCCTCTTGGGAATTTCCGTACAACAGAGCCTTAGAGCTGCTCTACAAAAAACCAAGAAAAATCCATTGTTCTGAGCCCGGGTGCAAACTTTGCCACTGATTACAGCCCCATCAAGAAATTATTATTTATTGTTTTTATTATTTTATTGTTGAATTTTTGTTATTATTTTTTATTTTTACATTCAGCCTTTAAAAAGCGTCATTTGTTTTACGCCGCCACGGCTCCCCGGAGAGCCTGCCCCCGCTGCTGAAAAAAATCCTAGAGGAAACACTGGGACTTCATATAAAAAAGTATGAGATTGGAGCACCACACCTGACTGTAAACTCCAGTAAATAGACAGCACCAGGATGTTTTGCTCGCCTGCAAAAAAATAAAACTAGACTAAAACTATGGAGGATGACAAATGACTAAAATGTGACTAAAACTAATTAGCATTGTCAGGGTGTCGGGTGGCTCAGTGGATAAAGCAGGCACCCCATAAATTAATGTCCTTGCCGCAGGGGGTGTGGGTTCGATTCCAGCTCACGACCCTTTGCTGCATGTCATGTCATCCCCTCTCTATCCCTCTTTCACGCTATCGAGCTTCTGTCCTGTCTAATAAAGGCAAAAATGCCCCAAAAAATAATTTTAAAACTAATAAGCATTTTCATCTCAAGTGTTATATTTATTGTGAATCAGACAATGGCTGGGGGCCACCCAGCACCCTAATGGGGGCAAGATTTGGCCCGCAGACATTAATGTCACTCTTATAACTAAAGCTCTTAACTGAAATGCATCCTGGCTAAAGTCAAGTCAAGTCAATTTTATTTATTAAGCCCATTATCACAAAACACAGTTTGCCTCAGAGGGCTTTACAGCATACGACATCCCTCTGTCCTTAGACCCTTACATCACCTAAAGAAAAGCTCCTCAATAAAAAGCCCTGTAACAGGAGAAAAAAAATGGAAGAAACCCCAGGAAGAGCTGCTGAGGAGGGATCTCTCTTCGAGGATGGACAGACGCGCAACAGATGTCATAAATAACAATTAAATTACAATAAAGGCATCATATACTCCAGTCAAAGTGTTTTTGGGTGGTTTAAGCAGATTCTAAGCCCACTCCCTGCACACCTCTCTGATAATCATGTCCACTTAATGCTGGATTTGGCCTGACGCTCAGAGAGAAAGTAAGCAGGGTTTGAACTTCTCTCTGTCACTTGTTGTGTACAACCGAGTGCAACACTTCGAGTGCCCTCCAGGAGAGACTGTCTGAGATTATCACGTCTTAGCCGCATCTATGACGGCCAGCTTTTCACCCCACCTCCGAGTGTGGCCGACGATGACACCAGAGCAGGATTATGAGGAGGGGAGAGGACCAGGGGAGACGAGGAGGGAGTCTCTCTCTGAATCCCACACAGGCGAGTTTTGGGCTGGTGGCTCTGCTGCACAGCAGCGTGGGGGATCAGGGGAAGAGAGATGATGATTATGGAAATGAGCAAACTCTCTTTCTGAAAGATTAAACAGGCCACTGATTGCTTTTACATAACCTTCAGTCACTGAGACACAGGCTCGCTCCGTCCCTCTCTCCCTCATTTTCAAACTGAACACACACAGCACACATAGCATGTATATTCTCCATATGCCAAATATGGTAAAAAATTATATCATCAGTTGGAAAATAATTACAAATACCAAGTCAAAAGCCCAGAATGACACCCAGAAATAATACAATGCATGTTTTTATGCTTTGATGACTGTGGGATCACAAATCTTAGTTTGAATGGGTTTCATTTAAATATGAACATAACAATTTAGTTTCCACAGTGTATTATAGACTTATTGTAAGACCTGAGCTTGAAATTCACAAAATTCACATTTTAAACCAAAATACACAATCTTGCCTAAATCTATGCCATATGCATGAACACAGCCAAAAAATAAAAAAAAAAAAACAAAGGATGAAAGCGCCTAAAATGACCTAAACAGTCCTTAAGGGTTAAGATGATCATTCCTGTTTGCAAGTTCCAACATGACTTTGGATTTGAGGATGACTGGAGCAGTTTCCAGTCCCTGCATGTATCAGATGAAGTCTGTTTGTAAATTAGTTTACTTGAAACTTTGTGCAAGGCTATGACCTCAGCGTCTCCTGCACAAAGATAAGAATACAAGTGCAAAGAAGTTGTCTCACATTCCTCTCTTCTGTCTCACATAATCCTGCACACGAATTGCCTTCTTCTCTGCTGCCAGCTCTCGATCCTGCACTTACTCTTCTGCTTTCACTGCGGCTTCGATCATCCCATCACACCGGCAGGCAGTAGGTGACAGGTCTGTGACCACAAAATTGTTTCTTTGCTTATACTGTGACTGGATTTCCTAAAGCCGTACATAGAGGAACTACAGTTTGCATTGTGATAAGCATGCCTACAGGGTAGTGGCTCTGGAGAGGAACCTCTTTTTGCTTTAGGGGAGGAGTACAAAACTTTAAATGGCTGTATACTGTTAATTATTTTATTCACAATTTTTAAAGAAAATTCTAAGGCATGTTGTCTTAGAAAAAAATGTTGGCAATTTTGAAGGAAAGATTTTTTTTTCTTTTAAAATGTTTGGCTTTTCCCCTTTAAATATTCTTGGCCATTTTAAACAGAATGATTTGGGTGATTTTGTATTATTATTATTTTATTTTATTTTTATTGGTGTTTTTTTAAAAGAAACATGCCTTCAAAACCTGCAGGCCTGTGGAATTGGAGGGCATGTTTTCTCCAAAAAAATTACCAAACATTACATAATTTATACAGCCAAAAACTGTTAATATATATATATATATATATATATATATATATATATATATATATATATATATATATATACTTCTCAAACAAACAAACTTCATCGGTCATCTGTCTGGAACAATCAGACATCTCATGTTTGATTTGCAAAAGTCACAGCTCTCTGATTGGTCCGACCAAAACTGTTATCTGATTGAATCCACAAAAAACCTCGAGTGCATGACTGCTGCGCACCCAAAACAAGCATCTCCAGTGGATGGACAGGCTGAAAGGACACTTCTGCACCATGGTGGTTACATGCGACACTGACTCTGACACAAAGGAAGATATTACAGCCGTTTGAGATGCGATACTGCGGGCGCCATAAAGGCAGAAAAGGCAGGAGGAGAGAGCGGGAGAGAATATAAAAGGAGGGGCCGGGACGAGAGAGAGAGTCGAGATTAATCTCTCCCCCCTTCTTCCATTTAGCATCAACTGAACCAGCTCATATTTAATGCATTTTTAATGAACTGATCTTTCATTGCAAATCTAAAGCTAATTTGGTGTGTTATGAATCCTCTTTGCTGGTTAGCCAACGTGCTAAAGCTGACGGTTGCTGTGAAGAGTGTGTGCATGCGTGTGTGTTTGCAGATTGCTGCAGTGATGTGTGTACATGTGCGGGGGTCTCTGTATTTCTGTGTGGGCATGACAGTTGTTTTGGTGTGTGTATTGGTGCTGTGGCGGTGTGTGTGGCTCACAGATGGGTTGGATATGCAGCGTGGGCACAGAGGGGCTGGCTGAGCTACAAGCCATATCAGCCAATAGCGTCATTACTCACAATTAGACCCTAAACAGATTAAAGAATAGGGTGACATGCAGCCAGCCAGGCAGCCGCGTAGAAACAAAGAAATTGTATCATTATTCGCCCTTTCTACTGTTTATTTCTCGTGTTTTGCTCTTTCACTCTGAACCCAGCAGCATCTAGTGCTGTTTGTTGTTTTCTTCACGGTGATGCTTTGAAGTCTTTGTTGTAACTTTGACTTAACCTCCAGACAATCGAGCTGCTTTACTTCTAATGGTTACACAGAAATGCAGGCTGAAGCTCTCCCTGGTTATTAGTATCACCACGGGACACTGGTAATTTGGTTTTTGCCCATACACACCGGCAATTTGCATCAGTCATCCAGATGGTAAAATAATTTACTGGAGGATGTTTATGGTAAACTGGGGACACAGCAACAGTACAGCAAAACAGCACAACAACTGTTGCTGCTCGCTCACAACACTGTACATATTTTACTGTATGTGATGGAGCTGCTGCTGCAAAGGTCAGTAAGAGTGTGAAACACAAAACTGTGATTCAAGCTGGATTATTCTATCCTGGGGTAATAGTCGGCAGGTTTCTATTTACCTTTAAATTGTGCAAACTGAAATCGCAAATATATAATACACCTACTGATTTCTAAAACCCTCACATTTTTTGCAAAAAACTTTACGCTCCCATGAGGTGGTATTTTAGGTGATTCAAAAGCCATATTTTGCAAAACTGCAATAGAACCCTTTTGGGGCATTTCTAGGTCACATGATGCTGTGTCTATGTGCTTGTCAGTAGGAACTGGCTCCCTCATGATGCAGCAGGAGCTACAAGAGCTGTTACTGCATCATATAACTCTGAGAAAGTTTGGAGGATCATCTACGCTCCCACGTATAAGGGGCTCGCCTTTCCATCATGGCTCCATAACACGCCTACCTGTCCTTGGATTGGAAATGATGACGGCTAGTGCAGTGGCTTAAATAGAAATAAAGCTGCTAATGTTTTGAACATCCATCGCCATGATTACTGGGATGTTATCACCAGAGAATTCACAGAACATCATTCAGTGGAAACAAGGTGATCTCACAATTGTGTTTCATCAAAATTTTTAAAATATCGCTTAAGTTTTGCACAAATCTGTAATGGAAACTCGCCTACTGTCTCCCTAAAACAGATCTGTAAATACACAGTGTTTCCAATACATACATGCTCCGTCAGAGTACATTAAAGCCAACAAATGGTGAACAGACTCACTACTGTGACAACATCAGTAAACCAAAACCGATCTGACCAGAACCCCTGTGTAACTGGTCAAAGTTCTTCAGCCTCCTGCAAACTTAAGATTTTTGAAACCTAAAAGTGTGGTTGAGCTTAACTCTTTGGCATGGATCTTAATAAGTTTTGGTACCACATTAAGTCTGATGTATGCAGACTGTACAATGACATAACATACTGGACAATGACACTCAAGGACAAAATTTGGTTGGTGTTTGTCATCTATCCATTGGTAGTAGTGGTCAATAAAAGGTAAACAAACATGAATGGAGCCCTCGCTATTGCTGATTTTCAGTTTTGCATCCATCCCTCTTAATGGTATTTTTGAGTGAAAACATGCTTTGCTGTTGATACGCAGCAGTCAGATAATATCCATTGAAAATATAACTCTGACTTGTCTGGATGATAATTAGGTTCAATTCAGACTCTTCATTTTAGTTTCATGGTTATTTAAATTAAAAAACTAAGCTCTAGTAGAGATTATTTACCACTGTTGAGGCAATAGTTAAAAAGTACTTACAGTAGATGTGGAAATATTTTAGAATAATCACTTAATTATGATTCAAATAATTTTTCCCTCTCAGTTTTGACCAATCTGGGACTTTCCTTCCAAACAATACCTTTTTTTTAATCTTTTTACTGCTTGAAATTCATCAGTCATGCCTCATGGCACTGTGCTGCTTTGACCAAGTCAGATTTTTATGCGTGTCTGTGCAGAATAAAACTATTTTATTAATGTCTTACAGTGGCTGAAATTTTACTCGATGGGACCAAAAGGTAACATCAATAATTCCCTTTAATTTCTCCTCACTGTACACTTTACGTCCAAGCGATAAAAAAGAAAGAAAAATGTTCCTTCAGCAGGGAGATTAATTGAGCACATGTGATGTCTCTGGAGGGTTTGATGTGACAGGTTAGACTGAGGTGCATAATTGAAGCTTCAGGCGCACGGGAACTGCACTTAAGACATTGCAAATTGATTTGCTGGATAAAACTCTACAATGAATAAAAACTATGGTCAGAACACAGCAACAAAACACAAAACTACATATGCATTCACAAGTCCTTTGGTTATGATTTGTTTTTGGCTAAAATCACAAATCTTTTTTTTTTTTTAAAGAAAGTCATTTTGTTCCACTTTCACATTCACTGTCTTTTTAAATACACTTAAATGTACATTCTCTGCATGTTAGATGCATGCAGTCTTTTACAAAATCAACTAACATGTGTTTAACATCTTGTATTTACCTTGAACTCCACAAGTTTAAGTTTAGGATACCAAAGTGTGTAGTTAGGTTTTAATGAAAAAAATTCACCTTAGACTTTGTTATTATCCCGAAAGAAAATTTGATCTCCGGCAGGAATAGAGATAAAAAATACATGAGGGATAGGAAGTAAATGCAAATATACATACATTTCCCAGCTGGTTAGATTTTAAAAACAAAAAACAAAAGAACATCATGGTTTGGCTCAGGAAGTGAAGTGAACAGCAGGCTTACAGGTTTGGCAGCACAATGACTGCTGGAGCAGCCTTCAATATCGATGAAAAACAACCCCTTTTTTGGCATTATCTTAACTGAAAAAAACAATGATGTCTCACTATAAAACAACTACTTTGGGTTTTTTATTGCTCTTTAACATTGGTCTGCAGCTTGGCAGGCGTCTCGCCAAGTTGTCACAGCATCCGCCATCCCCTCCACCTCTTGATGACAAAGTCAGCTCAGACACATTATCACTTTAGGAACATTAAGATACATATGAAATGCTCACATATAATGTACAGGTAGTTTGTGGAAACGCATGTCAACATTTTCCTCTGGCACCTGGGCTGCTATTTTCCTGTCAGTTTTTGAGATGAAACAGTTTTGATCCAAAATATAAAAATGTCAAGGAGTCCTGCGTAAACTCCTCGTTAACATAGTCAGCTGACAGAGCCTTTGCCCTTCTAGATCATAGTAACTTTGCAATGAGGATATGCATGAAAACGACTTCTTCCTGTTTTGAGGTGAGTTTTCATTTGAGTCAGGGCTCTTCAGACACAGATAAACTGTTTAGTCAGGCTTTTGGGATCCAGATTAAAGCTCAAAGTGTTTGATAACAGATTTTCCAGAACACCTTGAGAGCTCTCCGATTCATCACAACAGCACGTCTGCCACAAATCTGTCGGCACAGTATTTCAAAAAGTCCTCATTCATGGTGAATCCTCTATTTCAGAGATATTACAACAACAAACTTTCCCAAATGTCGGTGAAGTAATTCTAGCTAAACCCCGATTCACCTGAAACACCTGCTCCTCTTTTCAAATACTGCTGAATTTTCACTGTGTCATTTTATTCTCTCTGAAGAAAGCTGGTAAAAGCGTTTTGCAATTACTTCACCAAATAAAAGCAGCCCAACAGTCGTTGACATGTTGAGACTCTGTGTGAAGCCTGAGAAGTGGATATAATGTGTGCAATTTGAAAAGCTCCAGCAAATGTGCACCCAACAGAGAGATAGAAACATTCCCACATCAAGTTTAAATTTGAAAATACTTTTAATTATGTTGTAGTGATGTGTCACACATCTCAAATCAGTCTCCAGCAGAAAATGTTGGCATTTCATGTTTCTTCATACCATGACTACATTACATTTGCTTTTTTTTTCTTTTAATAATATATTAAAATTTCCAAAGTGACGTATAATATGAGCTGAGTTTGTCATCTGGAGGGTGGTGGGAAGGTGGGTGGTGTGACACCTGTGTGAGACACTTGCCAAGCGAACAATAATTCTGTCTGAGTGAGTCATTGCTGCATTTTCATTTGCTTTTTAGGCACAAAATGTGTGGGGTTTTTTTGCAGTCGGTCAGTGTTTTTCCAGCGGGTTTTGTGCAACAAAAAGTGGTTGTTGATAAAGAGTCCATCTTTTTATCATGTGTTAATTAAAAGTGGTACTTGCTGAGCTCAGTGGAAATAAATATGATTTAGACAAAGGAGATGAACATATGAAAGAGCAAAGATCTGAGGCAGCCAATTATAATCAATGAACAAATACATAAACACATTAACAGCAGTTTATTCCTCAAGGTAAATACTCACCAATTTTTTACAAAATGTTCACAATGCCTCCACTTACAACACTGGTACCTGATTTAATAGCAGACACACTCATAACACTCTGTGCACAAAAAGTGCTTTTCAAAATCAAGCTTTAAAAAATATTATACATTAACCAATGTCCTCCTCTTCAAGTCCTCATCATAAATATAAAATATTCATCAATTTTCAAATTTTTAACCTTAAAATGTCAGGTTTTGTCATAATATGCCACAATAGTAGTAGTTTGAATGGGCTTCAATGGAGCATTTTTTGACCTTAACAGTCTGAATGTAGCTATTTAGTTTCCACAGTGTATTTTAGACTTATTGTAGGAGCTGAGCTGCAAATTCCTAGATTAAACAAAAATATGCAATCTTGCCCAAATGTATACCATATGCACGAACACAGACAAACTTATCAAAAAAACGGATAGTTAAAAATGTGTTAAATGCGGCAGTCCCTAAGGGTTAAGTAAGCTGGGAACGGCTACATATGTATTTATGACATGTTTTATAGTGAAAACGGAGGAAAATTTCAACAATAAAGTTTTCATACTCATATTTTTTTACAAGACCTCACTGTGTTTCCTGTCAGGATAATGGAGAGAGAAATTGATATTTTAAGCCAAAATAACATTTTTTGACAATTTTCTAACCATAACCAAGTGGGTTTTGTGCCTAAACATAACACGCAGCCACAGCATGTATTCGCTGCATAATAACACACAATGCAAACATGTTTTGTAGCAACTGAGGTGCCTAACTGGTAAGTAAGTTGAATGGCTTATGAGAAAAGTATGAATTCCCAAATGTTCCTGACTCGTTTCTTGTCTTCATCCTGATTTTTTTTGCTGTATTTTCTACTCATTTCTCCTCTTTTTCACCTCCTCACCATCTGAGACCGTCCATTTTCATTTCTTATCTTTTTTCTCCTCTATTTCATCTCCTCTGTCCGCCCATCTGCCCTCCTTTCCTCTCCTCTCCTCCATCGTCTGTCCCCGACATTTTCCCCTCTCCTCTCCTGATTCTTTCCTCTCCCTCTCCTCCTCCTCTCCTGACAGAGCTATGAATAACAATTAGAGGATATACAAGTCACAGAGAAACCGTTTAAAAGTTTGAAATCACTTCTCTGTAAAGTATCAGCCTGTTTCAGCCTGAGGGAGGGAGGAGGGGGTTATGGCTAAAACCAGGTCCGCTGCTGAGGATACTGAGAGAAAAGGGGGGAAATTATTATTTCTCCTCCGCCCCGCTGCCTGCCAGTCCTCAGTAAAGAGGAGATTATTTATCAGCCGTTCCTGTCTGGTACCCAGAGAGTTCTAGTTATCATGTGAGAGGCGCTTCAACAGCAACACAAAGAAACTCCTCTGATTGTTGTCGTCATGCTGCTGCAGCTTTAATAACAAGCCGGTAACAAAGAAACGTCTTTGGCTTGCTGCTTATTAAACAAGCTGCTTTGACAACAGGCGTGATGCCGAGGTGAAGGCAGTCTTATTTTAGGGTGGGAAAGGATCTTTGGAGCAGCGGCACACCTTTCAACATGTGAGAAGATTAGAAGTTTTGGGAGCAGTGAGTTGTTGGCAGGGCTTGGGTGGTTTTTATCTGACATCATCTAAAGGATGAATCTAGAGATTTACTAACTTCATAGTTCATGCAAAAATTTTAAACTACAAATTCATGTGTGTCATTCAATGTGCATACACATATGTATGACCGCATATTATGTTTACGAATGTATTTATGTTTTATGTGTATATGTAATTTCAGATGTCAGATGTGATTTCTTGTTACTTAATTTGAATCTATTCATTGAGTTTTTGTAGAGGTTAACATTCATTTCTGTTCATGCCATTTTGCTCAGTTTTTATCTTTTCTGTTTGTTTGTTTTACATGTCTGAAATATATATATATATATATATATATATGATGCAGTCCAAAAGCCTGGCATTATAGGATGCATTTGTTACGCTCATTTTCATTCAGAAATACAGCCACTTATGCAACTTACATATGCCAAAAGAGAGCTTTCGAATCCACCTTGATACAACAGGTTATTTTCTACATGTTAACATGGCCATTGTTGCGTAATCCTAACCATCAGTGGCAGCATGTGCGTTTGTTGACGTCTCAGCGTTGGTTGCCTGAACATAACCACCTGCAGCGTAATCCCACCATGTGCTTTTATTGACATCACTGTACTGGCATCCCAGACTGTTAATCGCAGACGCAGAAGGATACCTAGAGCATAATATGTAGATGCTACACAGGTGGCAGGCAATATGAAAATGCTGAAGTGCAGCCTGTACTTGGCACAATAACCTGAGAGAAACTGACGCAAAATGTGTCATCTGGAGTTTTCCTCGAGATAGAGGGAAGATCTAGGCACTGGTTAGATGAAGGGAGGTTTATCTCATGTCATTGACCCATATTATACACATTGTTATGAAATAAGGCTGGTTTAAAATCAGCAAAATACACCTTTTATCTCTGTAAAAGAGTTACTGAGCATCTTCACTTGGCATGCATACTTTTTAAATCCATCGTGCATCTTCCCCATGTGCAAGACATGATTGTGTTTAGTTTTGTCACCATCTTGCATCGCCAAACTATTAATGTCAGTTAGTGTGTGAAATTTGATGACAGGCCACATGTTTGAGCTCCACATGTCAGCTTTTAAAACCACCACAGCAACATTTTTCCAAGCACTTTGAGAAGAATTCACAAGCGTGCATAGATGTGGGACAGCTATTTGGTGTCGGTTTGGCATCACGTAGCGACACTCAAGATGTTCAATTAGGCGAAGAAACCTCATGGAAATGAGGGTCGGTCCTCCACCGCAATAAATTCCAAAATCATTTTCTCTCATCGGTTTTGTTTTGTTGCCGTCTGGGGTTTCTCACGCCTCTTCTCTCCTTCCAACAAGTTTGTCTCCCGTACACTTTTCTTATAGTAGGTTGATCTTACTTTGCATGGTGCTTTTATAAGTGTTTTTAAGTTGTGGTGTTGAATAATTTCCACATTTCTAAAACTCTCACACTTCATATTTCTCCATTTAGATTTGTACTCATTTACCGCAGGTCGCACACAACGCCAAACAGGCATTAACGTGATATCAAAGGACATTATTGTGTATAGTTTTCATGCTTAATGCAGTGTTTGCAACCCCTGAGCGGATATATCACTGAAATAAAATGTTTTCACTGTTTATCATATCATATAAAGTCTGTTCATATTATGAAGCACTTCTAAAGTTATCCTGTTTGAAGGATCCATGAAGTAGTACTCGCAGCTAGTTTTGCACTGAAATAATATCATGATCCATCCCAAAAACGCAAAAAGACACCCAAAAATCGGGACATTTGTTGAATAAGCCACAAAGTTTGAAAATATTGAAACCAGGGCATATAGGCTTTATATTTATTTTGAATACATGGCAAGAAGGTAACTTAGGAAGGAATGACCCAATAATTATAATAAACATTTTAAATTTAAAATCTATGATAATACTTACATTTCCAAGACATTTTTTCCCAGCATTTGATGGATTTTTTTCAAAATATTTTTTTTTGTTTGTTTGTTTCTGTTTTTTGTTTCGCGATTTGCAGTAAATGTCTTGCCAAACTGCTAACTGCTTTTTTAACATACTTTTGAAAGAAATCAAACTAATGTGCTTGGAGCCTAAAGGGTTAAAATCCTGTTGTCCCATGCTTTTTTGGTCGCCACAAGGAAGCGTCAGATATTTTTGAATGAAGCAATCATCACTCGCAGCTCTGTGGTTAGACCCACAGACTGTGGCACAGGTCTTCAACAGGTTGATTAAGATCTGAACATTTTTTCAAAACCTTTTCAAAGGTGCTATATGAATAAAGTGATTGTTTTTAGGGACTGTTTTATTTTTGTGCGCTTTTCATCCTTAATTTTTTTTTATTTTGACTGTGTTCATGCATATGGCAAACATTTTGGCAAGATTATGTGTCTTTATTAAATCTTGGAATTTCCAACTCAGCTCCTACAATAAGTCTATAATACTGTGGAAACTAAACTGTTACATTCAGACCGGTCCATTAAAACCCATTCAAAGTGACATTTTTGATCCTACAGCTGTCAAAGTCTTTCATTTCAAAACATAATGACCATCAACCTAGCATTCATAGGGTTAAAATTCTGACAATTCATGAATATTTAATATTTATGATTAGGACTGATGTCGGTTTAAAAAAAACTCAGTGAAAGTTGAAAACATTAATGTGTAATATTTGTTAAAGCCTGATTTTGAAAAGCACATTTTGTGCGCAGAGCGATATGAGTGTGTAATATTAAAGCGGGCCCTAAGGGTTAATATTGAATTGTAAAACAATGAATTACATAATGAAGGAAAAAATAAATCAGATTTTATGGGGCCCAATTGGAGCAACAACATCTTTACACCAAAAACATAAACTGTATTCATTCCTAAACAGCTTTAATAAAACAGTAAACAGAGCAGTTTTCAGAGCTGCTTCCCAAACATCCCCAGTACACCCTCCCACCACCACCCCGAGTTTTGAATCCCTCTCCACTAACCAATTTCCACCACAGTCACCTATGTCCCCTGCACCGACTCACGCTGCCTAATTGAAATTGGCACATTTAATTTAGCCCCACAGCCAGCTTCATTCCAGTGATGGATGGCAGTGGATGAGTGTAATTGAACTTTGGAGAAAAGAGGAAGGAAGCAAAGGAGGAGACATCAATTAGCATAACCTGACTGGCCACTTCATTTATCAGCAGGGACAGAGAGTAGAACACAATAGAGCAGAATAGAAGAGAAAACAATAGAAGAGAAAGCCTAATGTAACCGTCCGGCTCATTTAGCGGGCCCCTTTTTGTGTTTTGCAATGAACACAAAAGTGCAGACAGCTCAATCAGGGAATACTGCCGTCCGTCTGACAATTAAGATTTCATTTCATCTCTGCAGAGGGAGGCTGTCTTTATAGCTTCTTTACTTTCTCTACCATAAAGTTTTATTTTTGGCGTGTAGCTTCCTGTCAAATCCTTTTGTCTGATACTGCACGTGTGTGCATCTTAATAATCTTGTTTTCCTTTTTTATCCCTTTCTTTGTTTTATAAGCAGTCGTCAGCCCACACTGACATCACAGTTTGTGTGTGTGTGTGTGTGTGTGTGTGTGTGTGTGTGTGTGTGTGTATACACACACTGCATATATTTGATGTCAAATAAGCTCAGTGCACACTGCATATATTTGCTGTCAAATAAGCTCATTTTATTATTTATACAGCATTTCAAGACCAGATTCATGCTCGTGTCTCTGCCATGTTTCCAAGAGTCAGGCTGATATTACTTCATAACTGTCAGTTCTGGTTAAGCTTCAGCAACATAATAAAAATACAGCAGCCTCGTGTGTCAGCACTCACAAAAAAAGAGGTTTATAAAGAAGTAAGAGTACAGCTGCATGTGAACCGAGTAAAAATTCCCAGAAATTTCGTTGACTTTGAGGCAGATTTTAAAAAGATTCTCTGAAACAACCATCAATACACCTTATCGATTCTCTTTTGTTACTATGCATTAGCTATACATATATATACATATATATATACATATATATATACATATACATATATATATACATATATATATACACACATATACATATATATATACATATATATATACATATATATATATATGGCAATTTTGGAAAAGAAAATTGTTTTGGTTTTTTTTGATTAACATTTTAAAATTGAAAGAAAAAAAATGTAGTGATTTTTAAAAAAGAGATTGACTCTTTGGGGGGAGGGGGGGATTTTTAAAGAAAATCTGCCTTCCAAACCTGTTGGTCCATGGGTTTGGGAGGCCTGCTTTATTTTTAAAAAAAAAAAAAAAAAAAAAAAAGATCAGAAATCATCATTAATACAGCCGTTAACTTGATTTGTAATTTGATTAATAACAATTATTATTATTATATGAACAAGGAATGCGAAAGTCATTGCGGCATCAAAATCCTTTCACATCCTCTTGCTGCTGACCAGGAAAGCAAATGTAACAATAATAATAATAATGACAAAGACAATAATAATAATAATAATAATAATAATAATAATAATAATAATAATAATAATAATAATAATAATAATAATAATAATAATAATAATAATAATAATAATAATAAATCAGGGTCAGTCCTGCTCATTTGCAGCATCAGGGGACTCCAGGATGGGTTAAAACATTATGAACTTCGAACTTCAGTAAGTTTAATAGCTGAATGAAGTGATAAAGTTCTTGACATGAGAACTAGTAGGATGCGACAGGCAAACAAAAACATCTGCTTTAAACATGATGACGACGTCACTTTACAATTCACCAGAGACGAAGCCTATATATGAATATTGCACCAGCAGATGTACACAAACACACACGCGACATGGAAGTCATGTGGAGAAGAGATCCGTGGAGTCAGGAAGTCTCTCTACAACAAACACTGTTTGAAGCGTGTTTACAAAGCTTCCAGGCAAAACGCCACTTCCACTCTTTTTTCCATTTCTCTAATTTCTTTCTTTTTTCCTTGTCTGTCTCACCCTCTTTTCTCTCTTCCTCTCCCCGTCTTGCTGTTCTCCTTCCCATCCCTCCATCTCCTTCTCTCTCTTCCTCCCACTCTGTCTCTCCTCCAGCTAATTAGATCAAGACATATAGAGGCTGTGTGACAGTATTCTCCACAGAGCGCAGGGGCAATATGAATAATTGAGAAGCTATTATCCCCTGCTATTAGACCCTGAACAGAGCAACAGGGTTGGCTGACACGGATTAAACCACAACCACTGTCATTTGTCATCGTTCGTGTCCGCTGCTAATGAAGAACAGGACATCTGTTTTCTCTCTTTTACTCAAATTATTAGTATTATCAGTGCTGGTATTCCTGACACTATTAGTGTTATCTTGCAGTGAAATGTTTTGTAATACAAGAGTGTCGGCCTCCAGACATGGCACTGAAAAGTCTGCTTGTGTTGCCTTTTATTCATCATCCAAAAATAAACTATATTCTGTGACAAGAAAAAAATCATCAAGGACAACACTATAAACCAGTGAAACTCAACTTACAGCCTGCGAGCCAAATCTGGCCCCCGATATGGTGCCGGGTCGCCTCTCAACCATTTCCAAATTCACAATGAAAATAAAGTGATTCACAATGGGAATTGTTTTTGTACTTTTAGTATGCATAAGGTGCCACAGTGCATAAAGAGGTCCAAGCTAAGATCCTTAAGATCCTACTGTGCTAAAGTCCTAGAAATGCCCTAAAATCTGAGACGTGCTAAAATTCTAGAAGAGTCCTGAAGTCCTAAAAACATCTTAAAATCCTAGAGATGTCCAAAATGCTATAAATGTCCTGAAATCCTGGAAATGTCCTAAAATCCTAGAAATGTCCTAAATCCAGGAAGTGTCTTAAAATCCTAGATATGCCCTAAAATACTAGAAATATCCTAAAATCTTGAAAACATTCTGAAATCATAGATATATCCGAAATCCTTTCAATGTCCTGAAATCCAGGATGTACCCTCAAATCCTAGATATGTCCTAAAATACTAGAAATATCCTAAATTTGTAGAAATTTCCAAAATCCGCGAAATGTCCTCAAATCCTTGGAAAGTTCTCAAAGAAAAAAGAAACGATGTAAAATCCTACAAACGTCCTGAAATCTAAGAAATGTCCTAAAATCCTACAAATGTTTTAAAATCCCCAAAACGGGACTGTACAGGGCTGCTGTGACTGGCCTCTGGGCCTCCTGTAATTTTGCAAAAGTTACCCCCAAACAAGTCGGGCGTCTCTGCCACATTTCATCGATTACCTCCTTCTTCATCATCATAAACAAAGACGAGTCCAACTGAAGCTGCAGCATTTCTTCAGAGATGTTAAACATTCTGCACATATGAACGTATGTTACAGTCTGACTGCAATAACTAACTAACGGGCATAAAAGAGAGAACAGGGAGCTCTGTCTACAGAGACAGAACATGTGTGTTTCATACTGACAACACAGTCCAGTCTCATTAACCTTTGTGAGGACACCACAGTGTGGACAGCATGCTTCATGTAGACGTGTAACAGACAAATGGAGATAAAAGTAAAAACAGACAACAACAGGTTACAGTTCATGGTGACATTGTTATCTTTAGGTCTTTAACTTCGCATATGGTGGCTTTATATTACAGAGATATGAAGTCGTAGAGCACTACTGGCTCCCACCCAGTACATCTCTGCACAAACACGTCGTAATTTGAAAATTCAATGTTTATGTTCAACGTACATAACATCATTTCTGGTGACCTTGAAAACCACCACAAAAATTTGAAAAAGAAAAAAAAAAATCAAAGGATTAAAAAATTAATAAATAAATAAATACAAAGGCCCATATGATTTACAGAAAATATGCCCAAAATCAACAACATTTTTTAAAGAAAAAAAGGCCAAATTCAGCAGTGCAATGAATGCAAAATACAGCAATTTAAAGTTGTATGGCCACCCCCTCAAACACCCAAAATAAAAAAAAAAAAAAAAATACAAAAGTCCTTCCTCTGTGATTAAAAAAAAAATATTTGACACGCTTTGCCTTCTTTCCACCACATCCTCCCCTCTTATGAATATTGAACATACCTTAAATTATATTTAATTATTTAGTTCTGATAATGTTCTGATTTTTTTTTTTAAATAATGTTTTGTTTTGTTTTTTAATTATACAGTTATGAAAAAGAACCGAGTATGGATTCTAAGGAGGGAATATATGGACTTTATAATTTGCCTCAAAATCATGGAAGTCATGGAAATTTATTGGTAAAACTGTGTATAAACCCTGAATTTAGAGAAGTCCACACAGGTAAATACTTCGATCCATGGGTACATGCCTCATCAATTTTTTGCATGTTTTTCTGTTTCATTAGATGAGATACTTCAGTCTAGGCGTGTTTATTTAATACAACTTGTATGTCAGCACTGTAGGACTTTGTATGTAAATTTACTGGGGCGTGTGTGTGTGTGTGTATGTGTGTGTGCGTGTGGGGGGGGGGCTGTTTGGTTATACATGGCTGCTCTTTAACAGGGAGTGTTTGGGGGTTTATGGGTTCCAGTTACCTGCCCTCGGTCTGATTTGCGCACGCACGCACGCACGCACGCACGCACACACACACTTTCTCCACCTCACTTTATCTCCTGTCCGGCCAGTTAAATTGATATCACCTGCACTCAGCCATATGGCGTGGTGCACGGCGTATTGTGGCTGCGGGAGAGAAAATGGAAAAAGAACAGCGTCTGAGCTGAAGAACAGGTGCAGAGAGAAAGACAGAGAGAGAGAGAAAAAGGTGCACGGTGAAGAGAAAAGGACACAAAGAGACACAGTGTTGGGCAGAGAGAAAGAAAGGTATAATGTAGAGAAAGAAAATTGACATAAGAAAAATAGAATAGAGAAAAACTGGAGTCAGAATCTGCTCTGCCCCCTGTGTATGTTTGTATGTTTCTTTTAGGCAGAATTTAGAGATCTTCATTCACAAAAGGTGTTTAGGTAAAATATAAGTTTTGTTTTTACACAGTTTCTTCTAAAAAAATCTTACATAATCTGTCGAGGAATAAATAACAGATTAAATCAGGGCTTCCTGTGAAATTGGACGCAGCGAACAGATGCATTTGTTGCATCCCCTTGACGTGAAAAAAGCCCTTCATACATATCGAGCATTTTGCTCGCATATTCAAGTGAAAATTACAGCATGTAAAAGTGAAAAATTATTCAGGCACCACTCTGTGAATAACTCTTGATCTCTGACTTTCTTATATAAAAAAAAAGCTCAGTTTACAAAATGCTCAGGCAGCAGCTTCTCTGGTTTAAAATGAAACAGGTCAGTTCATCACTAACTTGATGACTAAAAATCAAACTTTGTTTTCAGATTTATTTCACATGATACCAATAAACAGACTGTCATTTATTATTGGATGGATGTGTGATACTACTGTTGTATGCATGTGTTGGACAAACATGAATCACCTGCCAAAGTCAAGATCCACTCCAGTCCAGGAGGGGATCAATTCATCTTATGCACTGTATCTGCACTTTAACTCCTTGTCCTTTTATCCAGTGACCCACCATACATGCACGCAACCAACACCTTGCACATATAATATATAAGTCCCTTTGCACCATGCAATATAAACCATATTTAAACTGCTGCTGTAACTAAACACTACCAAAATCCTTGTAACCATAAATGTAACCAAGGTTTGCGGAAATTACAACTTTTTCTATTAATTAGAGAGCTATCTTGACTTACTCTCTTACCTAAGTCAACCAACAAGTCAAAACATTATTGCATCCATTTCTTTTAGTCTGGTTTTGTAGACCAAAATCAATAGATTTACAATACTTTTTTTGTTTTTGTGAAGTTAGAGTATGTCTTCTAGCTTATGTGAGCTGTGTAACAATCGGTATCAAACCACCTTGAAACCAGAGCAAAAACCAGAGCAAAAACAGCATTGAGCAACTCTGTTAAATTACCCAAAAAACAGCATGAAACTGATTAACGTTAAAAACAAAATGTCCTAAATATTAGCACACAAAAAAGTAAGTAAAAATAAAATGAGCACACAAATAAGTAAATAAAATTAACAAACATAATAAAAACAAATAAATGACTGTTTTCGCAACATATTCTTTCTTTTTTCGTGTTTGTTTTTTGTTGTTTTTTTGTTAGTTTCTTTTTATCTCATCTTCTCATTCAAGTTATTTTTCTTGTCACCTTTTATTTTTTTTTGAAATTCGCAATTTTGGGACATTCCTTGCCAAGATTCTTGCTGCATCTATTCAAAAATAAGAATAAAATAATAAAATAATAAAGCCAAATTTTTTCAGGTGTCAAAGGTCTTAAGGACTTGTTAAATCATGCATCTGAACACAGCACAAGAAAGCTGACGTGTCCAGGTTTCAAACGGTTAACAATAGAAAGCATAATGAGATTTCAGGAGTTCATTCAGCTAAAAAGCATGAGATTCTGTGTTTGTGTCTTTTTCATTTTCTGCAGCATGTTTTGATAGTAACTACGGGATGAAAGAGGATTGAACGTGTTGAGAGTCATCGAGATATTTTGGGAAACTGTCAGATCTCTGTCCTACAAAGTTACAAGTGCTAATTCTTCTGTTCTTGTGAAAATCAAAACAGGAAGCAACAGTTTTACGTGCAGAGGTGTGTGTACCTGCTGAAGCCCACAGGTCACATGGGAGCAGATGAAAGTAGGCCAACCAGCACGAGTTGTACCTTTACAAAAACCTAAAAAAATAAAAAAGGATGCATGATGTGAAAGGATTATTTCTGCCGTGCCACAGGAGATCCGCTGTATGAAAACAATTAGTCTCATTTCTACAGGTTTGATTAACACTCTGCCTCATGTTTAAGCCCCAAGGCCTGAAGGCCACAGGAGACGCCGCTAATTAAAACATATATCCTCGGCCTTCCTCCGCCGGCTAATTAAAACATATAGCACCTTCAATCGTCAAAAATAGCTATTTTAATCATATAATACTTTCTGTGTTGATTGCTGCCTAATTAGAACATATTACCTTCAGTCGTCATTGCTGGCTAATTAAAACATATACCTCTGCTCTTCATATTCAGGCACTCTAAAGGAATACTGATGCTTTTCTTGGCTCTTCTAACCCAGCGGCTCCCAACCTTTTTCCCTCCCTCATCAAAAAATCTGAAATGAGAAGGAGCCGTCAGTGCTGCCGTCAAGAAACTGCTGTTAATGGAAATGTTTTAGTGTATTTATAGAGTTCTGCTGGAGATTTCTTTCATTTAAAACTTAATTTGAAAGACTGCCTCAAATCAATGATGTATAAATAAATATAGAGGACACTGAACTTTTTTTCTGAATAAAATTTCACCCCGAGGTGAAGGCAGAATAAAAAACTCCTAGTTAATAAAAAAGAAAACTATTACTAGGAGGTATTTTCTCTGTTTTTTATTCCAATTTGTATGAGATTTAAAATATCACGGTTTTCAGTATACTGTATTAGACAATTAGTATTATTGGCATAGTTACTAGTACAATAAGCCTTAAAAGAAAACAGGCGTGTTTTTAGTTTGACAAACTTTATATCAAATGAAACTTGAAACTTTTTTTTTTTTTTTTAAAGGAAAAGGAAAGGAGATGCATATGCACCGAAGAGATTATTCATCTGATTGGACTTTTTTCAATGTCATAGAAAAGTAAATGTACACAGTATGATAACTGTCAACATTAATACCACGGTATAGCTTGTTTGCAGTCACCTGATACAGGTGAAGCATGAAAGTCAGATAGGCGAAAAGAAGAGAGGAACGCCGGTTTGGAATGATTGCAACTGGAGGAAAGCGAATATGCTCAAGCCTTCAATGGACCTGCACGCAGCAGATCAGGAAAAATCATCATATTCCACATCAAGAACTGAAAATATCCGATGTCTACAATGATATATAGTCTTATTTCTCACTACAATATTATATCTTTATGTTGTCTTTATATTGTGCTAACTGTTTGTGAATGAGGCCCATAATGTTTGCAATCACATTTAAAAAAAAAAAAAAAAAAAAACAGATTTATCCTGCACTCATGCAAACTGTTGTTTAAGATTACTTAAACAGGATTAAGGCTAAACTAAATATAGATGCTAAGGTTTAGTCCACACTGCATCTGAAAATAGGTAGTTCTAATGCAAATTAATACATAGGGGATTAGTGTGTAACGGGCTGCTGCAGTTTTGCTCCACCAGCAGTCGATCATTACCGGGATACACTGTTGAACCCAACTTTGAATCAAGGTAACACCTAAAGTAAGATTCAGCCTGTGGAAGTAAACATTGACTTAATTTAATGAAACACTCTCATATTTAAAAAAAAAAAAATCTCACTTTAGCTCTTCACTAACAACCTGGGATGAGGTGATGGATGAGTGTAATCCTGTTAGTGTTTCATCTAACACCTCTACTTCTGCATGAACTCTCTCTCAATTTCTATTCATGATAGAGAGAAACTGCTGCTTGTCGAGGTCTCTTAGAAAGACTTTGGGATGCTGATATTTCAGAAAATTTAAAGTCTGGCTCTGACATGAGAAAACGCTGTCTACTTTTTAATGCTTTCACAAAGGTCATCAGTATTCAGTTGTCATGTAAACTTCTACATTAGAAGACAAAAGCAGGTGTCTGAAAAGGTCTTTGTAATTATCCAAACGTCCCGTTGTAATCTGTGTGTACACAGAAACACCTGCGAAGTGTCTAACATTGTGTTTCCATCACAGAGATACTGCGGCTTCCTCCAAGAACAAACACCTTGAATTATTCAGCAAACTCCTACATTTAATGCCTCAAATGGTAATTCTGTCCTCGATTCATCATTTCTGTTTGTTTTTCCGGATGAGGCAGTTCATATCCACTGTACTGATATTAAATGGCTAAGCGTATGTGATTATCTTGACTCTTCCAGTTGGCTGGAAGGCTTTTAGTTCTGCGCCTCCGCTCCCCATTCATCAGCTAATCACAGGCTGGAAATCTCAGCCGTTCATTCTAATATCAACACCCCACTCATGCAAAGTAAAGGAGCAGCGCCTCTGATGCCCTTGGTAGTCACGTGGCTTTGATTTGAAAATTCATTAGATTTACACCAGAGCTAAAAATAAAAAATAAAAAATAATTAGAAAGAAAGAATTTCTCAAATTATAATATGAGAAACGCAGAAATCTCCTATTGACACTTGTGCGATGCAAACGCATAGAAGACACCGACACGCTTTTCTTTTTCTTTAAATTATTATGCTTGTTTACATTTTAGATTTGAACCTAATCAAACACATGGCAGCAGTAAAAAAAAATCTTACTTATCGTTTTTGGAAATCCTTTTAAGCTGCAAACATTATTAGGGACCTGCAGGCCAAACAATCATGACACAATCAGGGTGAATATCATTTCATAAAATTATAAAGATCAACAAATGTGTTTGTTATCCATTATTGAATTATTGCTACTTAAAAATGTCTTTGATTGTAGAAGAAAAGCTAATATCCCTAATACAATATATTGTGTGTTGCACATTACTTTATTCTAAGATGTCATAATTGAAAAAAAAAATGATGCAAGCTACTTTTTTGTTTGTTTTTGTTAAGCCAGAGCATTTGTTTTTAGAGTGCATACTCCTGAGAAACAGATAATAATGATATCATTACAAACATGCAGCCTGAAGAAGTCTGTTTCATAAATTTGTAATTTATTTGCTTTCAAAGGCATTTGAAAATAATTTGAACTCCTTCCATCTATATACTGGAGGCTCATTAGCTGCATGCTCCTCAGTAACAGGTAGCACTGACGGCTGCTCACACAAGCCCTTTGAATATGACGGTGTGATTATATTTAGAAACGCCTGCATGGAGTATCTTAAACCCTGCGTAATCCTGTTATGCCTTTTTAAAAAGGCTGGTTTAATGATAAAGCATGGGTTAAAATCCGCTGTTATATTTTCCTGTGGGGAATCCAACAACCGTTCTCTAAGAATAGTGTTCATTAACCTTCTCTCCTCTCCGTTTCCTCTTTCAATACACCTCCATTTTTCTTCTTTCTCCATCTCTCCTGCTCATTTCATATCTACACCTCTGTCTGTCTTCATCACTGCACAGGTAAGTGTAAAACAATCTTTGTGGCTGCAGAAATGCTTCACTTGTATTCATTTCAGTCTTTTACGTTTGTCATTCAATCACACATTTTCATGCAAAACCAAAGACTGAATCATTTTACACTAGGTTTTATTCATAAGAGGTCTTTTATTCAGATTTATTATTTTAAAATCTGATGCACATTGGGTCTCATTCATGAAATGTGAGCAGAATGGATTTGTGTGTTTGTTATAATAATGTTTCAAGTTTTAGTTAAAGTAATCAAACACTCTTAAAACTTAAAAAAAGAAGGACTAAGGCCCTTCTGTCTTCATTCTTTTCAGGGTTATTGTAACATGCTGTAATAATTACTCTTTAATACCTTTGACTAGCATCACTTCTGAAAGACATAGGGAGTGCAAGACAGTGGTGGAGCAGCATTTCTGCAAATTTATGTTCCAGCATCTACATTCAACAGAGCGCTGCATATCATGAAGAGTATCGAGGCGTTGACAGAATGAGCATGGGGCCACGCGAATGTTAAGAGTCAATAATTTAATGTAAGCAGCTATGATTGAATCATTTAATTAAATACTTATTTTGCATTCCTGATATATGTTGCCAGATCTTTCCGCAGATACCAGAGGGAGAAGGGCTCATTAAAGCAGAACTATTGTTGTGCAGACAGAAAGAGGTCTGCGCCTTAATGCATGGTGAGTCCCGACCCGGAGTAAGTCATCTCCAACAAGTCACTCTCTCTCTCTCTCGTCAGTTTGTTTTTAAATAGTAGCTTTGTCTCTTACAGACTTTACTCTTTTAATTAGGTTTAATCAACACTTAGAAATGTGGATTGGCATCACTTTTCTTGTGCTGCATTTAGATGCCTTAACAAGTATTTAAACCTTCAAACCGCTGTGCTAATTGGTTTGCTTTCTTTTGAAAGCATTGGGTTGTTAAAAAAGAAAACCTTGTAACAAACATTCAAAAAATACAATGATGATCATCTTATATATATATATATATATGCAGAAAATCTGATTAAAGTTCTGCCAATTAATGCAACATAATAAGATCATCATCTATAAGATGAGTAGAAACTGTTTGCAATTTTTCTTTAACCCGCATTGTAATAATCCTGCGATGGTGTGTGAATATTAAAGGTGTGATGATCTTCTCTTTGAATTAACATGTATAACGTGTTAAGCACCTTAAATAGATTCTGTTTCATGGCGTTAACTACACTTTTTTTGTTGCTCTCACAGAGAAAAAGTCGTCCTATCCTTTGACTAGCATCACTTCTGAAAGACATAGGGAGTGCAAGACAGTGGTGGAACAGCATTTCTGCAAATTTATGTTCCAGCATCTACATTCAACAGCGCGCTGCATATCATGAAGAGTATCGAGGCGTTGACAGAGTGAGCATGGGGCCACGCGAATGTTAAGAGTCAATAATTTAATGTAAGCAGCTATGATTGAATCATTTAATCAAATACTTATTTTGCATTCCTGATATATGTTGCCAGATCTTTCCGCAGATACCAGAGGGAGAAGGGCTCATTAAAGCAGAACTATTGTTGTGCAGACAGAAAGAGGTCTGCGCCTTAATGCATGGTGAGCCCCGAGCCGGAGTAAGTCATCTCCAACAAGTCAATCTCTCTCTCTCTCGTCAGTTTGTTTTTAAATGGTAGCTTTGTCTCTTACAGACTTTACTCTTTTAATTAGGTTTAATCAACACTTTGAAATGTGGATTGGCATCACTTTTCTTGTGCTGCATTTAGATGCCTTAACAAGTATTTAAACCTTCAAACCGCTGTGCTAATTGGTTTGCTTTCTTTTGAAAGCATTGGGTTGTTAAAAAAGAAAACCTTGTAACAAATATTCAAAAAATACAATGATGATCATCTTATATATATATAATATTTTTAAAAATTATTTTAATGCATTTTTCAGTTCATTTACTTAATTTATTTCTTATTTTAAACTTTTTCATTGTTTTTTTCACAACTTTATGAATTTTTCTTTTACATTTTCATTTAATTTTCCAATTTTTGGCTCATTTCTTCAGTTGCTCATTGGCCTCTTCCTACATGAAAGAAATCAAACTAATTCAGTCAGGTTTCAAAGGGTTAAAAAGACCAACGTCCGACTGTGTGCCCTTTATAAAATAGGTGTGTATAAATATTATAATGAAAAATTTTTTAAAAGAAAATAAATTAAAGAAAAGAAGGCTTTTATATTGATGACCTGGACAATTTTTAGATGTTAATGGGTTTTATGGGCCCTGGGTCATGGGACTGACTCAGCACATCAGTAGTCAGGTAAAATTTTTGATGCAATTAAAAAGGTAATCAAAAAAAGGTCAAAACTGCAGTTATGTGCTTTTCATTCGAGGCAAAAATATACCCTTTAATAAAAGGTCACCCCTGCTAATGAGGCTAATTAGCATAAGCCCGTGTCTCTTCCGAAGCATATCTTATGTCTCCTTTAACAGTTACCACTGGTAACGGGGTTAATTAAAAGCCGGGGCCTTATTGTTCTCCACAGCACTGAGCTGTGTGAGATTATGAGAGCCGCTTTGGAATTCAAATGTTTTTGTTTTAAACTGTCCGAAGAGTTTCAGTCAGAAATATCACACCGTACATGATGACGTTTCTGATCAGCCATGTGCTGCACAACAGACATGAAAACATAACTGTATAGACATAAATTAATACAGGTGCAAACGTCACAAGAAAGAGTAGGACACCTACTAAAACTGAAGCCACAACAACTGCGACAAAACCATCAACTTAATTCATTAGCATTTCCAACAGCTCAATGCTAAAGAGGAGTCAAAGTCGACCGGTGGCATCACCTCTGTCACCAGTTAGAGCAAGAAAATGAGGGGTTTCTATTAACCCTCAAATTGCAAATATTGAAACTGCAAATATAAACATGCCTAATGGAAACATCAATTTCGAAAAACTGCCATTTATGGCACACACACACACACACACACACACACACACACACACACACACACACACACACACACACACAGCGTGGCCGCTCCCACGTATAAGAGGCTCGCCTTTCCATTATGGTTCCATAACACACCTACGTGGCCTTGCTGATGGCTAGTGCTGTGGCTGCAATAGAAATAAAGCTGCTGATGTTTTGAACATTCATCACCATGGTTACTGTGCTGTTATCACCAGAGAAGTCGCAGAATATCACTCAGTGGAATTGAGGTTTTTTTCAATATTTTGAAAACATTGCTAAAGTCTTGCCCAAATCTGTAATGGAAACCTCTGGGATTTACTGTCACAGGGAGAGAGGAGCTGCAGAGACCCCTGTGTGTCATGCGCGGTGACGCTCTGAGCAACTACTGCATCAAGCTGTCTCATTTTTAACGCCATTTAGTAATAATAATAACTTTATTTATATAACACCATTAAGATCAGAGTTTACAAAGTGTTTTGACCAACTAATGAACAATAAATAAATATATATAAATAAATATATGAAATTATAATTATTAAAAATGCACTTTTTTTGGTCATTTTTGTTGCTAATTTTTAAGATTCTATGATAATTTTCTCTCTCTTTCTTTCTTGCTATCTTTCTCCCTTTGTAAAAACTTATTTCCAGGTCTTTTCTTTTCCTAATGCAATTCACAGAACATCTTTTGCCAGGTTGCTCATTTTCTTTTTCGTCATGTTTTCAGAAGAAATCAAACCAATTTGGTCAAGTTTCAAAGGAAACAGCATAAGAAAACTGATGTCGTTCCAGGTTTCAAAGAGTTAAGTCAAATCTGATGTCATGGTAAGACACAAAAACAGCTTTATGTCACCTCTCTCTATCCTGTTGAGTCCCAAAATCTTCCCACATCTCTACCAACAACCAGGGAATATTTCAGACATTTGTCTCCCATATGTTCTGTCCCATGTCGGATGCTACTCAACTTGTCTTTTTCTTCCTGTCTTTGTCTTTGTACACACACACACACACACACACACACACACACACACACACAGATGTTGCAAACATGTCGAACAAATCTCTGACTGATGAAGTTTTTTCATTTCCTCCCTCCTCTCAATTTATTTCCCACATTCACAATGACACAAACAGTTTTTGTTTTGTTTTTTTCCTCCTCGATATTTCCCCCTCGTCTCTCATCGTGTCTCATGTCTTGATCATTTCCAGGACTCTCCCATCTGGACGAACAAGGAAACATCAAACAGACACATACATCTGGCCTCGTCATGTTGACATCTGTAGCGCGTGTGCGCGTGCGCGTGTGTGTGTGTGTGTGTGAGAGAGAGAGAGAGAGTGAGAAATCTGTCAGTAGTGATGATTTATTGCTGCATGTGTTGAATCTATCATATTGTCAATGCATACATTAGGCACAGGCATGAACACACACACACACAGAACACATGATGTGAGCACATTAGGTTCATACTGAGATGATCTCCAGGAGAAAAACAAAAAACCAAAAAAACTTGAAAACTTAAAAAAAAAGAAAAAGAAAAAAAAGGCTTGTTTTCTGTCAAAAAGGGGGCGCTTACGAGACAATTTTATGAAAATGAGCTGATTTTCTGGTCATTTTTTGTCACATTTTACTAAATTCTTGCCAAGTTTATTATCGAACACCTCTCGTCAAGTTGCTTATTATGTTTTTTTCCCCCATGTTTTCCAAAATAACCCAATCAATTTCCTCAGGTTTCAGAGGGCTAAATGCTAGAAATTAGAGAAAAGTTAAGAACATTATCTAAAAAAATAAGGTTAACAACATTTGCAGGAAATGAGTTAAAAGTTACAAAAAAAAAATCAAATAAGACACTAAAATTATATATCAATGTGTGTGGGGTTTTTTTTTTAAATGGGGGGGTGGTCACCATTTATTAATTTATTGTAATTAAAATCAATTTTCCCAGGTTTCAAAGGGTTAAATACTTGTGAAAGGCAGCGCAACAAAACTGATGGCCATCCATGTGTTAAAGGGTTAAAGGCTGACTTTGATGTCAGAATGTCAAGAACAAGTTACAACAGGTTACACCTGGAGGTTAAGTCTAAAATTAAACTGACACCTCACTGACTAATACATCTCAAGGGTTAAAACCCACTAGTTTTACCTCACATGGTATTTTCTCATGTGATATTGAAAAGTACGCTTTAGATGCAGCACACAGACAGAGGAAGTCACCTGGGAGGTGCCAATCCACGGAATAAATGTTGACGTTTCTCTGGAGCGTCTTCTGTATCTGACGCTGTCAAACAGTAATCTGATGATATGCAGAAATCTCTAGTTTTTCTGTTAGCTGTGAGGCAGAAGAGACGCTCACTCTGAAGCCAGCTTTGAGAATTAGAGGAATCAGAAACAAGTATATATAAATATAAATTTAAAATACAGTAATAGTAAACAATTAGCACTACTATGTTGATATTTAAAATAAAATTACATTTAATAAGCTAAGTATGTAAAGTGTATGTAAATATTAATGGAAAAACAAAAATGCACAACTGGCACTTCTATGTGATTTTTTATATCACAAAATGTAGTTTGCAAAATATAAAACTTCGCCTTACAATGCAATCTATAAAACAAGTATGTAGGTTAAAAATATCCAAATATACATATGTGTGCAATGCTATAATGCTGTGTAAGAATGGGAATAAACATAAAAATAATTTATTTCTGTCATTCAAGTTGCAATTTGACCTTCAACCACAATGTGGGCTGCAATGGCAGAGTGGCACTCTCTGTGTCACTCCACAGGCAGAGGAAGAAGCGAGTCAATGTTATTTATGATTTTTGCTTTGTTTTGTTTTTAATACAAAACGGGCACCAGCAGTGGGTAAATGAGACAAAATGCTATGTCAGTCTCTGCCTGAGGCAATTCTCAATGTCCATGTGCAGTTTCAGATTGATTTGACAACCCATCAAGGAGAAAAATGCACGCAGACAGATGGACGGATGGACGGACTGACGCAGTTTTCTTCATTTTACAGAAGGATGTTGATCTAGAGTGACTTAAAAGTCTTAAAAGTTCCCTCCCATGTATCTCATATATCTGAATGACAACAGACCTTCTTGAAACTTGAATTCTGATGTGGGTCACATGACTGCTCAGACTGAGGTCACATTTCAAAACAATCAGATCTGTATCTGATTAAGAAGCACAGATAAAAGTGGCCTAAATTTGGTTTGAAGAGATGAGATACCTTGTGATTTGTGCTGTTCACACTGTCATTAAACAATCACATTTTGTGTCACACAGATAGTTGATTTATTTCTCTTTGCTGTGACTTGTGGCTGCCGGCTGCTTTGAGTCCAGCAGGTTTGCTTCAACATGGCACCGTCCTCGGCTTTAATTAGAAACAAACCAATTTCACACAGGGCACATTCTGTTCTCGTTCCTCCTCCTCCTCAACCTTTTTTTTCTCGTCTGCCCCCTCACCTTTCTTTTCTTAGCTTAGATTCAAATGCATGCAAATTGAATATTTCTGTCATTGGTGGCTTTTGAATAGAGACTTGCTCCCACAGCAAAGCGTGTCAGGCTCTCTGTTGTGGCTTTCAAAGTTACTGCCAGCAATAAAAGCCAAACAGCCTTGTTATTGCCGCACTCCTCAGAAGAAACAACATTTATGAAGGTGGATTCATGAAGTGGTAGAGCTAAGATGCCTCAGTTATTGTGCTCTCAGTCTTATGTTAATGTGTGCACACTGCTGGCATTTCATCATTGTTATTTGGTTGTATGCAACATAGTGCATTAGATAAGATTGGACAAAAGCAAATATGTTTAACATCATGTTCAAGAAACAAACTGCATCAATCTTGAGGTCAAATGTACAATTAAGTACCAAAGTATAGTGAAAAACCAAATGCCGCTACCTAAATTTTATTAAACTTTATTATCTAGTGATTCATTCATTCAACAGTTGAAGGTGTTAAAATGAAAAATAAGAGCATATAACAGCAGCTACAATCCCATTAATGTATCTTGGATTTCTATGCAGCTTTCTCTTTAAAGACAAAGTTCTCCCAAAAACGTTGGATGTAAATGCTAATAATTTTTTAGTCCACAAAAAAAATGCCGGAGGTTTCAGAGGAAAAGCTGTTGCACTCAAAAAAAAATAAAAATAAAAATAAAAATTCTACTTACTGTAAAATACTACTTACTGGCAATCAGTCCTTTTCGTGATTCTAAGTTGTTTGAATTTCATTCACATTTTAGGTGAGGGTGAAAAAAAATAATGGAGAATAGCTGTGTCGTAGTAATAATCAGACAAACCAAGCTGTTTATTCCGGCATCATGTTGGATAAGATGTTGCTATATAAACAAACATGCCTATAATCACAACGAGCAATATCAAGGTTAGCCAAACGTCCATATATTGAGTGATAAAGTCGATAATGTAGTTATTGTATAAGGTGTAATTTTAATAACTTTTGAAACTTGCTTTCTGTTGACTAACAAACTCATTTTAGTACTACAGCCACCTTTAAGCATCTACTGCAGGTTTATTAAATAGTTTCAACAACCATTAAATCCTCCACAGAGGAGACTGATGGCAAGTTGTCAAAGTCATCCATTATCAGTGGCTGTTGAAAAAACATTTTGAGGGATGCAGTAAGTCTCTAACTGGAACAAAAATAGAACAAGGAGGTTGGGGTGAAGTGGCTGCACAAAAAGTAATTCACATGACTTCCTCTCAAGACAACATGAACACGCTGAACATCAGATTGGTGAAAGAAAAGAGCGAGACTAGGGTGAATTTATCCTTTCATCTATTTTTTGGTCTGTCATAATATCAGCATGAAAATCCTCCACTTGTTGACTGGGTTGATTTTGAACTCGGCCACCTCCTGCTAGCTGCCGTCTGTCGAATGCTCACTGCGAGAGAAAGAGAGTGTGTCAAAGTGGTGAACGTGTTGAGGCAGATCCAGACCCATGTTGTTCAGAGCGCAGGGTGAACTCGATGCAGAGTCACAGCTGGAGCTTCCTCAAGAAACAAGGCCAGACCGGAGACAACAAAAATCTTTGCTTCCATCTTTCAGAAATCTTTTATATTGATGTCTTTTTAATAACAAGAATGGTACCTTAGACCTTAGACCTTCTATGAAAAGGGATTTTTTTTTGCCTGCCATTTGATGTATTTCATTTTTTATCACCCTGCTGTATATTAGCCAGAAAAGAAACTGTGAACCTAAAAAAGATCCAATAAGGATGCCATTTTTTATACGTACTTTTAATGGTTACACTTCTGGCAGTAAACACAAGAATACAATGTCAGTTCTGTATGCACCTTCTCAATATAAAATACATAGAAATAAGGTTGCCAAGTGACATTGGAAAGATTCCATTATGGAAAAATATTATTAATCTCATTTGACAACTTCCCATCTGTCAGGTGCTGAAAGTTTTCATATGCTGTCTTTAAAGTTATACTGCTGTTGTTGTTTTTTTATTCTTTACTCAAAATAATAACTAGTTTAGTGTTCAAATAATACTTTTTTAAATCTCCATTAAATCTATCATTTAATCAATTTAGTCATTTTATCATAAACAACAGCATTAAAAAAAAAAGTCATATTTTGCAATACTGTCATTAAAACATTATTTTTGCTTTTCTAGGTCACATAATGCTATGGCTATGTGCTTGTCAGTAGGAACTGGCTCCCAGCAGGAGCAACAAGAGCTTTCATTGCATGCTGTTTCTAGTGCAGTGGCTGCAATAGAAATAATGCTGCTAATGTTTTGAACATCCATCACCATGCTTCTTGAAAGGTTATCACCAGAGGAGAAGTCTCATAACATCACTTAATGGAAGCGCAATTCTATTTTAACAACATTTTCAAATTATAGCTTAAGTTTTGCCCAAATCTGTAATGGAAACCTGTCTAGAGAGTACACTTTCTCATTTCATAGATTGGTTTTTAAACCATTTCCTGTTTAAATCTGCACACACTTCGATGCAAAGCTTACAGTTTCTTTACCAATAACTGCTGATGATTTCTTTTTGATTTCTTTTTCAGCTGTTGCTCTTTCAGTCGGTCTGGTTGAGCCATCTCATTGTGTTTTGTGCTACATGTACAGAACAAACCCCTCACACAAAATACAATCTATATTATATATGTATATATATATGTATATATAAAAAGATGTCTTTCTACACCTTCTGCACTGAAGACCATTCAGACATATAAAGAAGTCCTCTTACACATCTGTGGCAGGAGATTACAAACTTCCTAACAGGAATGTATGGGTTTTTTGATTGTTGGGGAAATTGTGTTTCCCAGAAGAAATAACAATACAACAGCATCCCAGCACACAGCCCACAAGCATAGTTGAAACTGGTTAAAAGACATGCTTCAGTCAGACCAGTTATGGCTAAAACAACAACTTTTGGGCAAGGCAGAAAAGGAGGAAGTTTCAGAACATAACACAAGGTATGACCAAAAGCATAAAATAGTACAATAATTAGCTTTTAATGTAATTAATGTGTCAGGTTTGAGATAACCAGCGGTTACTGTCAGTAATGCAGTTTTTGGGAATATGACAGCAGCAGGTAATAATCTATGAATCATATGAGCAGCAAAGAGCTGGCAGAGGGAGAATAGGACAGGGACCTGAAATGAGCCCTGAGGGACCCCACAAGGGACGAAGCTGACGAAGATGAGGAATTGCCTATTTTCACTGAAAACAGATAGGACAGGAGCCAACTCATGCTGAACCGGAGATACCGACCTTCTGCTCAGGGCAATCAATTAACACCGCATGACCAATCCTGTGAAATGAGGTCCAACTAAAGAAGAACTAAACTCACAGGCTCATAAATCTGTTGGTAAAAATCTCTGATAGATCATCAGAGAGGATCTTTTGACTAGATTGTGATTTCTTTGATCATAAAAGACAACTTATTCTACAAATAAAAGTTTAGAATCATATAGGCTAGAGGTTATTCAAAATTGAGAAACTACGAACGGTGTCTTTGGGAAGGGTGACATTAAACCTGCATGCATTTATTTTCCGGCCCCTATTTTTGTGTCAAATTGGGAACCGAAAAATAACATAAAAATCATCTTACAAAACCATTATGGCAGCATGTTTAACAGTTAAAAATATAACAAAAAATATAAAATATAGTTTGTTACCTGGCACGTGGCAGTAAAACCTCTATGTTGTACTCTGGAGTATGACTATGTGATTGCACATCTCTTGGTCTTAGTGATATTTTTGTGTGGATCTCCTTAGGGATCTTGTTTTCCTCTTAGTTATGTAACAATGCATGGTGAAAGTTAAAAAATTGATTAAAAAAATATGTGATCCATATCAGTGAAATCAGAAACGCTCCACCATACTCTTTTTGAACAGCAGAGGGCATTATCTACTTTTGACTTTGCCTGTTCATTGTGTCACGTCACTAAGTGTTCAACATCCTGCATGAGCTGTGCAGAGACAAGAGACAACTTGGCAATATTATGATGAAGCAATGGCGGCCGCAATGAGAGATATTTAAATGGAAGATGCAAGCTCTAGTTTCAAATTGGAGGTGTGGCAGCATTTTGGCTTCCTTGAGTCAGGAAATAATATAGGCGAAAAGGTAACAGACAAAAACGACAAAAAGACAAAAACACTTTTCAAAGATTGCAAGATGGTGTTGAACTACATAAGTAGTACAACTAACATGATGCAGCATGTCAGCCGTCATCATAGAGAAAAGCTCTGATCAGCCGCCTACGCACATTACTCCTAAACAACTACTCAAAGTCCAAACGTAGAAGAGTCAAAGAGAGAGCCTGTCTTATCACCTGCAAGTGGGAAATGGCCAACTTTGCTCCTTAAACTGCCTTTAATACCCTACAATGGTAGCATTACCCTTCACCATATTTCCTAATGGCCTCTATAGTGATGCTTTTTTTTCTTTAACCAAGAAAAGCACATTATACACCATCTGATGCTTTGCAGTTTTGCTGCAGAAGTGTAAAATGCATGTATCAAACTATAAGTTGTATTAACCATTCTGACGTGTAACAGCAGCATGGAAAAGTGAATAACTATCTTAAAAAAAGACATCACATAGAAATGCGTGGGCATTACTCATCCAGATGAAATATTCTCACAAACCATGAAATTAACTGTAAATCGTCAAAAAATATATATATTATAAATTCAATCTAGCCAGCACGTTGAAAATTGGATAAGATCTCCATCAGTCAGTGCTGCTGCACGTTACACCTCACAGTAAACCATCAGGCAGATTCATTTTCCAAGATTAAGGCTTTATGTAAAAGAAACAGTGATTGCTTCTTCAACCAATACGTGCAGTGTGGAGCACAGCTATGTGTTCAATCAACTCGGTAGGAATTGTTGCTGTGTTAGACGAGACAGGATCATTGTTTATTATGAGGGACATGTTTTATTATGTTTGGCTCGGGACAGACCCAACGCTGCTGAGCTGCTGGAAACAAAACTGAAGAAATGAAAGATGTGATGCCTGAAGACAAATTTTATCCTGAAATAAGAAAAACATTTAAAAGGCATGTTTACATTGAGTAGGTTAATCAAACCTACTAATTCAAGAAAATATTAACTGGTGGAACACAGCTGTTCTTTGACATCAAAATAACTAGGGCTTGTTTTACTTCCTCTGCAGGATTATTTTATACATTATATTATTTTGTTTTCTTTTACCTAATTCATAATCTTTGAGCTGCAAAAACAGAACAGAATGCTTACATTTAGGATAACATACAATACAGATGTTTTTGTGGTTTGCAGAAACATGCAGTGCCAACATTTTGTTCTGGTGACTGGGCTTGCATAGACCTTGATTCTACCGGCAGCCTGACAAAGGCATTACATCTTTGACTTTGCTGAGATGCTATGATGCGTGCCCGCTGGAATGGCAAGCGCAGTCTAAAATGTCTTAGATGGGCTCCACAGGACATGCCATGCCTTTAACACTGAGTTGATGGACCTGGTTGAATTCAGCCATTAGAAGAAGAAGATGCTCATTTTTTGATATTTAAAGCTGTTTGCCATTAAAACTAAATCTGTACTCATCCGACCTAAATTTTAATCAGCTGGTTTGAAAAGAGTTCAGATGGAAGTCTTCCTGCCCAAAAATGAAGAGGAAAAAAAAACGAAAGAAGGCATAGAAGAAGAGATGAGGAATATTGGGGTTATTTTAACCTTTGATATTTCTGTTTTAGGATTAAAGGACAAACAGTTCAGTTTTCCTCTTACTGTTAGACATGTGCAGAACATGAAAAGCAACACGAGGCGCAGAAGCGAAAAATTGAAAACAAAAGAAATTTGTCAGCGCTCTGGAGCTCAGCCTCTTAGCACACACACACACACACACACACACACACACACACACACCTTTTACAACACCTCATAAACGCTATGAATTGCACCTGGAGTCAGGTAGTGTTTTATCAGCACAGTGTGATGTCAGCTGCCACTGACACAGTGTGTGAGGTGAGCTCGCTGTCAGCACTGAGTCTCACTCTACAGTCGTTTGTTGTTTACGATTGTGAAAAAGCATTTGTGTCTCTGTGAAACATCCATATGCTGTGTGTGTTTTGTATGTGTAAGGAAGCAGAGATTTAATCCTCCGCCTAAAGCATTAATCATGTTTATTACAAAGCATTAAACATAAATCACGTTTTGAATTACTCAAACGCAGTGTCGGGCTCTCAGGATGCTATTTAGCAGCTAATTACAGTTGCTGGAATCATAAACAAACAAAGTTTCACAGTTGGACATCAAGGTGAAAATTCCCTGCAAAGTTTTACTATACTGCAACTGTAATATGTATGCCTTACTTAATTCATTACTAAAATTCAATTAATGTAGATGCTTTTGAACCTGTTTACATGTTCACATAACCCTTTGAAACATGAGGAAATTAGTTTGATTTCTTTCCAAAAACACAAGGATGAAGTCATGACTAACTTTAACAAGTCATGACCCTAAAAGTAGCAAGAAAATAGTAAAAAGTAACAAAAAAAGGTTACAAGAAACTCAGCCGAAAAATAAAAAACAGAAAAAAGAAAGAAAAAACAGAAAAAGATGAAAATTGAAAAAAGATATGTATGTATTGTTTTCTGTCCATACTTTCCCATTTAAAAAACATATTTGCAGGTCAGGAACAAAGCACAAGAAAGGTAGTACCGATCCAGGTTCGAGAGTGTTATTTTTAAAAAGTTCCAAATAAATAATATTTATAATAATTCACCATCTTTATACATGTTTCAAAGGAAATTATCAATGTATATAATTCATGATTTTGATTATTATTGTCATTTTCGGGGTAAAAAAAGTCAGTTTAGGGGAGGTCTGACAGTATAAGCCTCTGTGTGCTTGAACCCTCCTGACACATGTTATTTATTCAACTGGATTTTACGCAGTTTTTAAACTATGTGCAAATAAACCAAAACAAATAAACAAACTTAATTACGTGAATGTGCAGTTGAAAACCTTTATCGTTAAATTTTATGCCGCGTCTACAAAATGTGCAGCCCACAAAATAAAAGTTTTACATCATAATACCTTCACCTTTATGCACAAGAATACAAACAGGACAAAAGAGAATAAATTACTCAAAGTAAAACAAGCTTTTTTTTTGAGAATACCTCAGTTATATCAATAAAAAATACAATAACTTGTGCAGCTCCAATCTGACTGCAATTGATGCATGCTGTTTTAACAAGAGGTCTTGGTATTTGCACTAACTTGTATGAGATCTCACAGACGAAAGGAACCCCTCTCAGTGTCCAAACTGCTGTGGACAAACAAAAATCTTGTTGTTCAAACTATGAATTGGGAATGATATCCTGACATTTTCAGTCTAGTTTTGGAGGTGACATATTCGCCTTCTAAACCATAAGTCGTATAATGTGACCTTTTCTTTTTGGCAGAGAGCTGAGTTTGTTGTTCTATCAATAACAAGAGCTGTCAAAGCCGCGTGCCCGTAAGCCTGCGAGGTACAGTAATACTCTTCTGATAATGCCCGTCTCTGTCCCGTGGCCCGTCCGTCTTTTTATTTGTTTCTGTCTGCTTTGTTTCTCTGCCTCTTTATCACTCTGCGCTCCCCTCTGCTCTCCGTTATAATGCGAGCCTCATCTTAGCCTCAGAAATTAATCTCAAGTTTCCACAATGAGCTTAGATGGCATTACATATGCAAACAAAAGTCTGATATTAAAAATCCAGCTTTGGCTCAGAAGGGGCTTGGGAGAAAAACATTGTATTTATTTATTTCAGCAATGCCCGGTTGATTTCAAACATTTGAAAACACTGGATTTATATTTGTAGAAAATGAAATACTTGTGATTTATGGCTTACAATCTGTGAGCAGACGCTGGTACTCAGCTCTTCAGGGGATGTTAAATGTTTTGACACATAATCGATATTATGTGATGGATGTTGTCAGAACAACTGACCAAGATGGCAGCTTAAGAACAGAGTTATAGAGAAATACCATTACACTAAACATCTGCCGAGCACATGGAAATCTGCTCAACAGTCAGAAAGATTTATTTATTTGTTTGTAGATTAGTGGAAGATTTTAACATACACGTGATGTGGAGGCTGCATTCCTTCATCGCTAAATAAAGATGCCAACATCTCAGTGTTGAGTCAATACGATCGCTGTGAAGATGGTGTAGGAGGTGTAGACTATGGGTACTCAACTTGTTTTTCTTCGGGGCCACTTTTGCAACATGACAGGAAGCCAAGGTTCAGTCAAAGCAGCCCTGTGCATGTGTTGAGGATTTTCTGACATTTCTAAGATTGCAACATGTTTCTATGATTATAGGATTATAGCATTTAAGGACATTTCAAAACAATTTCTAGGATTTTAGCACATTTGTAGGATTTTAACACGTTCTTCAAATCATTTAACATTTCTAAGATTTCACAACATTTCTAGGATTTTAGGTCAACTTGTAGGATTTCAGGACAATTCTAGGTGGCTTAGCTAGGACATCTGTCGGAGGGTGTCAGGGGATCCTCAACTGGCACTTTTTTTTTATTTTTAACCTCTATTTTTGTGAATCACTTTATTCTTATTGTGAATTAGAAAATGTTGGGGGGCCACCAGATTTAGCCCAGGGGTCTTCAGATGAGTATAACTGGCATAGACTTTACAAGGCCGGCACAGCACTTAGCTCTATAAAGAAATCAGCCGTGTCTGTTACGGTAAAGTGAGCGACAGCATATCATGATGCGTTTTTTGAGGAGTAAAAACATTAAAGCATGAGTCTCTCATCTATCAATTTAAGAGCAAGGTTGCTCTTCCTTCTCTACGCACCATTAGCTTCAGCAAGAGACCCCGTAAAATCTGTAACAGGCTAAAGGACACATGGCTGCAGATTAATTTTACATTTCAGTGTATTCATTGTTTCGGTCCGGATTTCCATTTGTGTTGATGAATTATAAGTAAAAGCAAATTTTAATGAGAACAGAATCAGCTTTCGTATCTTTTGACAAATGATCCAGCTCGTCGTCTACATGTGATTGAGCGCAGGCACGTGGGTCTGTAAACATGGCGGCTCATGACTTAGTAATGAAATGAAACTCAACAGGAAATTGAATCGGAAGAACGCCCCACTCTCCACTAGATTACGATTAGAAGGGGGGGGGGGCGCGTGTGTGTGTGTGTCTGGCTGATTAGGTCTTGGTGCTAATGCATTTATAACCATTAGCCTGAACATTCATCGATCACCGCCAACATATGCAAGATTAACGTCAGAAATCCGAGTGTGTGCATTCGCCTTTCCACACCGAAGTGTGTGTACATGTGTTTACCATTTTGTATGTGTTTATGCTTGCCCATGCCAATGTGTGTGTGTGTGTGTGTGTGTGTGTGTGCGTGTGTGTGTGGGTTTGTGTGTGCGTGTTAATGACTGTGCTCAGGATTTGTGCTTAGTAAAGTAAAAGGAGAAAGAAGCAACATTTATCCATTAACAGCATCTTGCCACATTTCCTAATCAATCCGTTTGTCTGGTCATTAGTTGTGCTGCCTCACTCTGCTGGTTATGTTGGGGTTTTTTTTGTTTGTTTTTTTAAGATATTTGTAGAATAATCGTTTTTTCGGGCCTTTCACAGCCAGTCTACAGTGTAAATGGTTGGCTTGTTCACTCGGTGTGAGCTGGCGAGGCTGAATTGATATCTGTTGGGACAGATATCACTCCAAGTGCAACAGATGATGGACAGTTCTGTCCTACACTAAGACATTGTGAACTCATCCCGACATATTTCAATGCCTGGCAGCTCAGTCGCCTGGAGAAAATGTTGGCATTGTGTATTTCTGCAAAGCACAAATATGTTATAAGGAGAGGCAGCAGGAGCGTTTCTTGTGTCCCTCGCACTACCTGTGTTCATACTTCACAAAAAGGAGGAACTTACAACCAAAAATCAGTGGTATAAAAGATCCACGTTCAGGCACTCAGGTTGGTTTAAAAAGCATAAAGGGTCTTTAATTCATAGAGTGAGAACACGTAGGTATGAATGTTCTTTTCTTTCATGTGCAATCAACATAATTAACATGCACAGTTCTTAGTGCACTGTTTTTGTGGCACTTTTTATGGTTGAAAATAACTGATCACTCCTATGATTGGCATTTCTATATTTAATTACTCCTTTTATTGACCACTTTACTTAAAATGCTTTTAATCAAGTTTGGTTGAATGCTACTATGATGTTCTATGTGCCTGTTTATTTCATTTTTGAGATGTTTGTACTGCCAACTGCAGATCAAATTTCCCCTTGAGGGACAATAAAAAGTTCTCAACATAACTGAATACAGAACTGAATAGGGCCACAAATATAAAAAAAATACACCAATGTGGATGAGCTTGCACCTTTTTCAAAGTGCAGTGACACACTGAGACGAAGAGTGATTATAGCTGCAGTAACCACAGGTGTGCAGTGATACAAGCATACAGCATCTTTTCCTCTGGCCTCTAGGGGTGTGACATACTAAACACAACAGAAACAAAACTCAGAATACAAAAAAAGGCCCTTTCACAGACTGACAAAAATCCTTACTAGGACACCATCTTCCAATTTTTGCATTCAGAGCAATCATATGACATAAATATTAATATATTACAAAATGATTAGGAAAAACACAACAACTGTACTATGTGCAGAAAAGACTAGAGGTCATTTTAAATAAATTACATCATACGAACATAATTCAGCAACAGAGAGAAGAAAACAAATAATAAATAAAGACAATAAAAAGGAAGAAAGTTATAAGTCCTCATTAAGGCCAGGGACACCTAGACATCTGCCACGCCCCAGACCACTGCTCTACACCATCTAACAGCAAAGTTGGTTTGGTCTGCATTTTTAGCTTTGAAGGCCCCTCGAACCCTGGCTGTTTTGTATCAACAAATCAGTGGAGATGGTGCAAAAAGAGCGGTTCTTCACCAAGATGTTGATGTGTTTCCTGTCAGGATAGTGGCACTTTTTCGTTTGTTTCTTTGCTAGTCTTTTTTAACCGGGGTGCCCCCAAAACTGGATAATTCAAATATTAAAATATGAAGAAAGATAGTCACAAATATGCAAAGAGGGACACAACATTGTCATTGCCTTCATAGTTGTATTGAATACAAATCCAGAAAAGTCAGTGCCAAAACTTAGGGCTGAATTTCTTAAAAAACAAAAAACAAAATTTGAATAAACAAAATACAAATCATAATGACAAGCTGTCAAGAGTCTCAATGCCAAAAACAAGTATTGTAACAATGAGAAAGAACATGCATTTCTGTGCAAATCAAATTAAGATTTTGACAGGAAACAGTTGTGAACTGAAAGATGATTGTTTCTGCTTGCATTCAGCCTGTTTGTGCATAGAGAATGTGCAGTTTTAACCGGCTTTTTGTTCATGTACACCCACAAGCCGCAGCAGACAGACTCACACTGCAGGTCTCAGCGGCTCCAGGCTCTTGACATTAAATAAGTCTGGTGTTGTAGAAGTGTTTGAAATTTGCAGAGGGATATGAAAAGACCGGGACTTTGATAGATGTAGACTGAAGGTTGGTTCTGCAACTGCACAGCCTCTCTCTCATCTGGGATTTATTCGGAAACTGACGTTGGTGGAAAGTTGATGGGAAAGTTAACAGCAGCCACGATTTTCCACTTTGAGCGTTAGAAGCAAAGACAGCCCAAATTGTGGTGTTATCCTCCTGTGGGCACAATTTACAGATAGCTCACTCCTACGGCATCAAAATGCACTGCTTGGGCAGTGTCCTCACTGCCATTAGTCTCTGTAGCAGACACACAAGACTTACAACTAACTCTGATGTAAACACATCCACGTCATTATTTGACAGTCAGAAAAACAGATATAATATAAAGCGTGCTTACATATTCTTAGGGCGGATGGATTCATCAAAACACTGGGTGTTGATGCAGGAGACATGGTGCTCATGTCCTTTAAGAAACTAAAAGTAAACATTTAGTTACTGAGCTTCAAGTTCTGACTCACGTCTTTGCATCTTTAATTTGTTTGTCATCTTAATTATTATTTAATGATGTATTATAATGGATTTGATTTTCTTTTATTATCACTTGACAGTTTTGTTTTGCTCTTGTAACTTGTACTTCACACAAAAGCACAGTTAAATGTGCTATGTAAATATAGTTTTGCCTGCTTGAAACTTTTGATCTTAAAATGCATTGTTGTAGGGCTGGGCAATATGGCTATAAAATAGTATTGCAATATTTTAAGACTATATCTCAAGACATGACATGTAACTAATATTTTAAAAATGTCCTTAAATTACAGTTAAAAAATGTAAGGTTAAAGTAAAAAAAAAGTAATTATTATTATATAATTAACTTGAATTCACCACTGTTAAAATAACAATAAAATTAGGTTACCGGGAAGTCAAAGTCTTTTTCTAATGATTTTTTTAAAGCATTGTTACTAATAAATAAATCGAAGAGGGACCCATCGTGATTTTATTTTGAAGAACCCAGCTCGTCTTAGGCAGAAAGTGTTGATGTTCGCCGTCGACTCAAAGCCTCCAGTCAACAGTTGGATGTTAGCATAGGCAGACAGTTAAATAGATACCGCAGCGCCTTAATCCTGGAAGATTTATTCACTGTAAGCAGACAACAAACTAACAGCTCTCCAGTTCAGATATTAATCATTTTCTGCAAAACGCAATAGTGCCCCCTGCTCGCAAAATGGGATTAAATAATCATGCAAGTCCTGCTTTGTACATGTGTCTGTGAGAACCGAAACGCCAGTGGCTTATAAAAAAAGAAGGGACGATTTAGACTCAGCTTTTGCGATATAGTCAACTTATACATCACATGTGGAACAAGGCACGATACATCGAGTATATTCAATATATCACCCAGCCTAACATCTTTGGTAGTGCTGGATTATGGTTATTTCTTTGCATTTCCAAATTTACACTGAACTGAATACAGCGATACTCCATTACTTTTAAAGAGACATTCACTCATTGACCAAACAATATTGCCCTTTCCTCTCCCATGAGTGAATTTTTCCCTCAGTAAGCCTCCTGTCCCATTCACTTTAGCCACAGAAAAACTCCAAATCACAGCGTAGATTTGCTCACTAAAAGTAAACAAAAAGCTCTCAGTCTTCTCTATCTGCCCAACAATCCTACCCAGGACCGAGGGATTACTCAGCGAGGGGTAGACAGAGGGGCAGATAGAGCTGTAGGGAGAAAATGAGATGTCGGTAAAACGATAGAGAGTGCAAATGGTACAGAGAAAGGTTTTGGGTTAGGTTTTTTTTAAAAAGAGCTATAGAGAGCAAAGGAGGCATGAAGGGAGGGAAATAGAGTGAGGGAGGAGAGGAAATGTGTGGAGGTAATCCCTGAGATTCAAGGCTTTGTACACTCTATCATGGATGCATGACCGGGAGTGTGGACAGAGGTCAAAGGACGGATGAATGGAGGATAAAGTAATGGATGAGTGGAGGGAGAGAGGGAGTCATAAAGGGAGGCAGGGGTGTAAAGGCAGGCAGGGAGAAAGGGGAATAAAGTGAAAGATAGATGGATATAGGTGGACAGAGGGGGTATTAAACAGTGCTTTAGAGAAGTGGATGGGGGCCAAAGGACCACTAACAGCTTCTGGTTCTCTTAGAGGATCACTCCGATGGCTCACAGTCCGCTAATTCTGCTTTAATTCAACTTTCTCAACGGACTTTCATCACCTGAGAAAGCATAAGTGACCATACTGCAATGCTGGTTTCCTGCCAGAACCCGGCGTCTTAGTTAACCGTTTATTCTCAAGCTAACAAAGCTCATGCATGCCAAAAGGTCCCAGAGACCAGGTGCAATGTGCATACAATTTCAAAACAAGATCAATATAGTTTTTGTCAGTGAGGCTTATTAGAATACTTTAAATGTGTTCACAGGAGCACAGGAGGCAGGAGGAGTGGAGCCAATTGGAAGCAACGATTTCCCACACATTCATTCATTTGTAAGCCTGAGTGATCTGGCTTTAAAGTAATATCACACTATTTTTAGACTATATGACGATACACAATACACATCTCAATATTTTGAAATCTCCCGTACACTACTGTGAACTGCTAAAATACAAAATAATTAAATGGACAACGATACAAATAAAGTAGCTACTTGCATTAAATAAAGTTGCATAAACTACTGTTATGATTAAATTTAACCCCTTAAAACCCACTTTAATATTAGACACACTCGTATCGCTGTGCATAAAACACACTTTTTCAGTATCAATTTAAAAAATATCACACCTTTTTATTTTTAGAATTTTAAACCTTTAAATGACAGGTTTTTGTCACAATGCTGCTATGTTTTTAGATGAAAAAGAGTTATTTTCATTATGTACTTTCTCCATATGCCAAATATGGTTAAAATGACATCATCAGGTGGAAAATAGTAAAAAATGACAAATTCTAAGTCAAAAGCCAAGAATGACACCCAGAAATAATACAAGTCATGTTTTTCTGCTTTGATGGCTGTGGGATCAAAAATGTCAGTTTGAATGGGTTTTTATGGGTATGGGTATTTTAACCTTGTTTTTAATTTTAATTTTAAGTTAGTTAAATTATGTATTTAAGAATGAGCAGTTGGTTCAGGTTTTTTTTTTTTAACTCTTTATAAACACAGTATGAATCCCCTCCTCCTCCCACTCCTTTCTGTCCTTGTCAGTTTGTCCCTCACTTGTCTCTCAGCTACAGATGTCTACACAAAACAAGACACACTCACACAAACAAACCTACTCTCACACACAGAAAAGCTGACTCTTTTTAGGCTTAGCTGCCTGCGTTCCCTCAACATAAACACCTACACACACACAGCCCGGCCTGACCATAAACACATGCACTCACACACTGCGTACACAGCCTCTCCCACTGGCGGTAATCTCTCCTTTTAGCCTCTCCTCTGTCCTATTATGTGGGGATTTTCCCTCTGATGGGAACTCCAGCAGCAGCCGCACTGAGAGGCCTTCTAATTAGCCATAGATGGACAACTTCCAATAAGAGTAAATGAGCAAAGATCTGCCAGTGGACAAATCATTTTAACCCTGACAAGAAAGGAGACATCTAGTAGTGCTAATCACAATCACAGGAAGCTGCAAAAAAGAACGCACATCTGCTCTGAGCCTGCATTTGCATTTAGGAGAGAAAAAAAAACATGTTTTGTTTTTCTCTTTGTGGCTCAAATCTGGTCTTTTCATGGCTGTCCAAACAGGTTAGGAGGGGCCAGGGAAAATTTGTGCTGATTTTCTTTTTTCAGTTGCCACCATAATTCATCTAGACCAACTTCAGAATGAAAAAAAAAACAAAATCAAACATGACTTTTTGAGGCAGTGTAAGCGTAACTGTTTGTGGCCTATTCCTTTGTAAACAAAAGATCTGACTGCAGCGTGGCATTAAAAAACATGTTTTTAAGCCCTTGAAACCTGAGCAAACTGGCTTAATTTATTTTTACAAATGTATATATATGGTATTCTGTGGTCTCACTAATATCCAACGCTTTTTGCGGGTCTGACAAAGATCTTTTTATCTCCTTTGTAGCTGAATGTCAGATGTTAGGTGGAAAATCGATGTATATTTAGGTAAAAATAAATATATATATATAGCCCTTTATCCCAATTTTTCCCCATATTATAAAAAATATAATCCATATTAATATTTCTCAAGGTGTTCATCAACATTATTTTTATCTTTTAATAAAGATTTAATAAAGAATAAGTTTCAAGGTGTTGTTTCAAAGTGACCAAGTTAGAAATTCATATGTAGTGAAACTCTGATGCTCCTGTGGCTGCGTGAGATCTGTTTTAGAGTGCTTCAGGAGGTTTTGTGTGTGTCTATGTCTGTGTGTGTGTGTGTGTGTGTGTGTGTGTGTGTGTGTGTGTGTGTGGCAGGTGGGGATAAGGGTGGCATGTTACTTGACAGAGTTAAAAAGTGCATAATTGGACAAGGTTTCTGCAGAAAACTGGCAAACATCCTCCATAAAGACATTTATTTAGCTGTTGACCTTGGGGATGCTGCGATGGCTCAGAGAGGCGGAAACGACATGATAAGAGCTTTTTATTCAGATAAGCCTCTCTCTCGCTCCCTGTCCTTTTCCTACTCTGCATAACGTTGCAAAGTGCTACTGGGTGATTTTTCAGCACTCCAATTGGAATAATAACGCTGCCTGCTTTTTGGTGAAAAACACCCCTAATTACGGCAACCTTGCAGCGCAAGAAAAAGGGCAAACTACTTACTTTGACTACTTTCGCAGTGAATAGCTCTTGACTTACAACAGTCTCATGCATGAATCTGCATCCTTATTTGCTTGTGATGTATTGATTTGTCAGTCTATAAAAAGAAGATTGCTCCTTTCATTTTTTCAAATCCGTAATATTTGGCAACTCAGTGTTTTGCAGAAAGACCTAATGAAAAACCTTTGAAAAACTTTTTTTTCCACCACATAATCTCTCCATGAATGTCACATAGAAATCTCTTTATCAACAAGGTCCCACAGGTTTTTCGCTTCTTGGTTCAAAATAGATCCTTTGTTAGATTTGGTTCCAATTCCTCCCCAGAAAGAGGGGTGAAAAGATAAGGAAAACCTGAACAAATAGATGGAGAAACATAACAAATGCAGAGTCTGACTTTGTGGCATGTATAAAAATAGTAAGCAGGTCCAGCTGATTCAGATTTTACATCAAGGTGGCAAAAGAAAAATGTCTCAGGGATTTTGATAGAGATCAACTAGTGTTTCAACAGGGCCAGTGATGAAAGTGACATCTGTTATAGATCTACGGGAAAGACGTCAGGAAATATTGTCAGAAATTGCAGTGAATAGCACATTTGATATTTGTGTTGTCATGCATTTGTGCAATATATACAGGAAAAGCACTGGGAGCATTTTGTTGGCATGGGATCAATCAATCTCAATCATCCTTTTAAATAAATAGAATGCAATTCAAAGTGCTTTACAGTGGGGTTAAAGAAACAAAAACAAAAACAGAAACAAAATAGGAAATAAGCAACATTTTAAAATTGTATATGAATGAATGAATGAATGAATAAAACAAGTAAACACCACAAAACTGTGATAAAAGTCATCCAAAAGTGGCAATGTGCATGGAATTTAGGATGAGAAAGTGTTTGATTAAAAAGTGGTTAAGTTCAGGCACAAAAGATCATGTTTTGGCTTTACAAAATGGGTTTTCATGGCACTATCTCCACAGGATATGCAGCAGTTTTTTCATCAAAACAAACACTTTTGTTCCAGTGGAAAAACAGCGACTCTTCGCTAAAACATACACTGATATTTGGTAGCTAAAATGTCGCTGTAAGCACCGCAAATACTCGCTAAAAAAGTACCTGTTTTGTTGTTAGTTGGTCTTGACCGGTGATCAGCAGCTTGGCAGGCGTCTCCACCATCAACTTTTACCCCTGATAACAAGGTCAGCTAATATACTATGACATTTAAGAAATGTTGATATGATAGATATGAAAATACAACACAAATGTAAACTATTCATGTTATGCAGAAAGATAAAATGCCAAAATTTTCTTCTGGTGACTTAACTGCTCTACAAAGCCATCACCAAAACACCAAATGAGGGACTATCTTTTGCAATAATGGAGTTTGTCCCTCCAGTAGACTTCAGAGACTTCGAGAAAAAAAGCCACGGTGTGTTGAAGCTGTTCTAGCGGCACATGGTGGCCCAACATGATCTTTGAATGTGCCAAACAAAAGAGATGGCAGGACAAAATGTCACACTGCTGCAGTGTTTTGTTTGGGACTACAAGTTATCAAGCACACTCAGAATGGATTTCTTTTTTCTTGCCAGTGAAAATTAAGAGTAATTTGGTGTTAACGGGAGCAGTGGTGGTCCTCCACTGCTGCATGAACTCTGAGGAAACCGGTTCTTTTCATGTGCAGAGCTATTCATCACTTTGGAGACAGAGTTGTTGCAGTCTCAGTCTTTCCCTCCCCTCTGTTTCTCTCCAAATCACTATTTTGGTCTCTCTTGTTCTCAATCTCTCTCCAAGTGTCAACTCTGCCTCTCTCCTCTACGTCCTTTATTTTTCGTCTTAATGCTGACCACACGCTCCACTGGTGCTAAAAGACTCACTCCTATAGTGCGTTTTTCTTTGTCTGATCCATGGTAAAGTTCACATTGTTGTTCACACAGACCAATACTACAACAATGGATCAGTGCCATGTTTAATAAATACTAAATTCTTCGATTTTAAGAATAAAGTCATAATATCATGTTAATAAAGTTGTATTATTAACACTTTAAACTTGTAAATTTAGGAGGACAAGGCATAATATTACCAAATAAGACTTGAAATCTTGTGAGATAGAAAGTCACAAATTAGGACCAAAAAGTTGGGTAATACGGACTAAAAAGATACAACTGTGGTCCCGCCTAGGCCTCCTGGCAAAATACAAAGTTAACAGGAGTGTTAACAAAGTGTAAGATTTCTTTTCTTTGAAATGGCCTGAACCCTTCATTGTACAGTGTCATAATATTAGAACTTTTTTCTATTTATTTATATGTTTAATCTCGTAATATTACAACTTTTTTCCTCACACATTTACAAATTTAATCATGTCATATTATTCTCAAACATTTACAAGTTTCTCATAATGTTTCGATTTTTTTTTTTGTCACTCAGAAAAAATAAACATGGACAATCAATGAAGGATAGCTCTGGTACGACAGCTCTGGTTTGGATTTTCTATTATTTTATCGAATGGTCTTTTTTAAGAATAAGATTACACAGTTGAATAAAATGAATGAACTGATGAACTCTTATCATTCTGATGCACTGTATCTTTGTAACTTGACTGAAACCGGACAGGCGTTCATGCCTTTTCTGTGCGATTACACGTTAAAATTGCGTTTTGCTCATCTGCTCAATATGAGTCAAACTAACTGCTGCAGAGTTCAGATAAACTGCTCCAAACATGCCACCCACTGGCTTGCTTCCACTCCCTCCTCCTCGCTCCCTCTATGTCTCTCCATCCATCTTTTCTTCACTGGCTGTCTCTCTGGATAATAATAACCTACCACACTGGGCTCATTAGAGCATCAAAGAGGGTCTCCGTGAAAACACTGATCACTGTGTTGGGAGCATAGCACTCAGCTTTGATTCCCTCTAACACCCGCATGAAAAGAATCAGCTGAGAAAAAAACAAGAAAGGAAATCAGTTCAGAGACTATTCTTTAACAGGAAGTGTGTGCCATCTTTGAGCGTGATAAACATTCGACAAAGAAGCCCAACCAATTTGCCAATCTTAACAGGCAGCTGTTTGATGGCTGTTTATGATCTTTCCCCTCTGTCCCTCAGAAACGCTGCGCTTTATTCTCTCTGCGCTGTGATTACCGTCTCCGCTACTCCAGGAGGTCAATTTTATTCTAATAATATGGCGTGTTTTAAGTGTCTGAAAGCTGCTCGTGGAAATGACTTTTTTATTTTCTTGGCAAGGACACATACTGGAGGCTGATGTGTAAAGCATACTGACAGAATGCAGAGTGAAACTTCATAATGATTTTTTAATTATTTCTCATCTATATGTTTCATGTACATTTGTGACAACACCATTACAACTTTGCAAAGGCAGCCACTACAGTTGCCATTCTCAATACCATGGGGAAAATCCAAAAAAAGAGGCCTGTAAATATATTTAAAGAAATAAAGATAAGAACAATACAAACAATATCAGTGACAAAAACACAGACGTTTATTTTTTGTGGTGACTCCGGACGGGAAAGGTTCATTTTTACTGATACCACTATAAAGACTTGTTAATGATCCGACTCTTTATGGAGACAACTATTGATTTTTTTTATTATTATTTAGTGGAAAGACAAGGAGACAGTTTTGCCAGAGCTGTATTTAAATTCAAATATTTACTTTGAAAAATCTCAATATCAGTAGTTTTAATTATGTACTATATGATGATTAGAGCTCATGATATTGTTTTAAAGAGGTAGTAACTATCTTTACTATATATTTTATATTGCTGGACCTGTGACTGGATTTAAATGACGTGACTCGACTCAATATGTCATTTTACGTTACGGGACCCAGTGGACTCGACAGCAGTATCGATAAGATCAAACTTAACCGTTTTTTTGTTTGTTTTTTTTCTCGGTTTTTAAATGAGCGGAACCGGGTCCTCTATATAGTTGGGTTACAATCCCCATCCCTTCAGACAAGTGCATAGCTATATCATGTGACCTAAGCAAAAAAAGTGTTTCCCTGGCAGTTTTGCGAAATTTGGCTTTTTTGAATCGCCTGAAATACCACCTCATGCAAGCATACACATCTTTGCGAGAAACAGGAGTTCTTTTTTTGTTGTTGTTTTTAAACAGGCATGTTTCCATTGGGCATATTTTATATTTGCAATTTCAATTTGTGCAATTTGATAGTTAATGGAAAACCACCTATTGATTGTGGCAGGCTTATCTCCTCAGGCAGGTCGTTCCAAAGCCTGATGGCAAAGTCTAATAATGTCTACTATAATCAGTTTGAACAGTTTGATTCATCGCAGAGAACCAAAGTCTGTGTTTTAACAGGTTCTAGTGCAATGGAAACATTATTCACAACTCCACTGAATAAGAGCTCATACCAGTCTGTGAATAAATAGACAATATCTGTTAGCAAATCTATGTTAGGACAAAGTAATACATATAATGGTTTCCACCTAGAGTTAGAATAGCTTCAGAGTGTGCAGATAAACTAACACTGTTTGCCTTTGGTCATTAACTTTGTGTCCCTCTGCAGCTGAACTGGACAGTGTGTTTGCTGTTTGAAAATTCACTCGCCGTGCCTGCTAGACGTGTCTGCCGAGAACTGAGCCTTAAATGTGATTGAACTAACCTTCTCCCTCAAATCAACAAGCTTTTGATAAATTCCCACGCCGGCTCCAATCGCCGACTCTGACCTGCCGTCTATTCTGACGAGACAGAAGGAGACTGAAAGAGGACAGACGGGCAATCAAGATGATAGTCTCTTAAGTTTTAGCTTGCCTCTCTCTCTTTCCTTCTCTCCCTCTCTTTCACTTAGTCATATGGAGAACCTTGACGTTAAAGAGCAGCTATATTGAAATTCAGGGCAGACAAGTGGAAATCAGTCTGAGTCTGAGGGCTGCAATTATCACACTGAAATGGCTCTGAGGGAAAGTGCACCAGTGTTCAGCATGCTTACAGACACACACACACACACACACACACACACACACACACACACACACACAATTCTGAGCAACACACATTCACAATGTGAGGAAAGTAGCTGACCAACACACAGGAAAGTGTCTGCCTGCACTGACGGGTTCACATCACCGCTGGAGCACAAAGACAAACGATTTACACACTCATAAACTCGCACATTCAAACCGGAAGGGATACAGAGAGATGAGAAAGTTCAAGAAGCTCTTCCTCCGCACGTCTGGCCTTCGGTTATAAAACGCTGCTGTTCGTGACATTTTAACCACCAGTACGGGCTTCCCGATCATCAGAGTCCAAACAGAGCAGCTGACCTGTAAGATTAGTTTATTTTATCACCCTGCAGCGTAGTTTGTGTCTTCGTACTGCTGTGTGGTGAGTCCCTGGGGGGCCAGCCATCAGTCACATCCAGGGTGGAGATGGATGACTCAAACTCATCTGACTCTAATGTGTCATCGGGGAAAACTTACTTTTTTCGTTTTGGTTTTACTCTTTAAATTATTAGACTCCATTTAGCATTTTCACTTTTAAGACTTGTTTTGGCTTAAAAAAAACTGAGGAGTATGATCCCTTTACAACTGGATCCAAAATTAACACCCACTAAGTGCCATATGTGGATTTTCGGTTTCGTGAGTAAATTTCAGAGGGCTATACACCCAACACGTTGTCATCTCAACTCATCACATGGTACACCAAAAGCAATGACAGTGCGGACATATTTGATGAGTTCACAGCAAAAAAGACTGATGGCATCCAGCGGCGTATCGCACAGATGTGAAAGTTGTTTTTTTATGTCAGAATCTTACGCTATAAACACTGCAAATGAACAGACTGAAAATATGCTTGACCAGTGAATATGTTTGTCTTCGGTGAGTCAAAAAGTTAATTTCTGACACTGCTCCAGAACATCTCTTTTAAAATAAAGAAACAAGACAGCTGACTTAAATGTACCACTATTGTTTCTCTGAAAATCTGCATGAGCTGCTGGAAGTGCAAAAGTAAGAAAGTAAAAGCATAAAAAGTTACTGATCAGGTTAGGAGGTGCAGTGTTGGCAATTTTTTTTTCATTTGTTTTCTGCCTGTGCCCTTACTGTAAGTAGCTCTGGATAAAAGCATCAGTTAAACGGCTGAAACGTCAAATGGAAATGTCTCCAGCAAATAACTGATTGCTCAGGCAACTAGCTATCTCCATGTCTGCGTTATTATTACACCGCAGGACCGTTCTATTATGCATGAGAGTGATTATGCTTTAGCAGATTACAAGCTGACCCCATTGCCTTTGCTTTACCTGAAGTGTAATTTGGATTCGGGAGAGACGGGGTGTAATGTTTGTACCATCAATCTCTCTGATGTCTGGGGATTGAACGCAATACAACAGAATAGAATGGGTAGGCTCTTAATGACGTCCTGATATCATTTTAAAACGGAATGGGACAACAACATGATGAAAATGCTTATTTCCCTTGCTGACAACAAAACCAGTACAAATGGTGACCCCCCCACACACACACACACCGTGGCGATGTTTCCAGTGGAAATGGAGTCAGTATGTGAGTGCACGCTGCAGCATGATGTATTTCGAAGCTGATGTTAAGGGAATGGATTCCGACTGACTGAGAGTGCCAATTGGATATGGCTGGATGAAAATGACCTCCGCTCCAGCTCTTTCTGAGCAGTCTTATATTTTTGGACCTCAGCTGTTTCAGTGCCTTTGAAACACAAAAATAGACTTTTCTATCACTAGAGAAACCTTTAGACTCGGACTGGGTATCTTTCTTTTTTATTTTTTTATTTTTTTCCCAAAACTGGTGCTAAAAGGATACTTTTGAAATGGTACCGAAGCCTAAATTGTGCCTGAACCGAAACCTTTAAGAGAAGCACAAAACAAATAACAGCATTAGGTTTTTTTGGGGGGGTTTTATGATTAAGTGGATATGAGCTAATATTGTAATAATATAAAGTGTACTTATGCTGCATTCATGTGATGTCAGAAGGTCGTACTTTCTGAGTTGGGTAGTCATTCTTCCAACTTTGTTTTGTTCATGTGCTTTAAGGTTGTAAAATGGTAACAACATGGACGCTACAAAGAAGATGGGCATTTTAATTGTAAAAGCAATCATGCATTTATGACATCAAGTCAGCAACTCAAGTTATAAACTAGCGTTATTATCAATGTTAGTGTACTCATCTGGCATGCTTTATAGTTAAGTTTGCTTGCTACAGCTAATACGTGACTGAGGAACAAAATAACAAAATAAATAACTTTTTACCTTCAATCATTGACACTGTTTACATGCTTTCCACCATTTCTGCTTCCCTGAAATGTCATGCAAACATCTCAACTCAGCAACTCTGGTATTATTAAAATTTCCCAATTTTCCACTCATAATTACAACTTTGGAAGGTGGCAAATGTGCTCTTAACTTATAAGTACAGAAAATGCAATGTTCGCATGGAGCATGTGGAGGCAGCTTTAAATATATAAATATATAAGAAATAAACACAAAACACAACAAACTTTCAAATAACAACACAACTACAACAATTTGAGCACTTATTAGTTATAGTACTAAGTACTATTTTAAGTAGATATTCTTGGTATTCAGCAAGTTATCCAGTTTCAAACTACAGCAGTTCTTTTGCAAAAATATTATATTTGCTTTCCCTCTGCAAAACATGCAGACCTTTCTCATGCATTGTTTACATGTTTTCTTATAAAAAACAAAGCTTGAAAATTCATAAATATCCCCGTAATCATTAACCAAATACTGTGTGCATATGATCTGAATATTTGGTCATTTGCCTGTCCTGTTGTTACAACTGGAACACTGCAGACCAGGAAAACATGCAATTTTTAATTTTTCATTTATTTTTAGTCAAAATGTCAATTTACCTTTAAGACAGGATTGAATGGGTGTAAAACTTGGTTTTTGTGAGTGTGTATTATTTATTCTTGCCTAAATGGAATTGAATACTGTAATTTTTTTTGTCTTCTGAGGCTGACAAACCAGAGTTCCCACAAAATACAGTATTTTTAAGTGTGATTTTTTTTCTAACTTTTTTGCACTCCTGTCATTTAAAAAGACTTCAGGCTCCGATTTCAGTGATCTCCTCACATAGTATCTTACATGCACGCACATGCACGCGCACACACACTCTCTCTCTCTCTCTCTCTCTCTCTCGCTCTCGCTCTCGCTCTCGCTCTCGCTCTCGCTCTCGCTCTCTCTTCATCCAAGGTTAGGATCAAAAGGCCAGTTTCTACCTGTCCTATTCCTCTCTCAAGTGTGTCTCTTTAATGTGGCAGAGCCGCAGCCGACACACTCACTGCTGCACACACACATACCCATGCACACAAAGGACAGTCAGATCAAAGGTCTGATGTCCAGCCTGCTCTCTTTGTCTGATCCGGCTTCAAACAGTCACATGTTGACAGAACACGGCTGGGTGAGAATGTTAATCAGATACTAAAGGACAGCAACGCACAAAACATTACTATTATATAATATATAACTATTACTATTATATTATATATAACTATTTCAGGAACTCTATGCAACGATGAGCTTCTGGATGGAGAAACTTACTCTGCAGATCTCATTTCTTTAGAGTATTACGCACCTGAAAGGTCGACAGTATATGGAAGGCTGTCTGTCACATCCATGCCACCTTATTTTTGCTTTTTTAAAGGTAAAGAAGGGATCTTTTTGTTCAGACGTTAGAGAGCTCCCCTCAGATGATGTTACACAAACAGGTTTTACAGGATGTGTGTTGCTGTTCATGAGAAATAAAGTTCTAAAACGCGGCTGAAGCAGCTTTGGAGGAAGTTTAGAGGACTTTTCACATCTACATATTATGTGCTACGTATCCCGGTTGCTTCTAATGTTGAAGCTCTGGGACATCAGGTCAGTTTATGCCTTTTAAATGCATTGTGTCTTTTCAAATACACTTCTGTTTTCACAGGAAATATACAGTTTTTGCTCATTAGATGCACACATTCCCGCCCTTTATCAACTCTCCAGCACACATTTAACATAATTTTGGATCTCAGCAAATCTTTTGTTAGTGGGTCAGACAACAGACCAGACCCTGCCTCTCGACTTTTAGTTTGTTTCCTGTAGCTGCTACAGGTACAGTGATGCTGGAAATTATTCATCCTTAATTTTTTTTTAGAGAGAGAGAGAGAGAGAGAGAGAGAGTGAGAGAGAGCCAGAACCCTGTTTCATAACAGTTCGTTTAAGAACCATGAGCAATTTACAGAAATATTCAAATGGATCCCCAACGTGCAATTCTCAGATAGCTCAACTGCTAATTTGCAAAAAGACATTTCAAGAAGCAAAATAATTTGGAAAACAGAAAACAAATATAATGGCAAAAACGCAATGACGAGGAAAGAAATGCAACATAAGAAGCTAATCTGTTCGGGTGACATAAAAGAAAACCTCAAGGGCTTATAAAAACATCTCAGCCCACACCGGAGAAAACAAGCAATCAGCACAGAGCAGTGAGAGAATTGATATCAAAGGTTACAGCAGCGTCGGCAGAACGAGCCCTGGATGGCGTGGAAATGAAAAGTTGGGGGGCAACATGTGTAATGGGATAACAACAATCTAATTTCATAGAAAATGACAACACCGCCTTGGAGAGACTGATTTTAGTGATGATGCAAAACCTACAAGACTGAGGTACAATTAATCAAGGATTATTATGACGTACCCTCACTAATGCAGCTGTGAATTTTATTCAAATACAAAAGCACAAAGCAAGAGAAGTTGCAAGTGTCAGGTGTGCAAAATGCATTTTGTACAATATGTAACAACTTCATTTGCTTAATAACGTGAGACTCAGTGAACTTCACACAAATTTCAATTAAAGGAAGACAGCAGCATCGTTATTTTAGTACATATTTTGGAACTGAGCAAACAACCCTCCAGCCATATATCATTCTCCATAAAAAGGTTTATAATGTGCACTCTAATGTTAGAAATGTCAATTAATTGTTTATGATAGTCCTACAAAAACTGAGAAATGATTCTTCATATCACCGGGAATCAACTATGGAGGACTGTGAATATCCAAATCAAATGTCACCTTAACACAATCAACAAGTGGGTAGAGAAGCGCAACATTTTTCAATTTCAGGCAAGGGTTTCAGTTGTCTCCGTGGTAAACAAATGCTGTCCTCCAGCTGTCTTGTTTACTTACATAATCATCCTGATTGGTATATATACACCTCTGAAACCTGTTTGTTCTGTATGTATTTGTGCTGCTTTGAATCTTTTTGCATTTTGATAAGAGGAGATTTTAAACTCCCTCCCATTAAGTACCGCTGCACATCTATGGCCAAAATGATAATCACAATTATTTTTATTAATATTGAGATCACAATTATTCATACAGTTGTTACTCATTGTTTTTAAGAATGTCCTTATGAAATAAAATTCACTTGAAATAATATTCTTTTTCACCTGAATTCTGTGCATTTTCTATGATTGCTGCAGTAGATTTTTTTTTATTCATGTATTCATTCATTTATCTTACATTTGTCATAGTACTGTGACATTCTGGACAGGGACCAGTAATCCGTGAGGTAACAGTAGTGCCATCATTCATCATGTTTGTTTGTTTGTTGCTTTTAAAGGGTGTCTAACAAGAAAAAAATACAGAAGAATGCAATATTTAAACTATTTAAAATTATCTTACTGAAAAAAAGGAATATAAATAAATTATGCATAAAATAAATACTTTTTTTAAGCACTTTTTAGGTCATGTTGTATCTGGGTTCTTTCTTTTCCTTTTTCTTGTTCTCTCATTTCCAGGTATTTTCTTGATTTTTTTTCACAAATCTTTTGAATTTGGGCCATGTTTTGTTAAATTGCTCGCTAAAAACTACCCATGTTTTTTAAATATATAAAACTAATTTGCTTAGATTTCAAAGGGTTAACAACAGTCACCCATCAATATGTCAGAGTAACAGAATAATTCTTCAGGTGAAGGAGACATGATGAGCGTTGGTGGAAAAGTCCTGTGTCTCGCTCTCTCTCTGGGCCCTCTGTGTGTGTGTGTGTGTGTGTGTGTGTGTGTGTGTGTGTGTGTGTGTGTGTGTGTGTGTGTGTGTGTGTGTGTGTGTGTGTGTGTGTGTGTCTGTGTGTGTGTCTGAGTGAGAGAGAGAGAGTGTGAGAGAGAGAGAGAGAGAGAGAGAGAGAGAGAGAGAGAGAGAGAGAGAGAGAGAGAGAGAGAGTGTGTGTGAGAGTGTCTGGCTGGGGGCCAGTTGTCAGATGGCCCTGTCCTCTGCAGCCCATTGTCCCCTGTCTCTCAGCTAATTGTCGGGGACAGTCTGGTAATTCGGCAGGTAATAGGCGAGCGGCCCTCTCTAATGTATTCCTGCCTGGGAAATGAGACTTTGGACCCTCCATGACAAGATGACTGACAGCTGGATTAGAGCTCAGACGGAGGGAGGACGGGGACAGAGAGTGAGAGAGAAAGAGAAAAAACCGACATACAGAACAGAGCAGGAGATGAGATGAGATGGAATAAAGATGAGCGAAAGAGATGACATAACGAATGGAAAGCGATGGAGCTCTGCTTCTAAAGTTTGGATCTAAATATATGCATGCTGCAGTGCTGCCAAAGAGCAGAAATCTTCATGAAATTCTCACCAAACAAAAGAAAACAATCTGGTTTTGATCAGCTTTATGTTATAAGTGTTATAATATATTCATAATAGAACTCTAACATTTGTACAGGATAAAATGCAATTAAAATGAATAAATTAATAAACAACAACATAGGATTATAATAAAGTTAAAACTGCAGGGATGCCGAGCATAGTAATAAAGATTAACCTTTGAAACCTGTGTTGACATCACTTGGCTTCGACTGCATTGAGACGACTTCAGTATTAAATCCTTCGAACCTTGACCAAATTGGTTTGTTTTCTTTTGAAAATATGGGGCGTAGGGGGGTGAGCAACTTGGTAAGAACTGTTCTGCAATTGCAAGAAATTAGTTGATTTGAAGGAGAAAAAACCAAACAAAAAGCTGGGGAAAATGTCCAGAAACTAGATTTATAATTATTAGATATTTTAAGTTATTTTTGATATTTTTCAGTATTTTTTTCACTTCTTTTTTTCTATTTTTTTGTACATCTTGCATTAAATTTTGGGAATGTTCTCCTTTCATGCTCATTTCATGCATGTTTTGAAAGACATCATGCCCATTTGCTCGCTATTCAAAGGGTACATTTTTAGCAAAAGGTGGGGCAGAGTATTGTTTAACTCTTTGGAACCTGGATGGACATTACTTATGTTGCAGCTTTCAGATGCCCTTCAAGAGCATTTAAACCTTAAGAACCTGAACACTTGAATTCTTTTGAAAAGGCAGGGAAAGGCAGTGATCAACTTGACAAGAAATGTCATGTCATTGCAAAACTTTAGTAAAAGGTGACAAGACAATTACCTAAGCATTAGTTTTAAAACAAGCGCATAGGTTTCTTAGAAAGCCATCTAAACATCCATGATGATAATAATTTTAATTTTACAATTATGTAAAAAGAAATTTATAGGTCATTTTCATGTTTGTTTATTTTTTCCTTTTTTATGTTTAATTTCAGGTGATTTTCATAAACTTTTTACTATTTTTTTACTAAACTTTTTATTAATTTATTTTTTGGGGGGGCATTTCTTGATTAGTGTTTGTTGCCATCTTCCCATTTTTTCTATTTTTTTCTAAGAAATCAAAACAATTTGCTGTTGTTTAAAATGGTTAATGGTTCAATGTTGTACAGATGCTGGTAGGTAATGAGGCCTAAAGGATTTATTAACAAGAAATGAATATCCACAAGCTATCACTTTGTGTTTCTGAAATAATAAAATACAATGTTTTTAGCATAATTCTTACTTCACGTCTGTGCCACATTAATATAAATAATATTCAAATAAATATGCCTTCCATCTTTAGACGACCTTAATTTTGATGTATTAAACCAGCCTCATGGTACCTTTCATGGGGTTTCACTACAGCTCGCTCTCTCTTCCTTAATGAGACACTTGTTTGGAGCTCATAGTCACTTCACCTCTATAAGGCTTTGAGCAAACATGTTTATTCCTTTTTAATCTGTGAACTGACAGTCCCAGAGAGGCTAAATGCCAGTCAGAGAGATTCACTATAAAGGTGAAGGTTATTTACCGCCCTGACATCTTTTGACAGTATCAAACTCTTTTGCGTGGAAAAAGTTCATCCAAGAGGAACTACCCTGATCTTTAAGAATCAACACATTTTTAACACATCTGCAGTACGTTCAGACTATGTCGGTTAAAACTTTTGAAAAAAAAATACAAGTAGTATTAGTAGTAAAAGTACAACAATCAGGGAGGATACAGTGAGATCATAACAGCTCTGTAGTAGAATATAAATAAGTACATCTACTTAAGTAATGTACTGAGGTTCAATTTTACATTTTTTCCTGAATACATTCTGCGGCCAAATGTACTTTTAATAGCTTTAGTTCCTTTGCAGATTTAGATTATTCATAAAAAAAAAAACTATATAGACAAATAAAATACTACCCAGCAGAATGTAAAGTGCTTAAAATCAGCTGCACCTTTTATGCTGTGATTACAGAACGAGCGACAGAGCAACAGCATAACCAGCTAAATCACCGTCCAGTCGCCAATGAAATGTTGCCCAAGGGCTTGGTGACAAAGCTCCCTCATCATGGCCTCGAACCACACTTAAAGCACAAAAATGTAAAGTTTTAAACTAACATAATAACATGCAAATGTAATGTATCTGTGGTTTGCCAAACGTACAATGATAACATTTCTTATCTCTTCCACCATTTCAGGTTTGCCTAAGGCGAAAACAGAATGCAGGGTCTATTCAGTTGTGGTACAATATCTGATCTGAATTTAGATCAGTGGAGTACTAATAACATAAAAGTTTTTATTAACTGCCTGAAAGTGGCAGAAAATTCAAGTTGGGTCCAATAGCAGGAAGTTGCTCTGTGTAAAGCGCTTTGTTTTGGTTTTGGCACATTAGGCAGCAGAAATAGAAATAATCTTCCAGTTCTGATTTGATACTGTCATTTAGCGTCAAAGTACTGATTGCACAAACTTCATGTTGAGACCCTTTGCTGAAAAATTTGAGCTTTTCTTTTTTTCTGTAATCTATCCTTTGAAAGCCAGCCTGATAGTTCAGTTTACAGGCATCATAGACAAGAAACAACCCAAATTTTTCTTTGAGTGCTCCTTTCTTTTGATAATTACACCCCTCAATAGTAACAATTACCGTAATGTTTCAGTGACGTCAGCTGGCCTTTGAAGACGACTGATTTCGATTTCGGTCCTCATGATACAGCAGGGTGTCCCTCAGAGCTGCTGTGAGGTATTTTCCAAACAGTCCATGACAAAAAGGGGGATTTTCTGGGGACTGCTTCAGTGAGATTCAGAGGGCGAACACTATTACAGCAGGGACATCACTTGACGGTAACAGATGGAACAAGCATTACAGCGAGACTACAGGGGTCGACTTGGTAAGTCTGCTGTAACCGTGATTGGGGCTTGATTGCTTTTGATGCCACGACAAAAGGAAATGACAGCTGTACATCTCACAGAGAAATTAGAAACAGTTGCCTTCAGATGAAATCCTAGAAATAAACATGATCACGCTCAGACTGACTGTCATCTTTACGGTAAGATGGATTTGTTCTGCCAATTTAACACAAAACCAGTGTGACAAGGACACAAAAATAATAAGTTATATCAGGCATTTGTGTATCTGAATTCTCTATGCTGATAACATTCCTTCTATTTCCTCCTCTGCTGTCTCTCGTGTTTGCACCTCCTTCGCAGAATACAGAGAAGTGAATCACAAACAAGACAAAAACTTTGTTGTTTTACTGTTTGTTTTGTGTAACTCTTGGTTTCCTGTCACTCGACTCTTTTTCCTCTTTTCTCTCCACTCGTTTCCTCTTTTGAAGCACAGATGAAATGTGTTTGTTGTCTTCGCTGTCGTGGTTTTCTGCTGCTGTCCAACTGTTGTTTTTATCTCGCACTGTTTTGTCATCTCTCTTTTTTCTCTCTCTTCACTCGTTCGTACAATCATCTTTTTCAGCTAAGATGAGAGGATCTTTTTTGTTTCCTTTCTCATCACATGGTTGTCTTTTTCCTTCTTTTCAGTTTTTTCAATCTGTTTTTTTGCTCCCTCTCTGTTTGCTCCCTCGCTCTTTTGGTTTTTCTGTGCAGAGATGAAAAGATCATTTCGCCTGCCGTTTGTTGTCTTCGCTCGGAGAGTTTTTCCTCTGGTTCTTTGCCACATGCTGCTCATCTGACGGCTCGGGTCAAACGAAGTGACCTGCCGCGCATTCCTAATGTGCTCCGGGGGAATCCGTTAAATTATGCTCACTGCGGGGGTGAAGACATACATAACACTGGCATCAGACTCCTCAAGGTTACACAGTATTTAGCCCTACAGCTTCCAGCTGTTTACACAAGATGAAGCATGTTTTGCCAAACTGACATGAATGTGTCATGCAGTTGGTCTGCATCAGCCATGAGACAGACTGAAGGACAAAATCACAGTCGGTGGCCTGCATTTGCCCCCAGTGGTCTCTGAAAATATGCAAGATGACAGTTTGTGCTGGTGCACTGCCGCCATCAAAAGGGGTTTTACTGTAGACAAATCTGAGAGACATTCACACGAGTGCTGAACCAGAAGAAAATGTTGGCATTGTACAGGCATGGTGGGTTGTTTCTACTCATTTTGTAACACTGGGTGGATATTTGGATTGTAAATTAACTTGGGCTAGTGATAAATTTCTGCAAACCGCCGATGTGTTACATTTACACTTTTCATATGTATTATATCAAAATGTCTAAAGTGACATAGTTTATGAGCCGACTTTGTCATCTGGAGGTGAAAGGGATGGTGGACAGTGTGTCATCTTGGCACACTGCCCAACAAGCTGAAAACCACTGTTCAACACCAACAAAAATGGGCAGCTTTTTAGGGAGTCATCAAATCCATGTATAATTCTTTCTTTTCATATTCAATTTGAAATCTGAAATCAAAAACTTAAAAAAAAAAAAAAAAAAAAAGGTTTCTTTTTATTTGTTTATGAATCGGACACCAAAAAAGACAAAATTAGTTTTTTCATTTTAAAAAACACTAGCATTTAGTAGAGTGCCACTGATCAGTGCATCATTTCATGATGCATTTCTATTGATCGGTGAGTAGACATAATAGCAGTGATACAGTAAGATGGTCATCCCGAATTTCTGACACTGTCAGAGTTTGATACCAGGCTGTTTTTGATCGCACGACCGAGACAACAGGCAGACAAGTCGCTCCAACCACGGTCACCACAGCACTAGAAAAACAACAAACAGGACGAAACCCAAAGGGGTAACGCCCTGAACCTGACAGGGGACCATCCGTCTGCATCAGAGAAAAGTTATGCACACCAGCCAGACAACAGCTACCTCACACTGATTTACGTTTTCACAAAGTGGGAAATTAAAAAAAGGTAAACTCCTTAAACACAATCAAAAATCACTGCAACTCCCCAATCAAAAACACCTGTTTCCCGCTGCAGGACATAAAGGAATTATGCACGCCGTCAGCATAATGGTGACGTCAGATCGTTGCGGTTCCAGATCGGTCAGTTTCAGTTTTGTCTTGTTGTTTTATTTTTTTTTTTTAAACAGAGAGAATCGTGTCATCAACAGCAGGTATTTCAAGCCAGAATCATTTCCTAACCATGACCAGGTCTTTTTTGTGCCAAAACTTAGCCACACATTAACCCTTTGAAAACTGGATCTACATTATATTTCTTGTGCTGCATTCAGATGTTTGTTTACAAGTATTAAGTAAAGAAAGTCTTAAGTAAATATATCTAAATATATAAAAGTAAATAACCTTTGAACCCCAAGGATCTTGGCAAGAAATGTCCCAAGAAGTTGCAAGAAATTGGTAAAAATGTTACAAGAAAATTAATTAAAAAACGTTTTTAAAAAGAGGTGAGGATTATTAGAAAACTATTCCCCCAAAAGTAGTAAAAAAAAAATTATTTTAAAGTGAGTTAGAAAAAATGATATTAAACAAGTACTTTAATTTATTCATTTATATTTTATTCTATTTTTTCTTTTGTTTTAAAAAAACACATTTTTGGGCTTGTTAAGTTGCTAATTGCCTTCCCCTTATGTTTTTAGTATAGTTTCAAAAAGTTAAACAAATGCTACTCCTTCTGAAATCTTCTTCTAAAATATTCAAAATAATACATTCCTGCCAACATAGCTTTATCAGCATTAGATATTTGCTGCACTTTGACAGAAAATGACACTTCGACGAGGTTATTCATCAGTGCCCGTAAATCAGGTAAGAATTTGGCCACATGCTGAGACTTCTGACATCCAAACAGGAACAACAGACTCAGCAGAAGACGGCAGATGAACAGAAATAGCTCAGCAGAGCGACGGAGGAGAGCAGACATGTGAAGCTCCAGGGAGACATTGTGTCTTGGTGAGGTTTTTACAATGTGCAACATCACAACACGTTCATATCAAACATCAAGAGGATTTCTACAACTCTCTCTTCTGTCCGCTCTCACATCTCTCTGCAGCCACTCCTCGTCTGCCACCTCTTTGTTTTTCCTGTCACATCTGTTCTCTTTTATGTGGGTTGGAAGGAGACAGATGAGTGGTTTTCTAGATTTTCTGAAGGAGAAGTGCTGAAGCTTTACAAGTCAGACCAAAAAGTCTGATGTTAAAACTGCCATGAAAAAGATGGACCACTTTGATCATTTGAATGTCTAAGCACAATCCAATTGATCAATCATGGTCACCTTGAAGAAAAAAAAAAGTGAGGTGGTGGGAATCACAAGTGAGATTATTTCCTACCATTTTTTTTTTTTTAAAAAAAATAGAAAATAAATAAGAATTTGGTGGGAATCACAGGTAAAATTATAACCTACTATTGAAAAAAAAAGTTTATTTATTTTTTTTCTTTTTTACTTTTTTGTAAATGAAATTTTGTGGCAGAAATGACAGATGGATTATCTCCTAAAAAAAGAAAATTCTGTATTTTTAAAACAGAATTTGGTGAAAATGACAGGATGCATTATCTCCTTCTACTGAAATAAAATTCATTATTTTCAAATACAATTTGGTGAAAATGAAGGGGGGATTATCACCCACCATTAAAATTAAATTCCTGATTATTTTAAGTCAAATTTGAGGAAATAACTGGACTTTTGTCGAAGTAAATGCATACTTTATCTCAAAAGTCAGTGTCTATACAAAACTTGTTTGAAGAATGAGTGCTGCTGCTGCTATTTAAATAATTGCCCAACACGATGACTCTTATAAAAGTGGCCTGAGTAAAGTACGTCTCTCTTCTTGTCCTTTATGCCTCACATCTCTCCTTTGACAGCATGTTAATGCCTCTGTCAAAACAGAGGTCACACCAAGGCCGGGATAAAAAACACAGACAGAGACAGACAGAGATATATATAGCTCAAAGACCGAGACAAAAGAAGACTAAGATATAGGTTGTGACCAGAAATGCATCAAAGAGAAATGTGGAAAAATTGTGAGAAAAAAAAGCAATATTCACCTCATGGAGAATTTTTTCTGTCCATGCTTTGGGTGCTACATTAAGGGGAGCGCTGCATTAATGCAGGATGTCGCCTGAAGTACGCAACAGTCAACTAAATTTAAAAACAACCAACCTGAGAAAACCTAACTGTCACACACATCTCTGCACTCGGGTATAACATTAAACATACTTCAAATACACTTAATGACTTGAAAATTACAGTTCAGTGTTTTTTTTTTTGTTTGTTTGTTTGTTTGTTCAAATTAAAAACAGCCTCCTGTTGATCACTGCTTTTATTAATATTCTTTATTGTTGGTACTCAGTTAAAGTCACAAAGGACCAGATAGTTTATCAAAGTGATAACATAATTAAAGCATTTCTCAATATCCTAGTGTGCCGAACACCTCTAATAAATGCATTGTTAGTCATGTTTCACTGCATCCCATTATGAAAGATGACCAAAACAAGATTAAAAAAAAAAAAAAAACACCAATGCTGTCACTTTGAAGGAATTTCCCCCTGCAGTGATGACAAGTGGCTCAAGGACACAATGCAAGGTATTAGCTTTATTTTCTTTTTACTTCATTTATCCTGGTTTAAATGCTTCGTAAATGAGTTTTAGTGTTAGGCTGTTATTCAGTTTACTGTTGTTATTTAAATGACAAAGATGACAATTTTTAAACAAATTTAATAGGCTGCATATTATTTGTTGAATTCATAACACTCAAAAGCAGTGAGATAGCATTTTTTTGTTTTTTATTTGTTTTTGGTTTTCTGTTTTTCCCAGCTCTGATGTTTTAGCTGCGTCTAGTTGCAAAAAGTCATGTTGTTTTGTTTTTGTTTGTAAACCAGGATTATCTCCTACGATTGAAGTGAAATTAACTGCCACTTATATAAAACTACAATGTCCATGTAAACACACTCACAAGGGTTACAGCTGTCCACAGTGTGAATTTCAGAATAAAGGGGTCTTTCAGACCTCTGCTGCAAAACTTTAGCTGTTTCCAGTTCTCTGATCTGCTCTTAGAGGAGGGCACAGATTGATTTGCCCTCCTCCATCAAATCATTCGCATCAGGCAGCACTGATCATCACACACACACACACACACACACACACACACACACACACACACACAGGATACCTCATCCTCTGAGGACTGCTGGTATATAAACTGTACCCTGTGTGTCTCTTTATGTGTGTGTGTGTGTGTGTGTGTGTGTGTGTACCACGACATGTGTGTGTGTAACGTGTGTGCTCACAACATACTGTTTGTTTAATATGTCATTTTGTCCACGTTTGTGTGTGATATGTCATTGTGTGTGGTGTGTGTGTGTGTGTGTGTGTGTGTGTGTGTGTGTGTGTGTGTGTGTGTGTGTGTGTGTGTGTGTGTGTGTGTGTGTCTTGTGCTGTTGGGTGTACTTAGCTCAAAGCCCAGTGATGAGTTCTCCACAGTGGCTGCAGGGGTCGCGACCCCCATTATACACAGGTCACACACACTGACCCCCAGTGTGAGTTTATGGGAGTGAAAGTCCTGCTGTGGTCTGATTGTGAACTTTGGCTCAAATATTGTGTGTGTGTGTGTGTGTGTGTGTGTGTGTGTGTGTGTGTGTGTGTGTGTGTGTGTGTGTGTGTGTGTGAGAAAGAGTTAAGAAATAAAGTTAGTTTTATCATATTCACATCAATTTTAAACACACTGGCAAACATTTTGTTACTTTGAATTTTAAACAGAGTTTCAAGGTAAAAGATTAAAGGAACAATCGTGGCTGGAAAAAACTCATGAGCTGTTTTTGTGCTAGAGTATATTGAGAAAATGCAGTCTCTTTGTGTCGCTCCCAGACACATTAAAACTTTTAATGCAGTTGTCATGGGTGGAATCGAACTTATTTTCTCACCACAGCACAGTCAGGAAAGTTTTACACCTGGAATACATCTGTATTTATTCCTTCACAAGAAAATGTGTGTTTCCATCTTTTCTGAAGTAAAGTGGAATGTGGGAAATAATCTGAAACAGATACAGGATGTGACTGGTTTGTCATGTGTTCTGAAAGCAGCACCAATGCATTTTTTGGGTCATTTTGGGGACGCAACGAGCAGAAAACAACACACTTCTAACTCATTTTTCCAGTTGTTTCGGCTTACATGTTCTCAGACGGTTCACAGATCAAGCAAAAAAAACACTGTCCTACATTACCCCCTTTTGTGTGTCTACTCGATGAATGTAAAGCCTCCTGGAAACTGAGATTTTCGCAATCTTATAAATTTAGTGCAGCTACACTCTGCAGCATGGATCTTAATAAACTTTGATAGGACATCAAATTTAAGTATGCAGACTGTGCAATGACATCACCTACTGAATCACAGGCTACAACCTACGACTATCAACATCAATACACAAGAACAAAATGTCAACTTCATGAACCACCGATCTACGCCCCTGTAGTGATGAGAGCAAAACATAACCCAACCGATTTTGAGTAATTCGATTAAGTCCGACTTCAGTGGGACTAACATGTTAACATATATTATAAAATTCCAGTTTTAGTCAGACTAACACAATAATTCGACTTTTTCTAACATCATATAACGTACTGACTGGTGAAACTGGTCAATCCAGCTCAAAGTCCCATAGAGTAAAATTTGATTTGTTGAAACAAGTCCATCCTCATCATTTGGTTTGTTTACATTCAAATCAAGACAGTTTGAACTTCACCAAACAAAACAAACTTCCCATGTTTCCTGGGACTCAAGTCATATTATCTTGTGTCCCTTCAGGGACCAAATGTGAATGTAGGTAAATTAAAAACATATCAGTGCTCTCATCTTATGAGGACTAAATGTGAATAAATATAGCTTCTCAACCAGGAATCCAGGCTAATTAAAATATACTAGGACTCTTATCATTTGGGGACTTGTACTTAGTAATCATCTCTCACCTGGGGGCCTGTTGAAGGGGACAATTGTGTTTTGAGTCCCCGTCCCTGAAACACTTTCTTTTCAGCAGGAGAGCAGACTTTCTGCTCCTCCAGAGAATCTTCACAAACGGGAGGAAGAGGAGGACAGGTGGAGGCTCTCAAACAGCCGCAAATTAAATCTCTCTTCCCGTCTGCCTCCCTTTACCTTCAAACTGCGCTGCAGTCGATAACGCACGCTATGGAGCCGCAGAGGTGAGTTATTTAACATATGTGTCTAACAAAGCCCATAAAGTTCACTGTCTCACCTGAAATATAAACACATAACAAACATATTCTCAAGCTCATAATGCATCCAGCCTCAACCCTTTAACTTTGTTAAAGGGAGAGCTATGATCTCAGCTATGAGGAGATAAACATATATGCACCAAAGTCAGACAGAAAGATTATTTTGGGGCATTTTTGCTGTTGAGTTGCTGTTTCACATTTCATCTTTGTTGGTGACTCACACGATAATATTTTAGGGTGAACACCGCTGTCTAAATCATTAAGTTCACTAAACCGTTTGAAACCTGGATAGACATCAGCTCTGCTTCATTCAGACGTCTTCACAAGTATTTAAACCTTTGAAATCCAAGAAAACTGGTTTGATTTCCCTCAAAAACATGGTGAAAAAAGACAAATTCAAAAGATATGCCACAAAAATTGCTAGAAATTAGTAAAAGGTGAAAAGGAAATTACCAAAAAGTTAGTGAGGATGATGAAAAAATTAGTCACAGAAATAGGAAAAATGTCTGGAAAACTATATAAAATAATGACATAATTAAATTTATGTCCGAAAAAAATATGATAAATTGGAAAATGTATAAAATAAATACAGATATATTTGTTTTACTTTTAGCACTTTTAATGTTATCGTCTTGCTTGTTTTGTTGTTTGTTTTATTGCAATTCTTTGTGCTTTGTTAAAAAGGTAATTTTAATTTTGGGGCTCTCTTTTAAAAGTTTCCTGTTTCCTTTTTACAATGTTGTTTTTGGGGGTTTTTTTATAAATTAAACCAATTTGGTCAGGTTTTACATGGCTAACCTTGAAATCTGCTCCTCTCAATCACAATGACCATGGCTGTGAAATGCAAAAATGATTTATCAACATTTTGAAAATATCAAACCTGTGACAAAAACTTGCCTAGTGTAGTTTCTTCAGTATTAACCATGTGAAAGGACTCTGACCTATACAGACAAAGCAGATTTAGCACCAGGCTCCTCGCATCATATTCAAAATCATGTGTTTGGGATGAAGCAGTTAACATGAGGAGCAATTCAAAGCTTGGAGCATGAGCTTTGGTATATGTCTGATTCAATAAACCACACAGAAAACCTCTGAAAGATGTTCAGACACATTTGTGAGCATTAATGCCAACGAATAAATGCAAACATTAAACAGGAATACTTTGATGCCAGGCTTAAATCTGATCTGACTAAAATATTTGTAGGCACTATCTGGATGTTGCAGTCAAATGAGATAATTTGTTTCCTACACAGACAAGAGGTCCAAAATACACATCTTGGGAGGATAGAGACTCAAACTTTAGCTCACAGACACTACAGACTGCTTTAAATGATCTCAGACTCAGCCATCTTCCTCTGCTCATTTCGCTCCCTGCTGAAGTGTCCTTCAGCAAGACATCTGTTGGCCTTCGATTTCTCCCAGCTCCATAAATACTGCCCTGTGGCCGGTGCTGTAATTTGACCTCCCTGCGGGTTGAAACATGGCATATTTCATCTTTGTTAAGGTTATAAAAAACTATACAGCATCCATCATTTGTTCTGTATTGTACTTTATTTTAAACATTCAATACTCTTGAAAACATCCACATTTTTGCAATCTTTACAAATAACTATCCTCTCAGGGTAGCATTAGATCGATTGTTGCACAAAGCTGCGTTTACAAATACCATAAAGGGATAAAATTGATTTTTTTGTGCCTAGGAAGGACACTTTTTGTTCTCCTGATGGTGTCTCACAACAAAGGTCTTTTAAAAAACACTTTGAAATAGATTTTATTCTGATAATCTCTGGCTGTGCTCGCCCTGAAGGCTTGTTTGGTGTCGGCTTTACAATGCGTCTGTCCTTCTCTGTTAACTTTCTATGTCCTTTTTTCAACTTTACATATTCATGTGATTATCAGCTCCTTCACAAGGCAAATATACATCACTTTAAATTACCATCACGCGCCTCAAACTGAAGATTTCTACTGAACATATGTTAAACATATTTCTGTTTAGCCTTTTCAGATTTTCACCGCTGGAATGTGAACTCTTCAGCAGACATCTTTCAGCCAGCTGGAAACTCTGCTCCTTTTAATCTGAGAGCGCTCAGACTTTATCTCCGAGCCTCCTGGACGGGTGAAATATTACACCCAATCTGTGTCCATTCAACAACACATCTGCTTGAGAATATTTAATTGTCAACATCTCTGCTATATATCCCTCCAAAAGAACAAGCTAACTAAAAATCAGAAGCTTGGTGTTGGTGCTGTGACTCTTCCAGTTCTTACATTGGTCTGATTTATAGCTTTAAGTGTACAGAACAGTAGTAGAACAACCTCAAAAAATAGCTTATTCATATAGTTTATTGGACTTAAATGAGCTTAAATGAAAGTCATAAAACCCTCTCTGAGACGGATGTCACTAAGCCAATGCCACTCTTATTCATATGTTTTCGTCCTGTCCTTCTTTGACACATTTTTGGAAGACAAAGACCTCTTTCTCTGTTGCAAATAAAAACACTGACCCATGCCTGGTTGTTGCACTTTTTGGTTTAGTACCTAGAAATTCCTTAATACCACCAAAAACGAAGCATTGCTCTTGTCTTTTCAACATTAACAGTAAGTCTTCCAGATTTAAAATAATACAATTCAATACACAAGGAGGAATGGCTGAGAAAAGTTTGTCAAAATTTGGTTTTCTGGTTCTATTTTATAGAACTTTTTTTTTTTCTTGAAGATCTGTGAGGTCCCCTCTCTTATATAATACTGTATAGTTCATGTCATTTCTTAAATTTATTGAGACCTAAGGTAACCTTATAGTGGTTATAGTATAATTACAAGTGCTTTTACGCCTCACTCTGATGCTTGATTGTCTATATCGAACTCTGAGTTCGATGTAGATATGGGATTACAAACAATGAAATGGCATTTGTTCTCCACATCCTCTTTCTGGTGATCAGGCTGTCATAAAACACTTATAACAATAGCCATTAAGGGTTTGTAATGAACTGTGTTTTTGGTATCAGAATGGTGCACAAGTTTGCAAGTTCAAGTATTGAAATCAGGAAGAGAAGAAATGGTATCAAACAATCTCTGGAAACAAACACAAGAATAACTACAAACAGTTTGGAAAACTGGAAAACAGATGTTGAAAACTGTAATGATAAAATAATAACAACTTGATTTATATAGCACCTTTGACAAACAAAGCAAAGCAGAAATGGGATACATAGATAGTGATACAACAACGGAAAGCCAAACAGTCCTACTGAACACAAGTGAGAAGAAACTAGGGTAGAGGAAGACAAACAACGCAAGATGCAGGAGGCATAATGTCAATATAAAATCATACAAAGGCAGAGACCAAAAACAATAATGAAAGAAACAATAAAAGCATAAAGCCACAAATAAAATGAAAAAAGAGATAAAACATGTATTAAAAATGTGAAATAGATAAAATGAAATAAAAAGGCAAAATTAAAATACAAACATTCAAACAAGAACAGCGTGCAGCCCAAAAAAATCCTGTATTTATTACAAAGCCAGCTTCATAAAGGATAAAGGTCAGTTCAGAGGAGAGAAGGCTGACAGTCTATTGCCATGATGATGATTATGATTGCATTAAACAAGTATGTTTTTAACTCTTTGAGGCCCTGTGTTCGGAGGAAGATTTAATACAGCAACAATCAAAAAGTGGCTTTCTACAGAGTAAAATTCCCTTTTTTTCCATCTGTTTTGACCCTTTTTGAAGCATCAGTTTATCTAAAGAACACAAAGACAATTTGGTATAACACATTCCTTGTCTATATGTGCTGCACATCTAAATAATTAATTAAAAATGCTTTAATCTGCTTTTAACTGTGTGGCGTGCGTATAAGAGCAGCTTTTCTCTGACCCTCACAGAATGCACATTCTGTCTGACGACTTCCTCTTACAGCTAAAGTAAATTAATCCCCCGTGATGCACTCGCACTGACTAACTCTGAAACTTAAAATCTTGTCTTTGCCAATTAGAGCAGCACGACTGTGTCTCTAGTTCAATATGTTTAAATATGCCTCCAGTCACATTAAATCATGGCTGTTCATTAGGACAAACGCACGCAGTACAGTGAGTGTAACCTCTGAACTGTCCTTCCACTAAATCAAAAATAAATACATCTCTGAATGCATAAACTGTTGAGTTGTTGTCTGCTTCCAGCAGAACGCAACTGAATGACCTTTTCATCAACAAGGAAATTAAGTTTCATTCTGAAATCAGATATCTGCCATTTCAAAGAGGTGGCACTCACTGAAGAAATTGACTAATCTCAGAAGCTGAGATTTTTAAAGGGTATCTGGTAACGCAGAAGTGTGATTGACGGCACCCCTGTGCTCTGAATTATCTTTAATATATTACAGATACACAGATGAACTTTGGGTATTGATTTTAGGCCAGAATGGGAGTGAAATTGATTATTTTTCTCCATGTCATTAAATTCTGAGATATAAGGTGTCTATAAGACACTGACAGACACCTTAGACTCATCTTAAAGTGCTCTTTCATAACCCCGTCAAAATTCAGTCTCCATGTTCACCCCATGTATGAGTGAGGATAGAGGGAAAAATGGAGGTCAGTGTGTGTGTGTGTGTGTGTGTGTGTGTGTGTGTGTGTGTGTGTGTGTGTGTGTGTGTGTGTGAGTGTGAGTGTGTGTGTGTGTGTGTGTGTGTGCGCGCATTTGAGTGAAGAAGACAGACAGAGACAAAGAGAAACCTATGTAGACTGGCTCTGAGGTAATGTTTCTCTTTGTCAGATAGAAAAATAAGCACAGAAATTGATGCAGACTGAGCACAGACACACACAGACACACACAGACACACACACATACTATTATATATACACACACAAGCACTCTTGTGAAGGCCAAAATGCCATCAACCCTCTTTGCCATGTGCTCAGTTTTTTAGTCTCGTACTGCCATCTAGTGGTGACAGCAGCTGCTTCTTCAAGGTTTCATAATAAAATATCAGTGAAATTTAAACCTTACTAAAGAACAAGCGACGCCATTTGTCTGAGGCGCAAAAGTCTCTGCAGCTGACGCAGAAAAGGTGAGCAGGATGTTGATTTTCACCTCATGGTGGAAATGTTTTTAAGAACAGATTCCAGAATAAGATTACAATATTTAGAAAGAGAGATGACTGGTTGCTCTGTAGGTTATGATCCAACCTAGGTTTGGAAGCTTTGTCAGGTGCCCATGGAGGGAAATCCAGGCACTCCAAAAATGTGAAAAATGTGATAAACAAGAAGAAATTACATTAAAAGGCCTATATTATAGTGGCTAAATCATTAGAAAAGCCAACATGTTTCAACTTACTTATAAACTGCATGAGGCTGATAGCACAAAAGCTGATGCCGTTCATTGCCCAGGATATACACAACACTATTTTTACCTTAACCTTCATGTAATGAAGCAATACTACACTCCAAGGTGGATTTATTGTCATTTATGGCACGACAGCGACATTAAAGCACATCTTCCTATATAATACTGCGATTGCACAACTATTACCATTGACATATATAATCAAAATGTAGTCATGTTGAGGGCAAACTAAAGAGCTTTTTGTGACTCTTACCTCCATTTCCATGGAAAAAGAGTCTGACTAATTACTGGAAAACAATCAGTCACGTCAGTTGAATCCTTTATGTTATATAACCTAGTTTACAACTTAAACAAGAAGTTCGAACCTTAGTGTCAACCAGCAGACACATTTTCCAGTCCCTGTTACACCTCAGTTAAAACCTGCAGACACATTTTCTGGTTCTTATTGAACCCATGACCTGTAGACACATTTTCTAGTCCCCTGTTGTACCTTAAATGTGTCATTTTTAACTGCATAAAAAGTCTTGTGAAGACGCAGTGAAACTTAAAACCTTTGTTGTCTTGGTGAGATATGTAACCGGTCAGTTGTTCAGTGTGACACTAGTTCCTGTCATGGCATGGCATGCGTCATGCTGGCAGGGTGATGGGTACAGTGTGTGTGTGTGTGTGTGTGTGTGTGTGTGTGTTAGGGTGGCAGCATGTGTGGAGATGCTTCTCATTCCATCAGTGACAGCTCTCAGCTGTCCTTCTGTCTGCCTCCTTCCTGTCTCTGTCCCCTACATTTGTCCATCTGTCTGTCTTTCCTCCTCTCCGCCGTGCTGTCTGTCCTCATGTCTCTCACAGCCACCCGCCTCTATATTTTACTGATGTACAATGCTTCACTGTTAGAAAAACTTTAACATGTATGAGAAATGATGACAGCATTGATCTGTGTATAACAACACACACACACACAAACACACACAAACACACACAGAGTCCCAGCTGTCTCCTGTGCCTTAAAGTGTGCTGAGAGGTGGGGGTGTTTCTGGGTGGGGGTTGTGGGTCGGAGAAACCAGAGCTCCCTTACTAGGCGAGCCACCTTCCCACTACTCACTTAAACTCCAGAGTGACTGAGGCTGGCAGCTTCAGTGTGTGTTTGTGTGTGTGTCTCTATGTGAAGTCAGTTAGCTCGAGGTTAGCTTGTGACCTGCTAACTGCTCTCCAACTTGTCACTAATTAGATGCTGTAGATTTCAGGGCTGTTTTATAAACATCTGCTGGAGATATGAACCTCTTGAAGGTCCAGATCTGTCTCGCATGGATTCTTAGTCTATTTGCCGGTAAGTCTTCCTGTGAGTGTGTGTGTGTGTATGTATGTGTCTATGTATGTATGTATGTATGTATGTATGTATGTATGTGTGTATGTGTGTATGTGTGTATGTGTGTATGTATGTATGTATGTATGTATGTATGTGTGTGTGTGTGTGTGTGCACGCGCACACGCACTTGTGTGCATGAAAACGTCCAAATAAAGAGGTAAGTGTAGTC